>NC_137011.1:8138035-8153035 GCF_032717465.1 Coenobita brevimanus | reverse complement strand
TTTAAATCTCTCCAGCTCAAATAATCTCTCCGTGCCTCAGTATTTGCTTTTCAGAGGAGCAAGATTTAAGAGGAAAATACATCACGGTTCCAACGAGACTAACTGGTCCTATACACTCAAGAGTAACCAGTCAGAACAGAATGAGATTTTAATAACTAGAATGAAGGTGTTATCTCGCTCTCCTGGGTCTCAGAAATGTGTCTGAACCGAAGCAGGGTAAGATTTTGAATAATAGGTACCGATTGCTTAGTCTCCTCCATCTCCCTGCCTTGGTTCCAAATGCATTTCTTCCCCTCCCCCCTCCACTATCTCTTCTCCTGCCACCCCCACCCCTCCCCACTTTTCCCTCCCACCTTTCCCCCATCTTTCTTCCTCTCCTTTTACTCTTCCTCTCTAATTTTCATCTCCCCGGTCCCTCACCTCGTTGTTGCTTTATCTTTCAATATTTCATGCTCTCTTTTCCCCAGTCTCCAACACCCCTACCCACCCTTTCTTTACTCTCAACCCCTCCTTTCCCTTCCAGCCTCCCTCTTGCCCACCCCTTTTTCCTCCCGCCCTCCCTCCCAAGAACCTCATTTCCTCCCAGCTCCCTCCCACCCACCCCATTCCCCCAACCCTTCTCCCACCCACCCCATTCCCCCAACCCTTCTCCCACCCACCCCATGCCCCTCTCACCTCTGTTCCCTCCCCCTTACCCATCTCCCCTCGCCCCACCAACCACCCATCTGGCCAACCACTCCGTCCAGCCATCATTTGCGCACTAACGAGCCTTCTAACAATGGTGGTGCTGTTAGCCAGACGGAGCTAACGAGCATGGTTTGGGTAACAAGGTTCCTGTTCTCTCAGTGCTCTTGCTCCGTCCGCTCTGTGTTTGTGGAATTTGCGTGTGTGTGTGTGTGTGTGTGTGTGTGTGTGTGTGTGTGTGTGTGTGTGTGTGTGTGTGTGTGTGTGTGCGTGAGTGCTTTCGCGCGCGCATATGGGGGTTTTGTATGTGATTCTTTAAGCTGAGAGACAGACAGACAGACAAACAGACAGAGTTGAATACAATGCAGGTAGCGCGACTGCATTGCCTACGTTAATGTGTGCATTACTATGATCACATTACAGATAACACAACAAACACGGAGTAAGGAATGCTGTTAGCCATTTAGCTGCTGGGGCTTACTATCAGCTTATGAGAATGTTTTGCTGTCGGTCAGAATAATGATCTGAGTACTTAGCAATGGAAAAGATAAAATGTTTCCCTTCAGTGGATACAATTTTAGACATATGCCTCTTCCAGACGATTTTATTGAGTGAGAGATATCTTTTAAAAAATCTTTTAATTATGTATTAAGACGGTATTCCTCCACTTGCCTGAGTATTTTTAATCAGCATATTGAATCCTAGAATAAGAATGATCTAGTGTTTAGCTCCTGAATCATAGGATTTCCCCCGACTGAACTAAATCGTCTGGTGTTTATTAAAAAAAAAATTATATGGTGTTCGGCGAAAAAAAAAATATATATATATATATATATATATATATATATATATATATATATATATATATATATATATATATATATTCTACATGGAAGCGAAAAAAAAAATGGTGGTTTCAATCAAGTGACTTCTTTTTCTTTTTTCTTATCCTTCTCACTATTAGGCGGGTATATTTAATTGAAGAGGTGACTCGTGACTGTACTACTGTGAGGCAAAATAAAAGTTAATTCTCACCTCTGCAGTCCCAGCATTAGACTCTAAGACCAAGAAAATCGACTGTCAGTAGGAAGAACATTAAACGAATAATCGCAATTGGACTGAAAGGGTTACAAAGCAATAACAAAGATGACCTTAAAGATATGGGTGATGGCGAGAGTAAAGTTATCTAACACTTGAGATAAGAGAAGTGATAAGTAGCAGCGATGTTGATATGAGTCTTGTGATGGTAAAGATTGGAAAAGTGTTAATTTGGAGATGGTTGATAAGAGCGCTGTTAATGAAAGCAAAATAAAATGGAGAGAGAGAGAGAGAGAGAGAAAGGAGGGGGGGGGGGATTCTGAGATAGTTGTGAGAATAGTTGATGCTTTTTTAAACTTTTTTGCACCAATATTTAGGTGAGAAACGAGACGCATAAACCCACTTTCTCGTCGGTTAAGTAAGCTCCCTAACACCTTTTCATTTGCTATTTATCCTATTTATTACACCTTACTGCCCACTTCTGTGTTACATAAGCCCTTCCAAGCTCGCAATACTCTGCGTAAATAACGTACAAAAGGCTGTTAAGGAGCTATATCCAGAAACAAATCGCTAAGGAAGAGATGTTAGCGAGTTTCCTTGCCGACGAAAATAGGAGCAACACTGTACCTATTAACAAGGATAGACAGAGATGTGTATTTGTGTCTCATAGATAAGTACACTCCCTCACACACACCTCTACACCCTGTCAAAAGATATAACCCTCTTCCACCCACTCCTATCCCACGTGACACCCACCCACACCCAGGCACCCACCCACCGCCCTTTTACTCGTAACTACACCCACCCTTCCAAACCCACCACTAAATGCACCCTACTCATTACCAACACCTTGCCCACCATGCAGCCCCGTCCCTCACAACGTCATGAACGTACCCACCTCTTACTTCCATGTCGTTCTCCGCAGACCATATATTAGAGAGAGAGAGAGAGAGAGAGAGAGAGAGAGAGAGAGAGAGAGAGAGAGAGATTCTATCAATTTTCCTGGACACATCTTAGCTAATACACTCAAGATCCTAGGCAGAGGGAAGGAGACTGGGGAACACTTCTGCTTCTAGTTCTCCTACTTCTACTGCTACCCCTACTTCTACTTGTGGCCGGTAGTGTCTGATCAGAAAACGTGGTACTGTAAATAGAAAAGGAATGAAGGAAACAATTAAAGCAAGAGGAAAAGTGGTGGTACTATCTCTTTATCGCCATGGCAACCAACAAGCCATTACGATTCATAGCTCCCCCACCAAACAAGCCACTCCATTTAAACCACCCAGTCCGATTACACCTCCTGGCTCTTATCTCCCAATCCAGAAGCCATTAAAATATTCATTAAACTCCCCATCGCCCCGGCCAATTACACTCAATCACTCACTATCATTCCCAATCACCATTAAGCCTATTACTCTGGCCTCTAACAATTTCCTAGTACGGCTGTCAGTACTAGTAACTAATAAACTTTAAAAAGTAATTATATAATCTAAGTAATTATTTTTTTGTTTAACTAGGCTTAAGCTTGATAGTACATTCTTGAGGCCCAGCACTACTCGTACGTGCCTCACACGCAAACGCGCGCTCGCGCGCACTCACACACACACACACACACACACACACACACACACACACACACACACACACACACACACACACACACACACATCATAGTATTAATATATTGCTGCCATTCAGGATTCAGGATGGAGAGGTGGATATTATAGGCCCTGTTAATGTAAAGTGAAGATGCCTTTCGTTTTCTCTACGTTATTCTCTAATTGAAAATACAACCAGTGTCATTATAGTCTGTCCATCAAAATCCAAAAGCTTTAGTTAATTTCTCTCTCTCTCTCTCTCTCTCTCTCTCTCTCTCTCTCTCTCTCTCTCTCTCTCTCTCTCTCTCTCAGTGGTTTAAACGTCCATAATTATCGATCCCAGTACTTTTATTTCCATGTAACTATAACTTGACTCACTCGAGCTCCTATGACCCTTTCTTAGGAAAATAAAATCGTATGGCTTTTGCTTCAGTAACATATAGAGAGGAGACAATCATCACTGAGCTAATTGAGGACCACTAAGTATGTCATTATCTAATTTGATTACATAATTAAAGTACAATACATATCTAAGTATATATTCAGCGACGAGAAACTTAGTAAACAAGAAGTTATCTGTTCATTTATTAGTTTATCTGTTTTTGTCTGTCTGTCTATCTGTCTGTCTATCCATCTGTCTATCTATCTATCTATCTATCTTTCTGTTCATCTATCTATCAACCTACCTATCTAATAACCTCTATATCTACCTTTCTACCTATCTATGGATCAGTCTACGAGTATAGTGGTCTGTCTAGGTATTTGGTAATCTACCTATTTATCTATCTACCTTTCTATCTATCTGCCTATCAAACAACAGCATCCACACGTCCTTCAAACAAGATCATAAATATCACATTGGCAGGACGAAACACAACAATTCATCATGAGAAAAAAAATGATGCCAAGTCATATATATCTTGTCTGTCCATCGCTCTTCTTTTTTGCTTTTTTTCCTTTCATATCGTTTCTCTCTCTCTCTCTCTCTCTCTCTCTCTCTCTCTCTCTCTCTCTCTCTCTCTCTCTCTCTCTCTCTCTCTCTCTCTCTCTCTCCACTAAGCCCACTTCCCTTTGTCTGTGTCTCTGTCTCTGTCTCTGTCTGTCAGTCAGTCAGTCTGTCTGTCTGTTTGTCTCTGTCTGTGTCTGTCTGTCTGTTTGTCTCTGTCTCTGTCTGTGTCTGTCTGTCTGTCTCTGTCTGTCTGTCATTGTCTGTCTGTCTGTCTGTCTGTCTGTCTGTCTGTCACTGTCTGTCTGTCTGTCTGTCTGTCACTGTCTGTCTGTCTCTCTCTCTCTCTCCCTCTCTCTCTCTCTCTCTCTCTCTCTCTCTCTCTCTCTCTCTCTCATTATCAATTTCGCCTAAGAGTGGGCAGGGCATGGAAGCGGCGCATTACAATTTAAGAAAAGGTACCCCGCCATAATGGAATAGGGTGGAGGGGGTGTGGTTCTGGTATTAGCTAGGCGATATGAGAGAGAGAGAGAGAGAGAGAGAGAGAGAGAGAGAGAAGATGAAGACGTGGGAGTAGGCTTGGTTGAGAGAGGGAGAGGGGGAAGGGGACATAGTTTTGAAAGAGAGAGAGAGAGAGAGAGAGAGAAGATGAAGACGGGGGAGTAGGCATGGTTTACACACAGGATTACACACAGGAAAGCAAACAGCAACAGACCTTATGGTCCTTTCGAGGCTGCTTGTTAGAGAAAACTATGACTACAAGATCTAACTCTACATGCTGAAGGATAAGGATAGTAAAGCAAGAAGGCTCCCCCCACCACCAAACCCTCCAGGAAAAAGTGAGAAAAACCACCATGCAGCATGGAAAAACTGACATGGAAATTTTATAGGAAACACTGGAAAGGAAAAGTCACATTCTATAATACTTTATCTATAAGCTACCCGATAGAATAACCTGAAAGAGAAAGTAAACAAATAAAATAATAGTTACGGCATGACATTATAAACCTGTACATTGGGTTAATGGGAAGTCTGTGGACATAACTTGGAAGCTACACACTGCACAGTGTGGATGTTTAGGGGTGGTGCGGCAGCCTTGCCTGGCGCTTTTAAGGTAGGCAGCAGTCAATCAGGCCCTAGCTCCGTTTGCTCCAATGAGACAAGGAACTCTCCCATGTGGGACAAGTACACAAGTTTCATCCTGAAGCAGTGACCCCTGGTACATTAAAAAAATCCCGATGGTGGTCACTTGACTAACATGGACCCTCAGTGATCCACAGCCCATCACAAGTCGAAAGTAAGAGTAGTGACCGTTAACTCAGGGTTATCTGTGCAGATCCTAATCTGTGCTTATTTGCTTTCTTTGCATTGGGGAGATTGAAAAGTATATAGGACGGGTGTCTTAGATAAAAGGGGACTGCACAGTGCACAGTGTGGATGTGCAATGCACAGAGTGGATGTTTGAGGGTGGTGCGGCAACCTTCCCTGGCGCTTTTTAGGTAGGCAGCAGTCAGTCAGGCAATAGCTTCGTTCACTCCACTGAGACAAGGAACTCTCCCATGTGGGACAGTACACAAGTTTCATCCTGAAGCAGTGACCCCTGGTACATTAAAAAAATCCTGATGGTGGTCACTTGACTAACAGGGACCCTCAGTGATCCACATCCCATCACAGGTCGAAAGTAAAAGTAGTGACCGTTAACTCAGGGTTATCTGTGCAGATCCTAATCTGTGCTTACTGTATATTACCTCATTTGCTTTGGGTAAATCGAAAAACGTATAATGACGTGACGTGACGCTATGTTAAGTTTACGGGGTGTCCTGTAGACACGAGGGGACTGCACAGTGTGGATGTTTAGGGGTGGTGCAGCAGCCTTGCCTGGCGCTTTTAAGGTAGGCAGCAGTCAATCAGGCCCTAGATCCGTTCACTCCACTGAGACAGGGAACTCTCCCATATGGGACAAGTACACAAGTTTCATCCTGAAGCAGTGACCCCTGGTACATTAAAAAAATCCCGATGGTGGTCACTTGACTAACATGGACCCTCAGTGATCCACAGCCCATCACAGGTCGAAAGTAAGAGTAGTGACTGTTAATTTAGGGTTATCTGTGCAGATCCTAATCTGTGCTTATATTGCTTTGTTTGCGCTGAATAAATTGAAAATGTATAATATCGTGATGCAACACTATGTACGGGTACATTGTTTACGGGGTGTCTTGTAGACTAAATGGGCATGAACTTACATGTACCGTAGCTATAAAAGCAAGTTATTTGGACAGAAAAAGAGTCAGCTGAGGATTTTCGTGCAAATACTTGTCTAGTTTGTTTTTGGACGTCTCAATTGAGATCCTGTTCACGGTATCTGAGGGTAATCTGTTGCAGATATTTACAACTCTGTTAAAGAAGAAGTATTTTGCTTCGTGGGATTGGAATCGCTTTCCCATGATTTTGCAGCCATTACTTCTGGTTTGATTCGAACGGTCTATATCAAAATATTTATTCATGTCTAAGTTGTCATATCCCTTCATGATTTTGAAAACTTCAATAAGGTCTCCTCTTAACCTGCGCTTCGTTAGGCTAAATAATTTAAGTTCTTCAAGGCGTTCCTCATATGGTTTGTTTCTAAGTCGTGGTATCATTTTTGTGATTCTTCGCTGAATTTTCTCTAATTTTTCAATGTCCTTTCTGTAGTCCGGAGACCAGAATTGCACACAATACTCAAGATGGGGGGCGCACTAGCGAGTTGTACAAGGCAAGTATGACTTTTTCCGATTTAAACTCGAAAGTTCTTCCAATAAAACCCACTAGCTTGTTTGCAATTTTAACCGCATCGGTACACTGCTTGCTTGGTTTTAGGTCATTTGATATTTTCACACCAAGATCCTTTTCACTGTCTGTACTTGATAACTGAATATTGTTCATTTTGTAATTTGCATGGACATTGTTACTTCCAATATGAAGTACTTTACATTTTTCTGTGTTGAATTTCATTTGCTATTTTTCTGCCCAGCTTGCTAAAGTGTTAAGGTCATTTTGTAACTGCTGCCACTGTAATTTTGAAGTGACTTTACTGGTTATTTTAGTATCATCTGCAAATTTGGATACTTTACAATTTAGACCCTCATCAATGTCATTTATATAGATAATAAAAAGTATCGGTCCAAGTACTGAGCCTTGGGGAACGCCGCTGATCACATTACGCCATTTGGATTCCTTTCCGTTTATCACAACTCGCTGTTTTCGGTCTGACAGCCAGTCTTGTAACCATTTTTGCGTCTTTCCTTTTATTCCATGTACTTCTATTTTTCTCATGAGACGCTTGTGAGGGACAGTGTCAAATGCTTTCTGAAAGTCGAGGTAAATTATATCTACTGCTCTTGAGTCATCGTATGATTTGTAAACATCATGGAAGAGAGAGGGGAAGGGGAAGGTGGCATAGTTTTGAGAGAGAGAGAGAGAGAGAGAGAGAGAGAGAGAGAGAGAGAGAGAGAGAGAGAGAGAGAAAGAGAGAGAGAGAGACGGGGGAGTAGGCATGGTTGAGAGAGGAGAGGGGGAAGGGGACATAGTTTTGAGAGAGAGAGAGAGAGAGAGAGAGAGAGAGAGAGAGAGAGAGAGAGAGAGAGAGAGAGAGAGAGAGAAGTAGAAGACGGGGGAGTAGGCATGGTTGAGAGAGGGGGAGGGGAAGGGGGAGGGGACATAGTTTTGAGAGAGAGAGAGAGAGAGAGAGAGAGAGAGAGAGAGAGAGAGAGAAAGAAAGAGAGAGAGAGTTAATTACATGGCGATACACATAAAGACAGACTTATTGTTCCAGTTAAGTGATCCGACCATAAATCTAACAGAGGAGATTATCTTTTATTTATAGGAGTATGAGAGAGAGAGAGAGAGAGAGAGAGAGAGAGAGAGAGAGAGAGAGAGAGAGAGAGAGAGAGAAATCGAAGTGAAAAAAGTGAAAGAGAGATGGGCTAGAAAAGATAATCGTTAGTTTAAAAAAAAGCAAATGATAACGAGGAGTGAAATTTACATAAAAGAAAATAAGAAAAACAAGCTTGGAAAATATACAGTGAACGCAAAATATGTAAGAGAAAACCGAAAGAGAAAGAAGAAATAATGGCATATAAAAATACAGCAAGCTGGAAATACATAAAATACAAGGAAGAAAGGAGGAAGAAACACTTTTACAAATTAAAAGAAAAATGAGGGAAGAAAAATAATAAGAAGTATATAACTAAAAGTCCGAATGTTTCACTTTGCTGTCAGATCTTGACCTTTGATTAGCTGGTCTCAAACTCAGATAGCTTCATTTTCGCCTGACCTTTAACCATTCCAACAAGTTTGCTCTGTGGTCTTGACATCGTGGCCCTTGCCTGTGATCATGGCATTTGACAAAAGCTTCTCAAACTCGAACTGCGTTATCCTTACCTTAACATAAATCTTTTCAGAGTTAGATAGTAATCGAATGAGAACTGTTTATGTTGCTCTTGACTTATGACCCTTATCTTTGACCTATTGCTATCTGAAACAACTGGTCAACCTCTTGGCTTATCCCCAACAGTTCCACCAAAATTAACCCAAATTAGGTAAAAATTTCATAGTTTTCGTCACACACACAAATGGAACGAAATTTAACCTTGTTCTGTGACCTTGACCTTTGATTATTCTGGAAGTCCAATTGCTTCGACCTTGCCTTATCCTTAACCTTTCCACAAAGATTGCCATAAATTTGAAAAAAAATCGCGTCTAGCCATATGACCTTGACCTTTGACCTATGGCTGACCCTTAACCATTCCACAATATATGGCTGAAATCGCTGGAAAACTTGGATTAATTCGTTCACACACACACACACACACACACACACACACACACACACACACACACACACACACACACACACACACACACACACACACACACACACACACACACACACACACACACACACACACACACACACACACACACACACACACACACACACACACACACACACACACACACACACACACACACACACACACACACACACACACACGAATAAAAGAAAAACACTCTCTAGCTTCGCAAGGTCAGGTATAAAATTGAACGAAAAAGGACAAGGGGAGAAAAGAACATAAAGCCAAAGAAGAAGGTGCATAGACGAGGAGGAAAAAAACTAAAAGGCAGAGAAAGGTAACAGAAATCCCTCGAGCACCTGACCACAAAGGCGATAATATCCAGAGAGAGAGAGAGAGAGAGTTACTGAGGGGAGGTGCAAAATTGGAAAGTAATATGGTGATCATCACAATAGCATCGCCAGAAAAGTCGAAGACCTAAAGGGACCATTGAGAGAGAGAGAGAGAGAGAGAGAGAGAGAGAGAGAGAGAGAGAGAGAGAGAGAGAGAGTGTGTTACTAAGGGGAAGTGCAAAATTGGAAAGCAATATGGTGATCGTCACAATAGTATCGTCAGAAAAGTCGAGGACCTAAAGGGACCATTGAGAGAGAGAGCGAGAGAGAGAGAGAGAGAGGGGGGGGAGGGGAGTCAAAAGTGATATGGTAGTGGGTGGATGAGAAAGGGGCTTACAGGATCAGTGGTAACCTTTGATGATGTCAGGAAAATGGGGAGGCAGGGGGCACGTAAGAGGGGCAAGAGGGCAATTAAGGGGCAAGGTGGCCAACAAAGGCGCAATTGGGGCAATTGAGGGGCAAGAGAGGGAGATCAAATAAAAACTGATAGGTCAAGCAAAAAAAAATAAAGGCAAGAGAAGTGGAAGAGAAAGAGAACAGGGGTAATCGAAAGGTATGAAGGAAATGGACGACATGAGATGGCACGAAAAAGGGTGAATGAGGGCAAATGACTGGTGAGGGGGCGGGAATACAGGGAAAGGAAAGGGGGCAATGAGGGTCAAGGGATGAAAAGTGAGACGGTAAAACAGGTGAGTGGGCAAGGAAGTGGGAAATACCTGTGGGGTGAGTAAGACTGGAACCAAAAATGACGGGAGAGGGTGAGGAGAGCGCGAGATAAGCGATGCGAAAAGGGGGGATATAAGAGGAGGTAGATAAGGGGTTGAGACAAAAATAAGGAAAAGAGGGTAAAAAAAGGGGGCAAGGAGGCAATTGGAAGGTCGCAGGGCAAGGGAGGGGGGAGGCAAAGGAGGGCAATGAGGAGGCAACTGAGGGGAAAGGGGCTAGGAAGAGAAGTTGGATGGTAGAACTGGGGAAAGATGTGAAGAAGGGGAAAAGGAACTGCGACACAGTAAGAGGGGACGAGGGACAACTTAAGGGTGAGAAGGAAAGGAAGGATTAGAATGACAGGGAAGAGGGTGCAAGAGAGGAAAACCATGGACTAAGAAATGCATTAGAGAGAGAGAGAGAGAGAGGGAGGGGGGTGAGGAAGGGAACAAAAGGGATAGAAAAAAGAGTGAGAGAAAAATACCGATAAGAATGGAAAAAAAGAAGGCAAGAGTCGGTGAGGGCGAGGGAGAAGGAGGGCAAGTGCGTGTGTGTGTGTGTGTGTGTGTGTGTGTGTGTGTGTGTGTGTGAGAGAGAGAGAGAGAGAGAGAGAGAGAAAAGTGGGTGAGGGACAGATAAAAAAAAAAAGAGTGAGAGGGGGGAAAACAATGAAATGAATCAAAAGAGGCGAGAGAGAGGGCGAGGGAGAGGTAGAGTGAACGAGGGTGAGGGAGGGAGAGTGTGTGCAAGGGAGAGAGAGGGAGGGAGGGAGAGAGAGGGCTAAGGAGGGAGTGAGAGGGAGAATCTGACCAAAGGGAATAAAGGAATTGGAGGCAAATTGGACAAATGACAGAAAGAGAGAGAGAGAGAGAGAGAGAGAGAGAGAGAGAGAGAGAGGACGAGAAGGGCAATTGAGTCGAGTACGGAGGAAAAAGGGGACAGAAAAAATAAAAAGCTATATCATCAAAGGACCAGAGAGAGAGAGAGAGAGAGAGAGAGAGTGACAGAACAATGGTGGCAGATGCGTAATTTGTTTCATTATTCTCCTTTTCTTAACATAACTAAAAAAAATCTGAGTAATTTTCATCTATCAGGAAGGGAGGGCTTCCAGAGATTAGAAAATCATATAAATGAAGTAATGTAGCAGTCGGGGGGTAATTTCGAAATGTCAGGTTGAACTTTCATGATTTTTGTGATAAATATATCTTTTCTACAATTTTTGAGTTTACATCTCCTTCCATAAATACATTCGTGTTTAAGGAATGCAAAACGCGTAAAGAAGAAATAAGAAAACAGCAAAAAAAAACAAAAAAAAAAAAAAAAGAGGACAAAACGTTATAAGAAAGGAAAACTCAGCCAATGGAAAGATAGAGAACTGGAAGAAAGGGCAGTTAAGAATAAGGAAGGAAATGAAAATAAGAAGACAGGAAAACAAAGAAAATAATTCAGACGGAAAAGCAAAGAATAACACGCGCTATAGGACAAATCAGAGAATGTTCAGATAATAAAAAAAAACAAAAAAAAACAAAAAACGAAGAATTGAAGATTAAATAAAGCTCAGTAAAAGAGGACATGGGTTAAATTACAACACGAAACGAAAAAAAAAAATACACGGAAAAAGGACGAAAAATTTGGAAAACAGAGCGAGTAGAAAGGGCAGAAAAAAGTAACACATTTAACAAGTGAGCCTAATTTACATGTCCACTGGAGTTTAACATTTCTCTCTTAAAGTTAGAGAAGTGTTCCGGGTCAGAGAGAGAGAGAGAGAGAGAGGGAGAGAGAAAGAGAGAGAGAGAGAGAGAGGCGGGGGTGGAGGGCGAGAGGGGCAGAGGGAGGAAGGGAGAGGAGGAAAAGGAACGTGAAAGAAATTGATAGAACTAGGGAGGGCAAGAGGAGGAGGAAGGGGAAGAGAGAAAGAGAGAGAGAGAGAGGGGGGAGGTATGAGTGGGTGTGAGCAGGTTAAGGGTGTGGGTGTGGGTAGGAGTGTGGGTGTGGGTCAAAGCATGGATGTAGACATGGATCAGAGAATGGAAGTTGGTAATGAAAATAGATGAAAGTGAGTGTGGGTGCAGGCGTGGGTGTGGTGTAGGTGGGTGTGTGTTTGGGAGAGGGTATTACTATGAGTGTGGATGGACCAGAAAGTGGTTTGGGTATGAGTATGGATGTGGGTATAGATGAGTGTCAATGTGTGTGTGTGTGTGTGTGTGTGTGTGTGTGAGAGAGAGAGAGAGAGAGAGAGAGAGAGAGAGAGAGAGAGGGAGTGAGGGAGATGCGTGAGTGTGTGGGTGTGGGCGTGGGCGAGAACGATACATTTGGCTGAGAAAGAATGGACGTTCATGTGTCGACAGGATATTAAACTTCAGGCACGATTTTCATTATACATATTTTTACGATGCATCCAAACGCCATTATCTTACAGCGAAATGTTTACACTTTCCTTCAGTCAAAATTTAAAACAGAAAAATCCTATAATCATAATATTGTGCTCTAAGGAGGCTCCCTGACATTTCCTCCCAGTCATTTATTAATTGATCAAGTTTATTTATTTATATATCTATCTATAAATTATTTATATGACATTGTTAGTAGGGAATATTTCTAACCTCTTCCCTACTAGGAGTCTCCCCTGGACCAAATAATATAGCCTAGATGAGGTAAAAACAAAAGAAGACCAGAGTTAACATATAAAAGAACTGATATTCTATAGTGCACTATTTATGTAAACTGTGTACATAATAAAAATAACTTTTAAAACATGAACAAAATTACACTGTGCTAAATTAATAGCTAAGGAAGAAGTTCAAAAAGAAAATTGCCTCTGAAAATCACAGCCAACAGTATGTTTTTTATCCTCCACCTGACAAAGTCAGAGGAGGGTGTTGATATCGCTGGATCAGCAGGTGTCTGTCCGCAGAGCTGTGCCGCAGGGCGACTGGCCGGGCATAGAGATTTCGTTTCCGGGCCAGAACCTAGAAAGTATTCATTACAGAGTCATGGAATTTCACACAGCATGTGTCTTGTAGCGAACTGTTGCCTTTTGATAGAATGCTGTGTCTTAAGCAGTTTTTTTTATTTCATAATTAAATAGTAAAAAATAAATCTTTTCGGGGCTAGGACTCAGAAACTAATACAGGGACAAGCTTCAAACTCTCCAGGGATATGTGTTAATATGCCTTCTGGTACCTTTTGATAGAATGCTATGAGATTATAATGTTATAAAATTGCAAAAATACATGAAACTGATTACTTTAATGTATTTTTCTATTAAAACTGTGCAACTACTATACCTAGGAGGCAGAAATTGTACATTATTTGATTATATGAGAATCTAATTACGTACGAAGGTTTAGGACTGTAACTACTATATAATCATTAAAAAAATGGCTACCTAAATGAAAAAAAAAAATAGGAGTCATAATGTAATCATATCTGCTCATAACTTCATTATTTCCATGGATAAACTACTTGTATTTTGAATTTTTAATGTCTCTCTGTTACACAGAGAGGGGAGGGGGGAGGGCCGATATGTGCTTGGTAAAGTGTGCAGGGAGGTGGGGGGTTTGTGCTTTGTCAGATTGAGGGTTGCAACAGCGTAGCTTTGCCTATGCTTTTTATAGTGACCGATACTGAAGTGAACAACTAAACTTGACCAACACTGTTCATATGAATTTGCATTGTCTTCCATGTAACCTATGATATAATTTTCGTTTTTTTTTTTTTTTTTTTTTTTTAACCAGAAGTATCCGTATCATACTATTGAATTCTCATACGTCCTCCTAATACTATGATTTTTAGTTTTAATTTTCGTTCTTTTTTATTCTTCCTGTCACTATACAAGTACAGTATATTAAATTTATGGGACCTTCCATACTGAAGAGGCTAGATGTCCCTCCACACCTCTCTCCTGTCCCCTCCCTGTTCTGTTCCCTACTTTCGTCTCTTCTTCTCATCCCTCCAGTATCATCCATTTCCACCTCTCTCCCTCTTTTTCCATCTAGTCTCTCCGTCTTCTCATAATTTAAATCATTTTCACAGTCTCAATGATTTACCCCTGGAGATCGCCCCGCTATAGGACCAAAAACCTCCTATAATCTGTGTGTCCAGTGTACAATTGGATTTTATGTTCCTACGTTTTCCTATGTACACTCACGTAATCCTTTGTACCCCTATGTAATCCTTTGTACTTCTATGTAACCCTGTGTCCTATGTAATTCTGTGTATTCTGATTGGTTTTGACGCATATCTGGGTACTCCTGAATTTACCTGTTTATTCCTATGCGTTCGTCCACTTACCCCTCTCCTATGGTAAAGTATTCCATTTTCTTGCCCCTTATTGTCACTCTTCCCCCTTCCCTCCTCTTCCATTTATCTCCTCCCTTACTCCCAGTCAACCTTTCTCCCTGTACCTCTCCTACCTTCCCCCCCCCCTCTGCTTTTCCTATCTTCCTCCCCTCTTTTCCTTACGGTACCCTTGAATTTCCTTCCACCCTTCTGTCGTTCCTGCCTCTTCTCTCACCTTTCCACTTTCCCCCCTTCAGCCCTCTCCTTTTCCCCTTAACTTCCATCTCAGCCTACCTTACTCGCTTCACATTTTCTCCTCTACTCCCTCCCCTTTTCTTCCCTCCATTCCCATCCCCCTGCCTCCCTCCCTGTGCTCCTCCCAACCTCTCATCCTTCTCCCTCTATCATCCTCCCTTTCTCTTTCTCACATTACCTTCCTCCTTTCTTCTCGTTCCCTCTTTTCCTTTTCCCATTTTCCTCCCTCCGCTCCCCTCACCCTACACACTGCCTCCCACCCTCCACTC
>NC_137011.1:8030535-8133035 GCF_032717465.1 Coenobita brevimanus | reverse complement strand
TACAGGTGACGGTGTGGGTCTGAATGAAAACGACGTAGGTGAGGTGTGAGGACGGTGACTGTTGATGTCGGTGAGGGTGTGCTCCTACGTGATCAAAATGAGTGTGCGGAAGGGAGAGGGTGTGGATAAACAAATGAGTGATAGAGATGAAGGTAAGAGTATATGCAATAAATGTATTGGAATGATATTCATCATCATCCGTTGAGTATCCACTGCAGGACCGGCCTATCCCTATCGAAGCTGGGACGACACAGCATGTGTATCTCTATAAAGTGACTTAGGCTGACTGGTAGCAATTGTATGTAGGGTGAGAAGTGCTTGTAAGTGTGACTGTAGTGTTGGAGTTGCTTTGGATGTGTGTGTAGTCTGTGAACGTAGTGTAATCGACCCGCCCAAGCCGACTGGGTGCAAACGTACTTTGTAGTATGCGACACTGGTTCAACTATAGCACCTCTTATGTCCGCCAAAGCAGTACGTGACCGGAATAACGCTCCCAAATTTTATCACCCTGGCGGGGCGCGAGCCATCGTTCTCCCATGTACGAACACGCTCTCTCTCTCTCTCTCTCTCGAGAGAGAGAGAGAGAGAGAGAGAGAGAAAGAGAGAAAGAGAGAGAGAGAGAGAGAGAGAGAATCAACTTTGGTTTTATACCCCATTTTACTTCCCCCGCCTCTCTCTCTCTCTCTCTCTCTCTCTCTCTCTCTCTCCATTTTTTCCTCCCTGATCCATTCTTCCCTGCTCAAACAAAAGCCGCCAGCCGGATTCCAAAAACTATAGATTTTTTCCTCTTGGTTTTCATTCCACATTTTTTTGCTTATTTTCTTTTTCATGTATTGCTTTTCTTGCTTTATTGTATATCCTTCCCTCCCTCTACTTATAGCATATTTCCATGTTTGCTTGAATTTTACATATTCATATTTCTCATTCCCTCATTATTTTGTTCCTTCATCTAATCTTTTACTTGCATTTTTTTTTTGTAAATAATAATTCTTGTTCTCATTATTCCTTCTATACCCATTGCCTCTGAATTTTACCTTTTCTGCGTTTACTAAGTCGCTGTTATATCTTCCAGCTTATTTTTCCCTCTCTCATTTTCTCCTAATTAATCTTGTGTCCCTTATTTCTTCTCTTTGTTCATTCGCCTCTCCTAGTATCGCCATTCTTCTCTTTTTTTGCCATTTTTCCTTTTTTCTATTCCTGAACTCCTCCTCTACTTGTCATTTTCCAAAGTTTATTTCTTTTTATCTTTTCCCTTTTCACTTCAATGATATAACCTTCCCTCTTACTAACTTCACTTCTCGTAAAATTTTTCTTTTCCATTTCTATATTTTTTTACGTAAATCTCTCTCTCTCTCTCTCTCTCTCTCTCTCTCTCTCTCTCTCAAAAAAAAAAAAAAAAAAAAAGTCACTTCAACAACAGCAACAATGATAATAATCTTAGTGGTAGTAGTAGTGATCATCATCATCATCATCATCATCATCATCATCATCATCATCATAAAAACAGAGCTGATAATCAGTAACAATCTATTCTTTGTTTCCCAGGGGAGCCATTTTTTCCCGAATAAGTCAATTGTGCTTGAAATACGTTTGAATCTTTATCATTAAAACAATTAAACATTCTTTCTCATCAATAATTTCATCTCCACAAGGGACAGCCAACAATCCTAATAATCATCCACTGCAAACCCTCTCTCAAGATTATAAGTGCTAGAATAGAGAAAAATTTTGAGCTGCCTGTTTCTCTAAATTTCACACCAGAGAGAGAGAGAGAGAAAGAGAAAGAGAGCAAAGGAACCATAGAGGTTGGGAGTTAGAATGGCAAACTGAGTTACAGCTATGCGTGGTACTCTTATATTTTGTGAATGGAGGGCGAAAAGAAATTTGCATGTGAACGGGAAAAGAAAAAAGGGTGCATGGAGAGAGAGAGAGAGAGAGAGAGAGAGAGAGAGAGAGAGAGAGAGAGACAGACAGACAGACAGACAGACAGACAGACAAACAGAGACAGACAGACAAACAGAGAGAGAGAGAGAGAGAGAGAGAGTCATCCAGACCACACATAGAGTAGACAAAAACATACATGTGGAGAAAGTTACTGCTAGGGGCCTGAGAGAGAGAGAGAGAGAGAGAGAGAGAGAGAGAGAGAGAGAGAGAGAGAGAGAGAGAGAGAGGAGCAAACAAGAATATGAAGAAAAATGCAATGAACACAATGGTCTTTTCGAATTATTTTATTGAAGAGAAATCCTAAACTATGATATCTTCTTCATGAGTCTAAGATGAAGGTAGCAAAGAAAGAAGGTTCCCCCCTACTAACCAAACCCTTAAGCGAGAGGCAGGAGGAAAAAGTGAGAAGGATTATAATACAGCAAGAAAAACTGTCGAGGAAACTTCATAGGAAAGGATGGCTGGAAAACTCTCTTCCACAATGTCTTAGTATATAAAGAAAAGGTAACGTTAGCTGAATATCGATATTGCTCTGTTGCTTTTTTTTTTTTTCCCGTGATGTTGATGGCAAGAAAATAATCAGAATTTTCCTTTGCTTAGCCATTAATATGTTCATCTAGGAATTACATACTAGATACGTATCCAAGAACTTCTGTATGTCATTACTGTATCTCTTTCATAATCCGTGTCAGTAATTTCCCACGTCTCTTCACTACTCTTCCAATTCCGCAAAGGCCAATCTCCCTCATGTTCACCCACTATTTACTTGACACACACACACACACACACACACACACACACACACACACACACACACACACACACACACACACACACACACACACACACACACACACACACACACACACACACACACACACACACACACACACACACACACACACACACACACACACACACACACACACACACACACACACACACACACACACACACACACACACACACACACACACACACACACACACACACACACACACACACACACACACACACACACACACACACACACACACACACACACACACACACACACACACACAAAATCCAAGTCTTCAGAAAAAGCAATACAATAGAGACTAGGCCTGGAAAGCAGTGATTCGTAAAATACTTCTTTTGCTCATAGGAATCGAACCATGACCTCTCTATCCTTTCCTTCCTGGTACTGTCCTTTGCCCTTTCTGTTGCCTTGGCTCTTCATCCTGCTCTGTATCTCTTTGGGTCTGTCTTTTTTTGTTTATCTCTTATTACTCGTCCTCTCCCCGGAGGGGCTTGGGGACGGGTAATCTTTTCACTCAGTTTGTTTGTCTCTGTCTGTCTGTTAACAACTTCACGCGAAAACTACTGGTGCGATTTTGATTAACATTACAGGGATGATGGGCTATGACCTACACACCTGATTAAATTTGGGGCCAAATAGGGTCAAGGCCCCAAAAATGTAAAACAAAAATAGTTTTTTCTCCATAACTCCTTTCAACTTCGTCATATCAACAAGAAACCAAAACCCAAAGGTGCATCTTTAAAATATACATCCTATAATATGCCTCATTTCATGGGGGGTTCACCTAGCGGTAGAGGGGTCAGTGTTAGGTGGGTCGGGCCTGAAATTTCAATTGGGCATAAAATCTTCAATTTCACCCGATTTACTCCAAAATTAATGTGTGACGTCTTTGACTAGATATCGTGTTGGGTTTATACGTCAACACTACAATGACTGCCGATGACGGATTTGTTGTGCCTTGGCACAGGTTGTTTTCATCTGGTCAGTTGGATCTTCGCCACTCTCTCTCTCTCTCTCTCTCTCTCTCTCTCTCTCTCTCTCTCTCTCTCTCTCTCTCTCTCTCTCTCTCTCTTTCTCTCTCTTTGGGTCTTTGTCTTTTCTGTTTGTCTCAATTATTTTCTTCTGGTCAGCTGAATCTTCACCATCTCTCTCTCTCTCTCTCTCTCTCTCTCTCTCTCTCTCTCTCTCTCTCTCTCTCTCTCTCATACGCTGCACACCCTGGACACATTGACAGGTGTACTCTCTCTCTCTCTCTCTCTCTCACACACACACACACACACGCACGCACACACACACACACACACACACACACACACACACACACGAACGATTGACGTTCACGGTTCGGACAGGGACTGAAAGATAAGACAGTGATAAGAGAAAAGGTGGAAGGAATTTTTTGTGCTGAGAGAGAGAGAGAGAGAGAGAGAGAGAGACCTTGACTGCTTATGTCCCTGTCTATTTATATTCTTGTATATATATATAACTCTGTGATGTGTGACTGCGCATTAACATCTGTGTATGAATATGTATGCGTACATGAATGTGTGAATGTGAGAGAATGGGGATTGGTGTGTGAATGTGTATGTAAATTTCTATAGCACTGCCAAGATATAATTTTATCTATTACGTATGAATACCTATTTGTGTATATCTTTGGAGAGTTTGTGAGCGTGTATATGCAAGTCAAAGAGTCCTGACGTGAATGTGTTATTGCATATTTGGTATTTCTTGTTGTATGTACAGTATGTCAGCACTGCTTGGATATATTTGTGTGAATATGTGGTATTTTTGTAGTGAATAGAGAAAAGGGCTGCGGTCTAAGGGATGCACGACTAGTTTCAGGGTAGGAATGAAATGGTTTGTGGATCTGAATATCATTACAGAAGTCTTATACTGATCTGCAAGACCCACCAACATGACACTTTCCTCACCAAAAAGAAAGACCAGAAATTGAAGTAAAACCTTTATACCAGCACACCAGTCTTCATTCAGACAGTCCTAGCATGTATTCAGTAAGGATAGTGATTATTACCGCTGAAGAGGTGACGTGACGGTGTGTGTAGTTGGTTGGGTGTGTTTATTTGGAAGTGTGTGTGTGTGTATGTGTGTTTGTGTGTGTGCGCGCAGCCGCTAAGGCTTAGTACACGCAAAAACTTGTTCCTTCCAAGGCGAACATACTAAGACCAAGTCAAATTCCTGAACACAATGTACTTGAAAACTGGAGATCGTAAACAGAGGGAAAATATAGGTGGATAAAAGAATGTCCTGGCATTGACAATTTGTGTACACACTTTCCTTTTTTAAATTAAGCTGAGCACGAGAGAGAAAGAATAAAGTAGGTGCTGATTACCTGTCTCAGAAGGTCGGAAGAATAGTTTTTAGTGCAACAACCATATTGGAAACAAAACTAAGAGGCAGATATATAGAATTCTCGACCCCTACAATCCAGCGTTTATTTACTTCTATATATCCATTCGTCTGACGGAGCATTTTATTTTTGAGTGAGTGTCTATATGAGTAAGCCTGTGCAAGTGAATCCTCGTAAATAAGCAAGTATGAGAAAGTGACTAAATAAATGAGTATATGAGTAACATCTGTGAGTAGCACGACGCCACTACGCCTCCTCTTTATTCACAAACTACTTCACCAAACTTTGTGAGAATTTCGGAGTGGAGGAGGGGAAGCCAAACATACACCAACTATGACGAAACTTTTTAAATGGGAAACTCTCGGGAAAGTATGGTAATAAGTGAGAGTTTTATATCAGCTTTCACTCTCTTCTTCAGATCTTCTTCCGCCCACCCCCCTCCTCTTCCTCTTACTCTTCTTCCCCTTCTCGTTTGTTTTTTCTCCTCTCTCTCTCTTCTAGTTTTTCTCTTCCTTTCCCCTCAGCTGTTAGTCTTTCCTAATTTCCCTTCAATTATTCTCCCATTTCTTCCTTCCCCTTGTAAGTTTCGTTCTCCCTGTTCTTTTCATTGTTTTCTCTGCCTCCCAGCTCGTCTACGTTCTCTCTCTCTCTCTCTCTCTCTCTCTCTCTCTCCATCAACCTCAATCTTCTTGAAAGGACATTTTTTTTTTTTACCTCTCGCCTACAGATTACGTTATCAAATTAATTTCCAAACTTTTTTTTAATATTTCGTCATATCATCACAAGTTTTGTCATCTCACCATATATGATCGTCTTCCATAGCCCTCGCCATCGTCTCGTCCTTTCCCTATTCGCCTAAACTTTCTTGTGACGAAGTTGAGGGGTTGAGAGACGATGATTGCAGTGATTTTTTGAGGGAATGTAGTTTTCCTGAGTTACCCTTTAAAATGAGAGAGAGAGAGAGAGAGAGAGAGAGAGAGAGAGAGAGAGAGAGAGAGAGAGAGAGAGAGAGAGAGAGAGAGAGGGAAGGGGGGAAGAGAAAGAGAATATTTAGGAGCGGATAATGTAACAATTAAATGAGTAATAATGATAATCATAATAATCAGTGTGTGTGTGTGTGTGTGTGTGTGTGTGTGTGTGTGTGTGTGTGTGTGTGTGTGTGTGTGTTAACGGGCATGTGATAACCAAAGATAAATGCATTTCCCTAGATATATATTTAAAAAATAGCTCTCATTTTACTCACAGTTTTTGTTCAAGGATGCTGTCAAGATCTTCCTCCTCAGTCGACGATTTATTTTATACTTTCATTTTTACCAGTCTTTTCAGTCTCTCTCTCTCTCTCTCTCTCTCTCTCTCTCTCTTACTCATTTCTCCATCTTTTCCCCATCTCCCGTTCTTTCCTCTGATGATTTATTTCCCTCTTTATACTCTTAATTTTTCTCATTCTCTCTCCTGTCTAATCTCTTTCCTCCTTATCCACCTCTTGTCTGTTCTTTTTTAATACACATACCTTTTCTCAAATCATTCCTCTCTTTTTTTCCACTCGTTGATTTTTTCCACTCTTTCTTTGGTAGCCTTTGTTCTTCTGATTCCTTATTTTCTTAACACCATGACTGCAAGGGAGCATTTTTTATTTGATTTTTCGTCTCATGGCAATTTTATTCAGTTCAAGAGAGGCTTTTCGAAGAGCTGAATAGTCTTTATGAATCCCATCATTACTGCAGGTTCTAATTAAGCTGAGTTCAACTGCGTGGTAGTAATAAGAATATAATAGAGAGCCTTCATTAACCCCACCACTGCTGCTGGTTCTGATTAAGCTGTGTTTAATTGTATGGTACAAATTAGAATATAACAGTAAATATATCGAAAATCGGCATTCATGTCAATGGGAGATGCATAGGCCTACAATCACTCTATTTTTTTTTTTTCTTATTCTCACCTATAGTCTTTTTTTTCTCATAAATTTTCTCTTTTCCCTTTCTTTATATCTGTGTTTTCTTTCTTAATATCCTTCATTTTCAACTTCATTTTCATCTTCACCTTCTTCATCTTTGCTTGTTCCTTCATCTTCAGCTCGATCTTCTTTTCATTCCTCCCACATCCTCTCCTTCTCCTCCTTCTCCCTCTTCTTCTTCTTTTCCTCCTCCTCCTCCTCCTGCTTACGCTTATTCTTCTCCGCCTCCTTCTGCCTCTTCCTCTTCTTCTCCTCCTCCTCCTCCTCATTAGGGCTGATTCATCTCTCCCCTTTACTCTCGTTTCCCTTTCCTCATCATTCCCCTTCATATTCCACGAGGCTCCTTCTCTCTCTCTCTCTCTCTCTCTCTCTCTCTCTCTCTCTCTCTCTCTCTTTTCATTTGATCCTCATGTAACTTATTCTTACTGACCAAGATATATAATTTACTGTAGAATATGATAATGTCCCTCCATTACTGCCACTCAGTTAAGAAAACAGTTATTAAGAATTGAAGGGAGAAAGGAAGAAAAAGGAAAGAAAGGTATAAAAAAAGAAAGAAAAATAAAGTATGGAAAGAAGACAGGAATAAGCACAGGAAGGAAAGAGGGAAGGAAGGAATGAAGAGAGGGAAGAAGGAAGAGAAGAAGGTTAAGACAAGGATGACTTAGATGGATCGGTGGGTGAATGAAATGTATAATGAAAAATGGACCTTAAAAATAAAGGAAAATGAATAGCAACATGGAAGCGAATGTGAGTAAATGCGTAAAGCAAAAAAGGAAAAGGGAAAGTAATAAAATGGCAAATGAAAGAAAACCAGGAAAAAGTTAGTTCTCAATGGCCATTTTCTTTTTCCATGGTCGACTAAAACGTTTCTGAGGGAGTGTAAATGAAACGATTTTGGAGTCAACTCGAGTTCTTGTATGGCTCTCAGGGTCTGGATGTGGTGAGAATCTTAAAGGAGAGAGAGAGAGAGAGAGAAAGAGAGAGAGAGACGGTAGAGAAACACTACTTTGATCTCAACCTCTACATTCCAAGAGATAATCCTCAAGCAAAATGTAATCTGCATTCGATAACAAGAATAAATATGGACTAAAAGACGTTCATGTTTAAAACAGTTTTTCAGAGGGTCTTTCTATTCACTATTAGCTTGTCCAGTAGTAACATATATATTTTTAGTAAGTCAGTAGACGCAAACAATCTGTAGACTTTCCAAGGCTGTATAGTGCCCGCGGTACACTTGTCAACTCATTTATTTTTTTTTCTCTCTCAAGGTCACTGTAAGAACCGCATCTCATTGCACATCGATGCCTCATACCGTCCCCAGCTATCCTTCAAACACATCCATCGTTTTGTCTATCATCCAAATCTTCACCGTTTTTTCAGGAGAGTAGGGGCCCATTGCTGAGCTGCTTCTCCAACAGTAGCCTACACACTGAAGGCGAGAGTGAAGCTGTGATAAAACTTAAAAAGAAAAATCCTCACTCAGTGTTTCGTACAAGGCTGTATGATCATGTGGTAACAAAAAGGTTTAAAGGTCAGTCAGTGGAATGAAAGCCCTCGAAAATATCCCTGCATTCATAGATCTGGATAGAGAGATACATAACTAGGGAGATGGAGATAGATTTTATTTACACACACACACACACACACACACACACACACACACACACACACACACACACACACAGAATTGGTAGTTCCAATGTGACTTGGTGTGCATATGCTCACGTTTTCGATAATAATAAAAATACGAAGAAGAATGGAGTGCACAGAAGAGATAAATGTACCATGTTTCTAGGTACATAACAGACGATCTTTTCTCAACTTCGCCTCTTCGGTCCGGTGACTCATTTATTTTTTTACAGACTATTCCATTCAGAAAAGAGACCCACAGCAGCGAGGAAGAGGATATATAATGGTTGAATATCTAAACCCCTTCAGCTCGAAAAGGAAGAAAATAGAAATACGTCATGGGATAGAAAGGGATGAAAATAAAGGAATCTATATATATCAAGAAAGTAATAAAGATTTAATAAAGTCATCGTAATATGGAAGTCAAAATAAAAAATAAGCACAGCGTTGGGAATTAACATGTAATGAGTGGCTTGTTATAGATGCAATTAGGGAGAGTATTCGAGTATGAGGAGTAATTACTGTTAATTGAATAGGGAGGTGTGAGTGAGAGAGAGAGAGAGAGAGAGAGAGAGAGAGAGAGAGAGAGAGAGAGAGAGATGCATACATACATTTAGATTAAAGGAGACAGGCCCAGATAGATGAATGGATAGATAGATATACATACAAAGATAGAGATCTATAAAGAGAGAGATATTGGAAAGATACATACAGTACATACATACAGATATACATGCAGAGAGAGAGAGAGAGAGAGAGAGAGAGAGGGGGGGGGAGAGAGAGAAAATCAGAGTCAGAATGAGAGATTGAGATGGAAGGAGGAGGGAGGGAGGCGTGGGGGGTGGAGGAACTTAGGTTATTCTAAGAGCGTAAACCTATTTAGTTTGCTGCGTGAATAGCTTAAGACGAGGTGAGTGAATTTCGTCCCTTTCATTCCATCACATCATTTGACGGGCTTACTAATACAGCTGGGAACCGCTCAATGGGGTGGTGAAAGGGATGTGGGGAGGTTGAGGAGTTGAGAGAGAGAGAGAGAGAGAGAGAGAGAGAGAGAGAGAGGAGGGGGGGGGTTGGAAATAAGGGAGAGAAAGAGAAGGGTGATGGAAAAGGGAAGATTGAGGAGACAAATGAAACAAGAGTTGAAAATTACAGAGGAATTGTGTACACTGATACATCGCAGTTTCTATACACCCTATAACTCTACCAACATCTGCAGAACACTCGTACACAGAGTTTTATACAAGGCCGAGGCCAGTTGTTCGGTGTTAATGTGTAGTTGAAAGTTTTGCCCTACTCCATGAAAAACAATTCAAGAAGACGCTTTTGTACATGAAGTCTAAAGAAGCTTCTAACTACCATAGTAACACTGGACGACAGACTTTCGTTGAGTGTTAACCCTTGGCATCCTTCTCCAGTCAAGGTATGGGAAGGGGTTGGGCAGAAACGAAAGCTTACAAGTGATCAGAAGCAGAAGTGAGAGGGAAACTGCAGGCTAAAGGGAAGTAGAAAGTTTCAGTGGAAAAGTCCTTGAATTATAGGGGCATAATCAGCCACAAGGATGAAAGGCAAGTATAGAACATTGGGTAATGGATAGAGTCCTGAGACGAGGAGATGAACTCCTGTCAGTGATCTGTAACAGGCACATCCGGAAAAGGTAAGGGGTAAACCGCTGAGTGCTCAGTAAAGGTTGATTTAAAAAGTGTTAAATTTTTGCAGTAATTCATCACACTTCATATTGCAATGAAAGAATGAATTCAAACTCTTAGGGAAGTCATCTTGTTGCAGCACGTACCGTATATCTATCTATCTGTCTATCAATCTATAATGTGTGTGTGTGTGTGTGTGTGTGTGTGTGTGAAAGAGAGAGAGGGGGGGATAGAACTGTTACCTTGCCAACACCTTACTACTGCAGGCAACTTTACTAGACAAGTTCAAGCCGCATTTTACAGGTCTTGAAGGGGAACCCAGGAAGGCAATAGCATATATATTACTATAAGGGTTGTGTTGGGGTGACAGGGACAGAACTCTCTCTCCCTGCTGTGGCGCGTCCCCCACTACGTTACCAGAGCCAGCCAACCCCAGCAAAGCATCCCTGGAATTGACGTTGCTTCACCTTCCCGCATTCCACACTCCACCCTCAATAAGCCCCTGCAATGTGTGTGGGGGATCTTGTGTGTGTGGGGGGAGGGGGTTCATGTGTGTGTGGAGGGGGAGGGAGGTTCATATGTAGTGTGTGTGTGTGTGGGTGGGTGGGAGGGTGGTTAGGTATGCGTGCGTGCGTGCGTGTGTGTGTGTGTGTGTGTGTGTGTGTGTGTGTGTGTGTGTGTGTGTGTGTGTGTGTGTGTGTGTGTGTGTGTAGTTTTTTTCTTTGTGCGTTCATTTTACTGTGTCACTGTGAATGCCAGTACGTAGGCTAAGAATGAATGTATGTGTGTGTGGATGGGTGGGTAGATGTGTGTGTGTGTGCGCGCGCGCGTGTGCGTGCGTGTGTGTGTGTGTGTGTGTGTGTGTGTGTGTGTGTGTGTGTGTGTGTGTGTGTGTGTGTGTGTGTTCCAGGGTTCAATCTGTGAGTCCTTTGAGGTCATAGGGTGTAGTGACGGAGAGAACAAACGGAGAGTTGGAAATGGAGTCTGCCGTTTTAGTGGAAGGAGAGAGAGAGCGAGAACTCTGAAAGTTTCTCTATAATTAAAGGAAAAAAAGCATCAGACTAATAACATTTTTCTTCATATTCTAAACTGCATTAACGTCTAGTCACGAGAAGCGAAAAGGGAGAGGAAAGAAAATGAGATGAGACGAGACGAGAGGGGGAGAGAAGTAGAAGAGAACAGGAGAGGGGTTAAGTGAGAAGAGAAGAGAACGATGTGGAAAGGAGGGAAAAGGAAATTAGGGGAAAATACAAGAGGAGACTAAAAGGAATGGGAGAGAAGAGATTGAAAGCAAAGTGAGGTCTAAGAAAAGAGGGGAAAGAGGAAGAGATTCGGACGGGAAAGGGAGGAAAATAAAGAGGAAATAGAAGAGAAGAAAGGAATGACTGGAAAGGGAGAGGACGGGGAAGGAGAGAAGTGAGGAGGCGGGAGGGGAAAATGAGAAGAAATGTGATGAGAGAAAATTAGACGAGATGAGAGGAGTGGAAGAGGAAGCGGGTAAAAGGAGGAGGACAACGAATGGAAAAAGATAAAGGGAAGGAAAGGAAAATGATGAAAAGGGGAGAAAGGGAAAAAGAAAGAGAGAAAAAAAGTGGAGGAAAGATAGAGGAAAAATTAGGAAGAAATATAAAGAAGGAAAAACTGAATGAAACAGGAAATGTGTGGAAGGAAAGAGAAGTAAGTACAGACAAGTGGATACAAATATATAAAGGCAGGAAAGAAATACGGGATGGATATGTTGCTATGGATGGAGAAACGGCGAATGTAAGAGAAATATGTGGAGAGAGGGAGAGAGAAGAGTTGAGGGGTAAGGTGAATCAGATTTGATGTGGAAGAGGAGGATGAGGCAGAGGTGGAGGAAGAGAAAGATGATGATGATGAAAAAAAAAGATGGTGAAGGTAATGTTCCTGCTGCTGCTGCTGCTGAAGATGATGAAATTATAATGACAACGACGACGAAAAGGAAAATGGAAGAGGAGGAGGAGGAGGAGGAAGTGGAGGAGGAAGTGAAGGAGGAAAAAGAAGATGAGGATGAAGACCAAGATATAGAGGAGGAGAAACGATTATTGTAACAGTGAGACCAAAGTTTTTATTTATTAATTTTTTAAATCCTAATGTTGCAGATTTTTGTCATACGTAAAGAGCTACATTTTTACCCCAGAACATTCTGTGCTTTATTAATACAGGGAGTGGTGTGTGTGTGTGTGTGTGAGAGAGAGAGAGAGAGAGAGAGAGAGAGAGAGAGAGACAGACAGACAGACAGACAGACAGAGACAGACAGACAGACAGAGATATGAGCGAAACAGAAAACCAAAGATAGAACAAGTTGGGCCAGACAAAGACAGGCTGACTCGCAGAAATCTGAAAAATGAAGCTACCCATTCATTTCTCATTCCCCCCTGGCAGAAGTTGAAGCAAGGCCCCATTCATTATTCACTAGGCAGCGAGTGTATCGGTGAATGAAGAATTATGCATCAGGCTAGACAGGGTTCTAACTTTGTCTACGCTGAGGGAAGTTGAAGGACAGGTTGAAGGGCGATGGACAGGTAGATGAGAGAGAGAGAGAGAGAGAGAGAGAGAGAGAGAGAGAGAGAGAGAGAGAGAGAGAATGGTTGGGTGAAGAAAAATGATGAGAATGAAAAATATGACGTAAAATAGGACGGGGAGAGAAAAATGAGAATATTGGAGAGAGAGAGAGAGAGAGAGAGAGAGAGAGAGAGTTTGGTAGATACACAGACCAATTCGTTCTAGCAGGGTAATTAGCCCTTTGAACTCAAAACCGGTCTCATAGGTTAAGCAAGCTCCCTAGCACATTTTCCTTAGCAATTTATTTTCCATGCCACACTTTGCTGCTCTTTTCTATTTTGTCTTTAGCTTTTTATCATGAAAATACAAGGCAAGAATAACAATAAAGTGGTTCATAATGACAAGGCAAGAATAACAATAAGTGGTTAATAATGAAATATGCATAAATAAACTGGTAAGGAAAAGGTGCTAGGGAGTCTCCTGAAAGACGAAAATACGACCCACAGTCTTGATCCTGTGTTGTTTAATCTGACATGAACAGAGGAGAGAGGGAAGGAAAGGGAAGGGGGTGAAAACCGAAAGATGAGAAAAAAAAAAAAAAGGGGGAAGTAATGTAAGAGAAAAAAAACAAGGGGAGGAAAAAAAAGGATTAAAATAAACCAGAATACCAGCAGCATCTCCCCATTAAAATAAAGGAACAGGCAAAAAAAAAAAAACGAAAAAATCAAAAATCAAAAGAAAAGAAGACTAATAACATAAACAGGCAGCCCAAAACCCCAGAAGCAAAATAGAAAGAAAGGATAAAAAGATAACTACACATCCCCTCCCCCTCCCCATTCCGCGAGTCCCATGCCGTAGGTTATAGCAAATGGGGTAGCTAATTTGTGAAGGACGCTGCCTGCCCTAATTGTAAGTTAGTGTGGGTTGGGGTAGGGTTGGGGTGTGGGGGAGAAGGGGGAGAGAGAGAGGGGGGGAAAGGGGGAAGCGATAGAGAGGGAGGTGAGAAGGGATGAGGGTGAGGGTGGAAGAAAACAGGAAAGCAGAGCAGGAAAGAGGAGAAAAGCAAAAAAAAGAGGTAGGAAAAGAAAAAGGAAGAGGAAAAAGTAAACGAAAAAAAAAATGATGAAGAAGAGAAAGAGAAAAAAAGATGAAGATGAAGAAAATGGGGAGATAGGAAAAGGAGAGATTACACTGAAAAAAAAAAAAAAGCTCTTAGGGAAAATGAGCAAAGAATAGGAAGAGCTGTGGTAGGTGTGAGGGATATGAGGGTGGGGTGGGGGATGCAATAGTAGGGGGGAGAGAAGGGAAAAAAGTAGGGTGATGTAGAAAGGAGGGAAGGAGAGAAGAGAAGCGGAAGAGTTTGGATGGGCGTAGGGTGAGGGAAGGAGGGTGAGGGGGTGCGAAAGGAAGACGGTTATGGTGCTGGAGAAAGGAAGTAGGAAGAGCAAGGAAAGGTCGAGTTGGAGTACCTATATGGGTGTGTGTGGGTGTGGTGTAGGGGATAGATGAAAAGGGTCTTGAAAACGGAAGAGGGTGAGGCTGGGTGAAAGAAGAGGGAAGAAGAGCACAGAAGAAAAGAGAGATGGCTCTAATTAAAATGAACAAGGAAACGTTGAATGGAAGAATGAGTCCAAGAGATGCAGAGAAAGAGAGGTGGAATGTAGAGAGGAAGAGAGGCAAAAGAAAGGTAGAGAAAGGAACGAGAATAAAACAATGAATGTGAAATAGAATAAGGGAGAACAGACGAGGAAAAAGGGGGCAGAAATTACAATTAAAACAAGACACCATGTGTGTGTGTGTGTGTGTGTGTGTGTGTGTGTGTGTGTGTGTGTGTGTGTGTGTGTGTGTGTGTGTGTGTGTGTGTGTGTGTGTGTGTGTGTGTGTGTGTGTGTGTGTGTGTGTGTGTGTGTGTGTGTGTGTGTGTGTGTGTGTGTGTGTGTGTGTGTGTGTGTGTGTGTGTGTGTGTGTGTGTGTGTGTGTGTGTGTGTGTGTGTGTGAGAGAGAGAGAGAGAGAGAGAGAGAGAGAGAGAGAGAGAAGTGGGTGGATGAGAAAAATGATCAGATTGAAAAGTGTGACGTAAAAGAGGGCGGGGAGAGAAAAATGAGAATATTGGAGGGAGAGAGAGAGAGAGAGAGAGAGAGAGAGAGAGACAGAGACAGAGACAGACAGACAGAGAGACAGACAGACAGAGACAGACAGATAAACAGAGAGCATAAATCCCAGGCTTTCTGAACCATAATAATTATTCTTTAACTTACTGGGTCACGCGAACGCAACTGGAGCGATTCATATAATTGTTATTGCATTTCCTTAGTCATTTCATCTCATCTTATTTTCCTTACTTGTTTTAGGGTACCCATTCTGTCTATCTATCTCAGTATACCCACCTGTCACATCGTACTTATACACATGCATTCTCTCTCTCTCTCTCTCTCTCTCTCTCTCTCTCTCTCTCTCTCTCTCTCTCTCTCTCAGTATCTCATTAAAAAAGTATACTTTTCGTTGCCTCTAGAGCTCAGCTTCAACAACACACACTCTCTCTCTCTCTCTCTCTCTCTCTCTCTCTCTCTCTCTCTCTCTCACACACACACACACACACACACACACACAAATCTTTTTTCCTTCCTTCTTTCATCACTCCCTATTTCTTCCCTTTCTTCTTTCCTACGTCCCCACCAAAGTCTCTTCCTCCTACTCCCTCCGTCCTTCCTTCCATCCTCCCTCACTCCTCCCTGCCTCCTTTTGTTCCTTCCTCCCTTTGGTCCACAGGGAGACTACTTGAAGTACTCCCTCTCTCTCTCTCTCTCTCTCTCTCTCTCTCTCTCTCTCTCTCTCTCTCTCTCTCTCTCTCACTGAAAAAGTATACTTTGCCTCTAGAGCTCAGCTTCAACAACCCGCTCTCTCTCTCTCTCTCTCTCTCTCTCTCTCTCTCTCTCACTGAAAAAGTATACTTTGCCTCTAGAGCTCAGCTTCAACAACCCGGTCTCTCTCTCTCTCTCTCTCTCTCTCTCTCTCTTCGTAAGGGAAGCCAATCATTCTTCTAAACCAGTGGTTTCCAACCTATTCTAATTCTCGCCCCCCCCCCTCACTGAATGACACGTTCCCTGCGCCTCCCTTCCTCAAATACTGTATTTCACTGGTATAGTTGGCACATGTCAATAAATACCATAGATTCTTCTATCTATCTATCTATAGTCCGACGCCCTAATCCCGCAAAGGGTGGCCGCAGACAAAACGCCTCCAAGTCGGTCTGTCACCCACCATTTGACTACCCTCCCCCCAACTCACCCCTCCCTCCCTCATATACCTCTCAACTCCGTCCCTCCACCTCATCCTCGGTCTACCTCTCCCTCTCCCTCCCTCCACCTCACCCACATACACCCTCTTAGTCAGTCTTTCATTCTCCATTCTCTTCACATGTCCAAACCACCTCAGTGTATTTCTCCTAATCTTCTCAACCACATCCACATCCACCCCACAGCGTTCCTTCACTTCTTCATTCGTCAACCTGTCCCTCCACGTCGCTCCACATGCTCCTCTCAAGTAACTCATTTCCACTGCTCTCACTCTTGACTTGTTCCCCTCTTGCAAGGTCCATGCCTCGCTTCCATACGTCAGGGTAGGGATCACAATACTATCATGCAGTGACTTCTTAACTTCCATACTCACCTCCCTATTTCTCATCACTGCTTTCAGTGTACCAACAACCTTCCTTCCCTGCTGTACCCTTTCACGCACTTCATCCCCCAAAGTTCCATCCTTACTCATCACACTACCCAAGTACTTGAATGCACTCACATTCTCCATATCCTAACCATCCAACCTCACTGCACACTCTGTGACTTCATTCCTCTCAAACACCATAACTTTACTTTTGTTTACATTAACTTTCAGATTCCTCCTCCTACACACTGTCCCAAATTTATTCACCAAACCTTGCAACTCCCATTCATCTTCACTCAACAGTACTGTATCATCAGCAAACAGCAACACAGGAAGCTTCCAAAACTCACCCTCACTCATTAGAGCCACCCCCACATCCACTGCCCTACCCTGCACCTCCTTTACAACCCCATCCATGTATATATTAAACAGCCATGGAGACATCACACAACCCTGTTTCAGTCCCACATTGAGATCAAAGAACTCACTCAGCTCACCATCCACTCGCACAGTAACCCTAGCTCCCTCGTACATACTCTTCACAGCATTCAACAATTTCCCCTCCACTCCATATATTCTTAATACCTTCCACATACCTTGCCTATCTAGTCTGTCATAAGCTTTCGCCAAGTCCATGAAGGCAGCATACACTTTCCCTCCCTTCTCTAGATACTTCTCCACTAAACATCTTAGAACAAATATCTGATCTACACACCCTTTTCCCTTCCTAAATCCCCCTTGTTCTTCTCCAACTAGCTCCTCTGTCATATGCCTAACCCTATCAATGAGTATTCTACCATATATTTTACCAGTCACACTAAGTAGGCAAATACCCCTATGGTTACCACATACTTCTCTCTCTCCTTTTCCTTTGTATAAAGGAACAATTATACCTGATTTCCAGTCCTCTGGAACCCTTCTCTCTTCCCAAGCCAATCTACACAACTTCCATATCCACTCCACAACAATCTCACCCCCATACCTAAGCATTTCACCACACACTCCATCAATTCCTGGGGCCTTTCCCAACTTAATATTCTTCATCGCTTCCACTACTTCCGCCCTACTGATCTCTTCTTCCCTCCTCTCATCTCTTCTTCTCCCAGCCATTCCCCAACCACTTATACTCGCACTGCTCTCACTCTCCACATTCAACAAATCCTCAAAGTGCTCCTTCCATCTCCTCAGTTTCTCTCTCTTCACCAACAATCTATTATTCCTATCTTTCACCATAGATTCTTAATCTTTGAAATTGTTTATATATTCAGATTTCTTATTCATATCTGAAATATTTTCTCCATATTTAGAAATTACTGAATTCCATCATAATTCATAGTTTTCAAATATAATTACCCTCTTTATGAAGCCTTCGCGCCCTCCCCCCCCAGAGTCAGCCCTTCGTGTCCCCCTAGGGGGGCGCGCCCCACAGGTTGGAAACCACTGCTCTATACTTACCAACCTCCTTCTGTCGTCTATTTCTCCGTCTGTCCCTTTATCTCCATTCAAGTTCTTCACCAATTCTTCTCTCTCCTTCCCTCCCTCCCTCTTTCTCTCTCTTTCTCTACTGCCTTGACACAGTGCAGCCAAAGAATATATTAGAGCTAGCTTACACCACTGCATTGTTGACACACTGTTCCTTCAGCTCAGTTATTTCTACTGTGGTGTTTTTCTTTTTCACTTTTTTTTTTAAATTACCGTATAGGATATGGGTGAAGGGCGGGGTGGACTATATGTGTGTGTGTGTGTGTGTGTGTGTGTGTGTGTGTTTATTCAGTATTTCTCACTGTGTACATGAGTATTTGTACTGGAATGTTTATGACTCTGTGTGTGTGTGTGTGTGTGTGTGTGTGTGTGTGTGTGTGTGTGTGTGTGTGTTGAATTATGAATGCATGTTTGTGTCCATGTGTGATGTATATGTGGTTATGTTTGTGTGAAAGTATTGTATATTCTCGTGAGCAATAATGATATTCATCACATCATATATTTAAATGTGTTTGTATATCAGAGTATCAATGCATATGTTGTGTGTGTGTGTGTGTGTGTGTGTGTGTGTGTGTGTGTGTGTGTGTGTGTGTGTGTGTGTGTGTGTGTGTGTGTGTGTGTGTGTGTGTGTGTGTGTGTGTGTGCGCTCGCGCGCGCGTTTGCGATGTGTATGTATGTGCATGAGCGTCTATGTAATAATCAGTGTTAGTATCTGTATATCTAGCAACCTGTCAATTTGTCTATGCTAATGAAATTAACCTAAATACATACCGGTACGTGTGTGTGTGTGTGTGTGTGTGTGTGTGTGTGGAGAGAGAGAGAGAGAGAGAGAGAGTGTAACAAAGAACTTATACCTGTGTGTGAGAGAAAAAGAATGAACAGTATAAATATATATGTGTGTGTGCAAGCAAGTGTATATATATTTATGTGTATGTATACCTTGTGTGTGTACGTATGTGTTGACTCAGTGGCATGGGCTCTGTTTGCTGTTTCCACTCTGTACGTCCTGGTAGTGTGTGTGCTCTGCCAGCAACCCCCTTCAGTAATCCGCAATATACGAGATACTGAGGTCACGTTCAAGCCCTCGCCTCCTCCACCACAACCCTCAGTAATCCGGAAAACAGAGGCTATTCTGGCTGGACGGTCACAGGTACCGATAAACCGGAATATAGAAGGCTGGACCATGATTTTGAATGTCATTTATAAACCGGAATATAGAGGGTTGGACTACGATTTTGAATGTTATCGATAAACTGGAATATAGATGGCGGGACTATGATTTTGAATTTTATCGATGAACCTAAATATATAGGGTTGGACTATAATTTTGAATGTTATAGATAATCTGGAATAAAGAGGGTTGGACTGCGATTTTGAATGTTGCTGGATTTTGCCCCTAAGCCTTCCCCAAAGCCACACACAGTAATCCGGAAAACAGACACTATTCTGTTTCCTGCAACTGCATGTATCGTTAAACCAGAAATATAAGACTATGAATGAGGTTCTGAATGTTTCTATATTTCGTTATAAGAATATGTAAAGCAGGTGAAGGTATTTTCATGGTTATGTCTAAACTTATATACACTGGAATAACGCCTGCACTTTGAAAGCCTTACTTGCAGTTCTTGACACCTCTCATTCTTGGGATACTCCTTTTTCCTTTAACCTGGCCCAGGTTTTCGTCCTTTTTGCGGCTTAATTCACGTAAGTCAGTGGGTGATAAAGACAATACTATGGTTTTACATCCTTTCCACAACACTTCTTCTTGGCTAGCATCATATTTTAGTGCTAATTTCCTTTTACATCTCAGACTTCAAGTTGGAGAGATGGCCAATTTAGGCCAAGTTAGAGCAAAAATAGTATAGCTTGTTTTTCATATGTATTTATGTACTGTATTAGCAAGCATGCACAACCCTGATAATGGACTGAAAGCTCTACTATACACGTACAAACCTATGCGTCGATTTCCAAGTGGCTCTGGAGATCAGTAACTCTTCTATCATCGTGGTTTATTCTTCACAATACACATCACTGACTACATTATTGTTGATAGAAGCTGTATCGAAAGGAAAACTCTGGGCAACTAAGTGCAAGCTAGTATTTGGATGTCCATCTATCTATCTATCTATATACCTAGGCTGCTTCCCCCAAGGAAAGGGAGGTAGCCGAGACAGGACGACACACTCCCCATGTACTCATCCATTCAAACACATTCATTCGCATCTTAGCCCCAAAGGGGAGAGGGGACAGATCCACACCGCACCACACCGCACAAGGGTCAACTGCGCAGTGCAATCAATGACATCTGCAGCAGGGCGCGACAGCAGAACTGGTTTACCCCTACCACATCATAATAGACCCATCCCCTTACCCGCACCTGACCTGACTAGCTGATCAGACCAAATGTGGGAGAATATCCCCCCAGGGCTGCGTCATCATTTATTCATTCACAATTTCTCTCCCTTTATTTCTGTCACGCACAGCCACTCTTCCTTGCTCAACAGACATCCCTCTCGCATCCAGCGCTCTCTTCACAATGTCCATCCATCCTATTCGTGGTCTCCCTCTCAGCCTTAGACCTCTGACATCAGATCTAGTTATCTTTTTCACCAATTGCTCATTATCCATTCTCTCCATTTGCCCAAACCATCGCAACACCCTCTGCTCAACTCTACCAAATCTGGCCTGTCCCTTTTTAGGAACTAAAAACAGAGGAGGGGGTCCCTAGTCCCCTCACTCCGCCCCTTTTAGTCGCCTTTTACGACACGCAGGGAATACGGTGTCAGTTTTCTTCCTAACACAACCTGGCCGCAGAGTAGTAGTACCACCCCACAGTGCGGCCAGATTGTGTCCCCCCCGCCACATAGATAAGGAAGAAGTGTAACATACTTTTTAATTCACTGTGGAATTCGGCTCTGCAATGCAATTTTACACTATCCCCTCCCCCCGTCTCTGAGTGCCCAGAGCGTTATCCCTGTTTACAGTAGAGAACCTGTGTGACTTGATACCTTTCCTGACATCAACCAGTGGCTCATGAGTGGGTTCGAACTCCATTACCGTCGGTCGATAGCGTGCACTCTGACCCACTAGACCTCGAAGGCAGATTATTTTTGCATATGACGCGTAAATTTTGTCAATAGTTTCTTCACCTTAACTTGGCCTAGATTTCGTCCTTCTGCAATTTATTTCACAGAGCTCAGTTGCACAAAACTACAATGCTGTGGGTCTCTGTCCATTCCATAGCACTTCCTCGTGGGTAGTAATCATATTATAATACCGTTTTCTTATTGCAACTCAGCATGCAGGATAGAGATGTGGCAGGTTTAGGTAAAGTTAGAGGAAAAAAGTGAAGTGTATCATATTTTTGACGTCCAATGAAAAAAAAAAAAAACAGAATCCGAAAGAAATTAGTTTCGTTTAGTCTCTTCTGTCCAGTGCCGTACTTATTATATTTTTGTTACCTACGCTAAATTCTGGTCGGCATCGGGGAGATATTTAGTTGTATAGTTGATCCATTGCGACAAGTGGAAATGTTTGGTGGAAGGGACAGACAGGTAAGTGGTTGATTTTTTTTATTTTCTCCAATGTTTCGGGCTTCAAAGAAGATGGGTTTTGTGTAGCCCGAAATATTAAATAAAATAAAGAATACAAGCTCAAATTTGCTCGTCTCTCTCCCACCCAACATATCTAGTAATGAAGGAGGTAGTGAGGGCTATGCAACCCATCCAGTTCCAAAAATCTCCACTGTCCGGAATATGAAACGGCAAGTAGATAGCCCGCTCAAAATAATAATAATAATAATAATAATAAATAAATAAATAAATAAAATAACATAGAAAAGAAAGTGAAACATAAACCAACATGTTCCCGGGGTCAAAGTGGAATAAATCGCTAAGGAAGAGGCGCTAGGAACATATGAAACCCAACCAATGTTTTCTAACCCCCATATGACCTTGTTCATCATAGGAAAAGCCTTTCGTTTTATAGGGTTTCTTAAGCTGAATTAATCGTATCAAGTCAGCATGAATATGAAGAAAAAAGTTATCGAACTGAAAAGACGATGGGAATACTGTTCTCTCTCTCTCTTTCTCTCTCTCTCTCTCTCTCTCTCTCTCTCTCTCTCTCTCTCTCTCTCTAAAATATAGCGGTGTTCCACATTTCTTTCATCGTTTTTGCTCTTTTCACTTCTTTCGGCGTCGTTTCTCCATTCCTTTCAGTGGTTACTTTTTGGCCGTGTGTGTGTGTGTGTGTGTGTGTGTGTGTGTGTGTGTGTGTTTCGTGGAAGAGAGAGACTATGCCTGTGCATATTTATAAGTGCCTGTGTATTTGCGGACGTATATATCTGCGAGCTGAAGTATTTGCCTGAGTATATATCTGACTGCGTATATGTTTGTGTACGCATCTGCATGAGTATTTTCTTCCATGCGGATATTATTCCATGCGTCGTTATTTGTGTGTGTATGAATTTGCGTGCATATATATTAGCGTGAGGCTCTCGTTTCGCGTGTATGTGTTTGCGGGCTTTTATATTTGCGTGGGTATCTGTTTTCGTGTATACTGTATGTATTTGCGTGCGTATATGTTTGCATGCTTATCTGTTTTCGCTTGTATGCATTGGCGTGCGTATATATTTGCGAGTGTATCTGTTTTCTTGTGTGTATTGACGTGCATATAAAATTGCGTGCATATGTTTTTTCACGTATATATTTGCGTACGTATCTTTTCGCGTGCAGACATTTCAGTGCTTATGTATTTGCGTGCACTGGCGTATTATTTTCTCCTCCCCATCTCCCCATTTGCGCGATACACTCTTACCGTCCATTTCTGCGAGATTGTATCATGTCGAGGACTCTAAACTTCTCTTATTTTTCATGTTTTTTTTCCAAGTTACTTTTTACTCTTGACTTTCATCGCTAAAGTTTCATTCCTCTCCCGTGTCGTGTGTGGTTTTTATCAGGAAACTTACATGGGGTTTTATACTGGCACACACACACACACACACACACACACACACACACACACACACACACACACACACACACACACACACACACACACATTATTCGGAAGTTCAAAAGGACACAGGTGGATTAAGGTTGCTGTACACCGACGTACACACACAAATGCACACAAAGAAACATATTCATAAACGTACACACAAACACATGTGAAGTTGAATGGAACGCAAGAGAACTGCTTGACCTTAGCGAATGTACTGTCAAGTCTACACACACACACACACACACACACACACACACACACACACACACACACACACACACACACACACACACACACACACACACACACACACACACACACACACACACACACACACACACTGCTATGTATGAATTTGTCTATACAGTGTTCTGCTTACCTCTACATATCATTGTACTCCAGTATTTAGAGTATGGACAGTATGTATATTTCGCACATAAACATTCTCTCTCTCTCTCTCTCTCTCTCTCTCTCTCTCTCTCTCTCTCTCTCTCTCTCCAGATTTGCGTGCCAGAAAGCAATAAAGTGAGGGCAAAGGCAGCCGAATAGTGTAGCACAGTGACTCGCATGCTTCCACCACAATCACACACACCACACCATAGCCTCCCCCACACACACAACACTAAAACACCACATTAGTACACAACCCCTACACACCACACCATACCAACACTCATCACAGCAACACACCACACAAAGGTGCATCATTCCTGGCTTACGCCACACCACCACACCACACCAGCAAGCATATCACTATTCCAGACCACACCACCACCACATAACTCATCAACACACACTCTACCAGTAACACATAACATAAAAAGGAACAGAGACAGGGAGAATGAAGAAAGGGTAATGAAGGAGAGAGAGAGTTGGTGGGCGGAATTAGGGGGAGTCAGGAGGAGGGAGAGTTAGGTAGAATGGTTAGAACTGCAGAGGGCAACGATAGAGATGTATTGCGGGTGGCAGTTGAGAGAGAGAGAGAGAGAGAGAGAGAGAGAGACAGACAGACAGACAGAGACAGAGACAGAGACAGACAGAGAGAGACAAAGAGAGACAGACAGACAGACGGACAGGCAGACAGACAAAGATAGAGAGACAAACAGACGGGCAGGCAGACAGACTGCATAACTATATGGAGGATACTTGTGTGTGGGGGGTGGGTGGGTGGGAGGGTGTGCATGTGTGAGTACATGTGCGTGAGTGTTCTTGTTTGCATGATTGTTAAAATATGAAGGTTGGCAGTGTGTGTGTGTGTGTGTGTGTGTGTGTGTGTGTGTGTGTGTGTGTGTGTGTGTGTGTGTAAAAGAATGTGATGACTGTTGTGAACTGTGCAAGTTTAAATGGATTCTACAACTGTGCCATAAAGAGAAATTGATGGGCCTATAATTATTCCTTGCTTTGTGTATATCTGTGTGTGTGTGTGTGTGTGTGTGTGTGTGTGTGTGTGTGTGTGTGTGTGTGTGTGTGTGTGTGTGTGTGTGTGTGTGTGTGTGTGTGTGTGTGTGTGTGTGTGTGTGTGTGTGTCTCTGTTTGTGTGTGTGTGTGTGTGTGTGTGTGTACAGGCAGTTTGAGACACCCTTAAAGAACTATACGAATCTCTCTCTCTCTCTCTCTCTCTCTCTCTCTCTCTCTCTCTCTCTCTCTCTCTCTCTCTCTCTCTCTCTCTCTCTCTCTCTCTCTCTCTCTCTCTCTATACAGTATGTGTGTATGTATGTATGTATGTATGTACTGGTGGCGTAACGGAAGTAATTTTTCACACAACCACATAAGCGGAAGCAGAACCGGAGGTGAACTTATATTACAGTATTATTGGATGGTCATTACTCTAATTCCAAATAATCAATAAACACACCAGGGACAGCGTGTGTGTGTGTGTGTGTGTGTGTGTGTGTGTGTGTGTGTGTGTGTGTGTGTGTGTGTGTGAGAGAGAGAGAGAGAGAGAGAGAGAGAGATTTCTACATCACTCATGAGCTATAACCAAAAATGCGTTTCCTTTTTTGCAGTTTGAGGTACAGTATTTCTCGAGGCCAATTATGTAATTCACTCCAATCAAGTGTTCAATTAGCTTGTGCACCTGGCTACAGTGGGTCGTATTCTAATTGGTATTCTAGGTTTCGTAACGTCTCTTCTCTAGCGATTTACTGTGCACATTACAACACATTATCCTCAAGTAACGGATGCAGTATGACTATATAAAAACAATGTAAAAGCATATAAGACAGTGTAAAGGTATAATATGGTAAATAAATTGGTAAGGAATAGGAGGAATAGGTGCTAAGAATTGTAATTTTTATTGAGAATTTTGCCATATGAGCAAAATAGAAGCAACAGTGGTTAGGCGTGGAAGGGTCGAAAGTTCATATGCACATCGGCTGTGGAGGCTTCCCTAACGCCTCCTCCTAACCCATTTATTTTTGCATATGGTAAGGCAATAATATCCTCTGTGTGTTGTACGCAGTCTATGTCGAAAATACAAAGGCATGAAATGTACATAAGAAAATAGTAAGCTGTTATATTATGTAAAATTGATCCCTACTCTTTTTTACTCAAACTTGGCCTAAAACTGACATATTTCCAACTTTCATGCTTAGTTTTAACAGTAGGTCAACTAGAAAATGATGGCAGTCACGAAAAAGTGCCATGGAAAGTGTATAGAGCCGTGAAATTGGCTTATTGGAGAGATATATAGCCGTAGCACGGTCTTTTTCTAGGATGTAGAGCCGTAGCATTGTCTTGTTCTGGGATGTAGAGTCGTAGCATTGTCTTTTTCTGGTATGTAGAGCCGTAGCATTGTCTTTTTACGCCACTGCACTAAGTGAAATATGCTGCAAAAGGACGAAAATCTGGGCCTATTTAAGATGAAAGCACAATAGAAAGCCCCTTAGTCACTGAAAACACGAACCCAGGACAAGCTAAACAAGGCCAGCTGTCCACTGTTCATTATCCCCGTTGATACAGAGCGGATTTAGGAAGCGTGTTTGGGAATGAGTAATTTGTGATGGTTTAGAGTAATAGGAAGTGAAGATGGATGCCATTTACATCAGCTATCTTTCTTTCTGTCTGTCTGTCTATCTGTCTGTCTATCAGTTTATCCGTCTATCATCCTCTGTCTGTCTGTCTCTATCTGTTTATCTATCTGTCGAGCTGTCTATCTCTCTGTTTACGTGTGCATTATTGTATCTCTGAATATATCCTTTACTCTAAATGTGTGTACTTGTCTCCGTAAAATATATCTGCATGTATGTCTGTGTTTAAAAATGTCAGTAAATATGCTTGTGCGTGTCTGTGTGTACGTAAATACAAATGTGTGTGTGTGTGTGTGTGTGTGTGTGTGTGTGTGTGTGTGTGTGTGAGTTCTGTTTGTATGTGAAAAATGTTGTGTGTGTGTGTGTGTGTGTGTGTGTGTGTGTGTGTGTGTGTGTGTGTGTGTGTGTGTGTGTGTGTGTGTGTGTGTGTGTGTGTGTGTGTGTGTGTGTGTGTGTGTGTGTGTGTGTGTGTGTGTGTGTGTGTGTGTGTGTGTGTGTGTGTGTGTGCGTGCGCGTGTGTGTGTGAAAATGTCTTTATATGAGGTACACAGAATGGCATTTAGTCGGCTGCGGGTAATCAATCACAATCTGGCGATTGAGACGGGCCGTTGGAATCGGCGTGGACGGGGACGTCTCCCGGTAGCAGGGCGGCTCTGTCCATGTGGTGCTGTGCAAACAGTTGCATGTACTGGAGGTGTGTCCACTGACTCAGCACATACGTACAAGATATAACTTTACATCCTGGAGTCAAATTATTGGTGACGATGCTCAGTTTCCTATTGAGGAGATAATGTATAAGGTCCTTTCCTGTTTTGGCTAGTGTGTACTATAATGTTTATCATAACCTATGTTATTTAAAGTGTACTTAATTCATTTTGTATGCTCTTATTCTAACCATGATATATCATTGGGATTTTTTTTCGTAAAAAACGTGATTGGTCAAATTGTAGTTACGTTACTAATCAGAAGTGTAATGATTTCCATCCTTCATTAAGTATATATATAGATGCACTGATCAATCCTTTAATACTTCGCTTGTTTTGTGGACCATAATTGTTTGCTAATATCTGATGTGCTATTTATCATGTTAAGGTTTATTGTTGTTTGAAATCCTGTATGTGTAACTGGATATTGTGGTTGATAAATACTTACTTACTATGTGTGTGTGTTTGTGTGTGTGTGTGTGTGTGTGTGTGTGTGTGAGAGAGAGAGAGAGAGAGAGAGAGAGAGAGAGAGAGTGTGTCTGTGTCTGTGTATGTGTGAGTGTGTTTTAACCAAATGGCGTATGCCGTGTGCAGATCTTGCATGTGTACACGCTATGTATCTGGGCATGTACGTGCACCATCCCCGTGTACAAACAACAAAGATATACCCAAACGTACACAGAGGCTATCAGGGAGGAGGATCATGTGCGCGTGTTCTAAACCTACAGTGATTTATATCCCTTGCGTGTGCGTATGTCAGCCTGTGTACGTGAGGGGCAGGGTGGTGGGGGTGGGCTTCTGTGTGCGTGAGAAGTGCACATGTACAGTCTTGGGCAAAAGTTCGCCAAATATTTCACCTCTACGTCTCACTGTCCTCTGTTGTTTAATATTCTTCAGTTGAGAGAGGCTTGGTATGTTTCTTTGTGTTTATATGTCACCTCTTCTGCTCCTCACTTTCCTCTGTTTCTTAGTACTCCTACTCGTAAGCTTAGAAAGGCTTGTTTTGTTTCTGTCACATATTTCATTCCTACCATTCACTATCCTCTGCTGGCTAATGTTCCGTAGCTGAGAGGGGCTTGATATGTTTCTTTGTGTTGGTATTTCACCACTTCTGCCTCTCTCTTTTCTCCTTTGGTCAATATTCTGAAGTTAAGGAGGGCTTGGTATGTTTATTTGAGCTAATATTTCACCCCTTCTTCCTCTCTCTTTCTTCTGCTCTCTAATATTCAGAGAACAGAGAGAGGCTTGGTATGTTTCTCTGCCTAATATTTCATGTCTTCTCACAGTTCTCTGTTGCCTAATATTCTTAAGCTGACCGAGGCTTGTTATGCTTTTCTGCACTAACATATCACCTCTTCTACTTCTCACTTTCTTGATATGTCTAACCTGAGAAAGGCTTGGTATATTTATTTTCCTAATACTGTATTTTATCTCTTCTACCTCGCACTGTCCTCTGTTGGCTAATATTCGTGAGCTGAGAGAGGTTTGGTATGTTTCTCTGCTCTAACATATCACCTCTTCTTCTTTTCACTTACCCCCCCCCCTTTTTTTTTTTTGCTATTCCTAAGCTGAGAAAGACTTCATATGTTTCTTTGCCTAATATTTCACCTTTATTTCCTCTCCCTGTATCCTTCTAGCTAATACGCCTAAGCTAAGAGAGCGTTGCACTGTTCCTCCACTTATACAAGCTTCTCTTGGATACGATGCGTCAGGGAGGAAAGTGACACAGATGCCCTGAGTGCGAAGTAGACGCGCGGGCATAGTAGGCGAACTCTTGCCTCCACCTGTGCGACTGGCTTCATGCTTGCAGGGGCTTTCGTGTTTTCATCATCATAACTTGGGATCTCAGGGATATTCATTTCACTTTGCGGAATTAAAATGTGAGCGTCAAGTCGATCCGGAGCTGAGGCATTTGGTCACCGTGAATCTTCATGTATTTGTCTCTCTATATTACCTGCGTCACTGCGATAATATCACTGATCTGTGTATTCTTTCTACTCTATTCTTTTTAATCTGATTTGGCCTAAAAATGCCATCCTTCCACCTTGAATGCTGCCTTGTAACAACTGAGTAGCACTAGAGTACGTTGCTAGTCACGAGGAAGTGCTATGAAAGGATGTAGAGCCATAGTACTGTCTTTTCCTGCCACTGACCTACATGAAATTGCAGAAGGACGAAAATCTGGGCCAAGATAAGGTGAAAGAATTATAGTGGATTCAATCGTAGAGTGAATTAAATCGTCTGACGCTTCATGGAATAGATTACTTAAGTTGTTTTGGCCATGAGAGGGTTAAGGGAGATGTTATTATATTGTCTGGACCCTATGCTCACTTTCAGCTGAGAGAGAGAGAGAGAGAGAGAGAGAGAGAGAGAGAGAGAGAGAGAGAGAGAGAGAGAAATCGAACGTTTGATGGAAGAGAATACTAAAACTGACTTAAGCATGAAAGACTTACTGAAAGCTGTATCAAATACCTCCATTAATATATATATATATATATATATATATATATATATATATATATATATATATATATATATATATATAAGGTTTAATAAAATTAAACACCATAAATAAATAGATAAATAAATGGGGCGTTATTGAGGTGCTACGTATATGGATGTGCTTATCAGTCGTAAAGCCATCTATTTGTATATCCTAAATTTGTCTCCTTTTTCTTTTTAATGCAAGAAAAGAACCAAGGCTATCTATGCGTCTGTGTCTTTGTCTATTGATTTATCTGCAACAGTATATCTGCCTGTCAATCTATCTGTCTTTCTATCTACCTGCCTCTCTGTCTGCCTCTTTGTGTATACTTCTGTCTGTCTACTTGCCTAGAAACCAACCTATACCTAATCCACCTAATATGCAGTGCCTACCTATCTATCTATCAAACCATCTATCTACCTCTCTGTCTGCCTGTGTGTGTGTACTTCCGTCTATTTACCTATGAACCAACCAACCTATACCTAATACACGAAACCTATCTACCTATCTATCTTTCTATCTATTTATCTATCTACTCTCTCCATTATCTCCAAGCTACTGGCTATCTAATTATTGGCTGGCTAATTGGACCCCCCTTACCCCAAGACCCCTTCCCCCCCAATCTCTCAAGCCTAGGTAATTGGCCCTACTGATCGAGAGAGTGAGAGAGAGAGAGAGAGAGAGAGAGAGAGAGAGAGAGAGAGAGAGCAAAAGAAAGCAAACAGCAAACAGACCTGTTTTTTCGAGGTAGTTAGGGGATAGGTGATAACTAAGTAAATATTCTGTCAAAGCAGAGAGAGAGAGAGACAGAGAGGGCAAAGGAAAGCAAACAACAAACAGATCTACTGTTTTTTCGAAGTTGTTAGAAGATAAGTTATAACTAAGTAAATATTCTGTCAAAGCAGAGAGAGAGAGGGGGGGGGAGAGAGCGAGAGAGAGAGTTAATTAACGCCTCCACGTAAGACAAGCATATCAGCCCATACGACATAATTTAATAACAAAAAGAACGAAACTAAAACAAACTTCAAAAGATCCATGCAGATTTCTTTATTCCGGAAATTCATTTAATAACCCAGCAAGATCTTAATATCCTAATTAGGGCTTTGAATACTTCCATTAGGGCTTAATTACCCACTTAAAGAGGGTAATATCACATAATATCTCTAATCACTTATTGGATATTAATTTTTAAGTGGTTGTCTCTCTGAGTTGAATATTTCGTATTTTCGTAAGATTTTTAAGCTTACGAGATTTTTTTTTCGAGAAGTTGTTAGACAGGGATTTATTTTTTATTATTCTTACTTCTACTACTACTACTACTACTATTTTTTCTAGAAATTGTTAGGGATTTATTTTTTATTATTCTTACTACTACTACTACTACTACTCTTATTATTATTATTATTATTATTATTATTATTATTATTATTATTATTATTATTATTATTATTATTATTATTATTATTATTATCATCATTATTATTATTAATATTGCTTTTGTTGCCGTTATTATTATTAGTAGTAGTAGTAAATCATTGTTATTACACTTTCAGGAGCTTCACTGCGGCACTGTACGTCTTCCCTAAGCTGAATAATATCGTCTGATGCCAGGAAACTTTAGAATATACTAGCGTCATCGTATTTAAGGTGTTACTATATAGAATTACAAGACTGAACCAGCCCAGATTAGAGGGGACAATGAACTATTAACCTGCTAGTGCCCAGTTTAGTCTCTCTCTCTCTCTCTCTCTCTCTCTCTCTCTCTTTACCACCCATTCTCTGACATGTTTCTGATCACATCGCCGAGAGAGGTCCGGAAAAATTAAAATAAATCTATCTTCTGTCAACCTGAATGTCTATCTATCTATCTATCTATTGCCAGACGTCTTAATCCCGTAAGGGGTTGCCACAAACAAATCGCCTCCATGTCGCCCCGTCCCCCGCCATTTCATTTCCCTGCTCTCAGCTCGCACCCCTCTCTCTCATATACCTCTCCACTCCATCCCACCATCTCATCCTTGGCCTCTCCCTCCCTCTCCTCCCCTCCACCTCACTCATATACACTCCTCGCCAGTCTCTCGCTCTCCATCCCCTCCACATGTCCAAACCACCTCAATGTGTTTCTTCTAACGCTTCCTATAAGACAGACTGACAAATGAGGAAGTGAAAGAGCGTTGTGGTGTAGACCTGAATATACATATCTAAAAAAGTCACCATATTCAAGAAGGTAAAACAAATAATGCCTCTAGTTCGTCCATCTTAACTTGGCGGAGATTATCAACATTTTTGATTTACTTCCCGTAGCTCAATGGCAGACTAAGAATACTAAGACTTGTTTATTTCCGTGGCGCATCATAACAAGTGCTATTTTCTCGTGTTAATCTTCTTTTCCATTTCAGTAGCAGAAAAAGCCAATACTACACTTCTACGTCCTTTCCATAGCACTTATTCGTGACTAGCACTATATATCTAGTGTGTATGGTACCCCTGTTGCAGCTCAGTGGCAATAAATCAGTGCTACGGCTCACCATCCATTCCATAGCACTTCTTCGTGACTAGCACAGTTTTCTAGTGTTAATCTCTTGTTACAGCTAAGGGACAGAATATGATAATACATAGACTTTACATCTTTTCCATAGCACTTCTTCGTGACTAGCACCACATCCCAGAGAGAGAGAGAGAGAGAGTAGTTTGAGGACAAGTTAAAGTGAGCAGAGCATAGCATATCCCCCACCCCCCTTCCTCCTACCAACGATGCCAAGCTTTAGTGAGCACGATCTGGCAGTATGTTGTAGCTGTTGGTGTCCTCCCCCTTCTCTCTCTCTCTCTCTCTCTCTCTCTCTCTCTCTCTCTCTCACAATATTCCTTCCTATTTCTTTCATAGTATCTCATTTCCTTTATCTTTTTTTTCTCACTTCTTCCTTTCCCTTCTACCTTTCTCCTACTCACCTTTTTTTATCTCCCTCTCACACACACACACACACACACACACACACACACACACACACACACACACACACACACACACACACGCGCACACACGCGCACACACGCGCACACACGCGCACACACGCGCACACACGCGCACACACACACACACACACACACACACACACACACACACACACACACACACACACACACACACACACACACACACACACACATTCTTTATACTTCTCTTGCTACTGTACATCTCCTCCTTTCTCTCTATTCTCCTCCCATTCCTTTCCCCTCTTCTCTCTTTCCCTTCACTTTTATTCCGTCCCTCCCCTCCCTCCTTCACTCCCTCTCTCCCTTCCCTCCCTCCCTCCAAGCTCTCCAAAATTGACCTCTCTGCCTCCCTTTTATGTCCTTCCTTCCTCTTTACCCCAATTACATTCTCTCTCTCTCTCTTTCTGTGTGTGTGTGTGTGTGTGTGTGTGTGTGTGTGTGTGTGTGTGTGTGTGTGTGTGTGTGTGTGTGTTTAGCTGTATGTTGATCTTTCCTTCAATCTAGCCCTTTTCATTCTCTCTCTCTCTCTCTCTCTCTCTCTCTCCGTATGTATGGAACTACGTATCTATTTATCTATATACCTATATCTGTATCCAACTATCTATAAATCTGTCCATCTATTTATATCTGTCTAGCCATAACTATATCGCTATCTCTATTTACCTGTCTGTCTGTCTGTCTGTCTATTTCTTGTCGCAGTTAACGTCCTTCAGTGCTTAAGTGAGTTTCCTAATTTTCTGTTTCTTTTTTAAATTCTTCTTCCTCATTTTCTATCTCTTTGTCCTCTTTCTATCCTGTTTTTAGCTGTTTTCCTCTTTTTCTGTCCTCTTCTTTAGCTTTTTTCCTCTTTTTCTCCTCATTTAAAACTCTTTTTCCTTGTTTTCTCTCCTCTTTCAAAGCTTTTTCCTCTTCTACATAGCCTGGACGGAATCCGACGAGGAATTGTTTTTGGTCGAGTTTCTTTGTTTCTGTGTTTGTTTCTGTGTTTCTATATATTTTCTTTGTTAGCAACATTATGGAAAAACGGCGGAATGAAATTACATGAAACTTTCAGGATATGTAGAAGTGATTAAAGTTTGGAGGCAATCGATTGACCCCGAAAGTTCAAAATTAAGGTCATGGATTTTCAGAGGGCTATAAATTAAAACCGGTTGAAGATAGAGATATTTACCATAATCAGCCTAAAGCATCTACCATATGGGCTTTCATTTGATACCAAAACAGACCTTGATTCGCCTTTGAAGGTCAAACTCAAGGTCACGGATATTCAGGGGGCTATAGCTCGAAAATGGCTGCATATTTACTATTATCAACATATAGGAAGTCCCAGATGGGCTTTTACTTGTTACCATGATCTGTGACCTTAAGCGACCTTGAAAGGTCATTCTAAGGTCAAGTATATTCAGGGGGCTATAACTCGAAACTGGTTGAAGATAGAGGTATTTGCTATTATCAAGACATAGGAAGTCTCATACAGGCTTTCATTTGGCCTTGGGTGACGTTGAAAGGTCAAACACAAGAACACAGATTTTTGAAGCGCAATAACGGCTGATAATAAAATAACTGCTTTCGGGCGAGGTTTGTTTTGCCTGGTACCACTTGTTTTGTCCTTTTTTTTTAGGCTCTTTTGCTGTTTCTTATCTTTCTCCTCTTTCCTTGTCCTCTTTATAAGCTCTTCTTCCTCTTTTTCTCCTCCTTTTTATATTTTTCCTCTTTTTCTGTCGTCTTTTTCCTCTACTTTTTTTTAACTTCTCCTCAATAGTACCAGCAATTTTTTGTCGGCCTTTATTATTGCCAGGTTACGCTTTCTTCGCAAGGATTATTTTCTTTTGTATTTTTTTAAAGAGAGGAATTCGCACGCCTCTGCCCCCCCCCCTCTCTCTCTCTCTCTCTCTCTCTCTCTCTCTTCAAAAGGAATGATAAAACGGAGGACCTTTAATAATGAAGACAATATTAATCATCATTATCATCATCATCACCATCATCGTCATCACCAAACAATAAAAATAATAATGATAATAATAATAACACTAATAATAATAATAATAATAATAATAATAATAATAATAACCATAATAATAATCATAACAGTAATAGTAGTGGTAGTAGCTGTAGTAGTCATCATCATCATCATCATCATTTCTTTATTTCGTAATACAGTATACATATACAGATTACATAATATTACATAACCCAGTAGTAGTAGTAGTAGTAGTAACCAAAACATTTAGTCTTGTAATGTATTTAGGGAGTATGATAAGTTAGGAGACATAGTAAGAATTATGAGATATGTGCAGAAAATAGAAAAAAAAATTGAAGGTAAAAAATTTAAATGAACAAGAAACTGTGCCAAGGCACAGCAAACCCGCCCCCGTCAGTCACGTTAGTGCTGACGTTTAAACACAAGAGGATAACTAGGCAAAGTTGTCACATATCAAATTCTGAGTTAACCGGATGAAAATTGTCTGTTTTATGCCCATTTGAAATTTTAGGCCCGACTAACCTGACATTGACCCACCCTACCTCTAACTGAGAAGTGACCCTCCTAATGTAATGAGGCATGTTATTGGATGCAGATTTGAAAGATGCACCATAGGGTTTTGGTTTCACGTCGATATGAATTTGAAATGAGTTATGGCGAAAAAAAAAATAATACCCTTCCCCGTTTTTTTTTTTTTCTCTTTCGAGCCAACAGTCTAGGCCTTGGCTTAATGTGGTCCAAAATTTAATCAGGTGATCGGAGGATCATAGCCCATCATCTCTGTAATTTTAGTCAAAACCACACCAGTAGTTCTCGCGTATTGTTGTTAACAGACAGACAGACAGGCAGACATCAAAAACAAACAAACAGACAAACTGAGTGAAAACAGGGAAATTATCAGTGTAACCATTTCAGTCCGAGAACGTCTTTTTTTTTTTTCTTATTACTAGACCAATGTTTCATTCTTTTTTCTTTCCATTCTTTCTTCCTTTCTGTGTATCTATCTTGTCTTTCTTTCTTTCTCTTGTCCATATCAGACCAAGTACATTGTAAAGGAGAATTTAAAAGCTGTACCTAGCCCCTTCAGTTAGAACAGTCCAACCTAAGCTGAATCGAATTTTTAGGGGATACAAAACAATGAACGAATAAATATGATACAATTGAAAGAATCTCTAAAAGCACCAAAAAATAATGTAAAATGCTGATACAGAATACAAGAAAACAACTTCCATTATGGATGAGATATTATGAAGAGAGTCAATAATGGAAACAGAAAAGAAACGATTGTAGAATGATTTTGAGGGAAATTAATACAAATGATTATGAAAACCTGAAAAAGCTTAACTAAATACTGCTACTACTACTGCTGTTATTACTACCACTAATATTACTAATACTAATGTTACGTCTACTGTTACAGAAACAACAACAACTACTACTACTACTATTACTATTACTATTACTACTACTACTACTACTACCACCAGTAGTAATAATAATAATAATAATAATAATAATAACACCTGCACGCCCCCACCTCGCCCAGTAATGCAGGTTGAGCCTCTTAGTACGAAAATTATATATACTAAACCTTTATTCTTTTTTCAACGAGGCGAAATTGCTTTAACATTCCTTCTTAAGTACCCCGTCCTCTCTCTCTCTCTCTCTCTCTCTCTCTCTCTCTCTCTCTCTGGTCCCCCACACTTAAAAAAGAGAGTAAGCTCAATTTAACCTCAAACCTCTTATGTGGGATGAACACTGTACTCGTAAATGCTACTTGAGCTCTCACTCACTCTCTCTCTCTCTCTCTCTCTCTCTCTCTGTTTTTAGCTGCATGTTGGCCTTTCCTTCAGTCTAACCCTTTTCATCTCTCTCTCTCTCTCTCTCTCTCTCTCTCTCTCTCTCTCTCTCTCTCTCTCTCTCTCTCTCTCTCTCTCTCTCTCTCTCTCTCTCTCTCTCTCTCTCAATTAAACACGGCGCCCCCTTATGCATTGTGCTATAAATGATATCACGACTGGACACTGTGCTAAGAATTTCCTTCCTTAGAGTCGTGTGGGCAACGGGTCACGATTTTGTCCCACCCTGCACGACTAGGGTACTGGCTCTCTCTCTCTCTCTCTCTCTCTCTCGTCTCAGCGGTTCTTACATCTGTTTCCTTAGACATTCAGACTTTTAACTCACTTAATTCATGTTAGAGAGAGAGAGAGAGAGAGAGAGAGAGAGTGTGTGTGTGTGTGTGTGTGTGTGTGTGTGTGTGTGTGTGTGTGTGTGTGTGTGTGTGTGTGTGTGTGTGTGTGTGTGTGTGTGTGTGTGTGTGTGTGTGTGTGTGTGTGTGTGTGTGTGTCACTATAGGGTTAACTCCATGTTGATTAAGCTTTTTAAATAGAGGGTATCTTGTTTTTTTTGTTTTTTTCATTACAATTCCTTCCTGTTGTTTTCATTCGGAATTATGGCCATTCCCAATACTATGGAAAGGAAATTCTGTGTGATTTCTGTGTGTATAAATGGATCAGTCCCTCTGGTTGAGCTGGAGTGTATTGCTGTAGAGAGAGAGAGAGAGAGAGAGAGAGAGAATATTACAAACGGAAAGAGAGAATTGAGAGAGAGAGGAGAGCAATAAGTAGAAACGGAGAACGCACAAGCAGCTGAAAAATGCCACGGAAAGGAGTGATAAAGATGGGAGAAAGAGGGGAGAGTAATGATGCACGTCTTATAATTCCCCTCACGACCCTCATTAATATGCAAGGGGATCCAGTAGGGTCTCCGATCGTCTCCCCTCCCTCCCCTCTTCTCTTCTCCCCACCGTCTCCGTTTTCTTTGCTGACTGTCCCCTTCTCTCTTACTCCTTCGTTTTAATATTTCACTTTAATTTTTAGTTGTTTTTTTCTCTCTCTTCATACTCATTACTAGTTTTTCTTATCATCGTCATTGTTATTATCATTTTCGCTGTTTCACCCACCCTCTGTCGTAAAATTCATCTCAACCTTTCTTCTTTTTCTGATTTATTTTCTGATTTATTTCTTTTTCATCTTCGGACCTTATCCTATCTCCTTATACCTACCTTCTCTAAACTTATTTATTCCTACCTCTTTCTACTCCTCCCTATCTTTTCATACCAAAACAACCCTTCATCCCTATACCGTCCTACCCCTATTCCTTCCCTTCCCTGTTCCTAACCTTCGCTATTCATGCACTTCCTGCTTTTGTATCCTTCCCTATCCTACACTTCCCTATTCCTACCCTTCCCTCTCCCTACACATCCTTCTCCCTTTACTTCCCTCTCCCTACACATCCTTCTCCCTTTACTTCCCTCTCCCTACACATCCTTCTCCCTTTACTTCCCTCTCCCTACACATCCCTATACTTACCCTCCCTATTCCAACACTTCCCTATTCTTTCCTACCCATTTTCTCCTCCTTCCCTATTCCTATCCTTCCCTCTTCCTACCCTTTCCTATTCCTACTGTTCCCAATTCCTACCCTTCCCTATTCCCCATCCTATTTCATCCTCACTCCCCTATTCGTTTTGTTGTTACTACATTTTCCAACTCTCTATTTACCATTCGCCCTTCCCTACCTCCCCGCCTCACCCTGGCCTAACCCTTTGCTCCCCCCTACCTCCTGCCCCCTCCCACCCCTCCCTTCTCACGCTCCTCCCTTCTTCATTATCTCTTCTTACCTTTTGCTATCCTCCCCGACCCTTCACCTTAAGCTTTTCTTCTCGTCTACCCATCCCTATCCTCTCCCTACCCTCCCTGCCTACCTACCTACCTACCTTCTCTCTCTCTCTCTCTCTCTCTCTCTCTCTCTTCCTACCCTGGCCTACTCTTCCATATTTCTACCCTTTTCTTACCATTTTCTTCCCCTTTCCTACTCTTTCTCTCTTGTTTATCCCTCCTACCCTCCATCTTATTCTTTCTACCTCCCTTCTTCTCTCTCTTCTTCCTATCCTCTCCTTTCCTTATTTTCTACCCCTTTTCTACCCTCATCTACCCTTCCTATCCATCTTAGCCCTCATCCTATTCTTCTTTACCGTTCTACCTCTTAGCACTCTTCTCTCTCCTCTTCTCAACCTTCTCTATCCTATGCCTACCTTTTATGATCCTCCTCTGTCTCCTTTCCGCCTCACCTACCCTGTCTAAATCCTGCCTCACCCTTGCCTCACTCCAGCCTCCCCATGCCTCACTTTTGTCTCCCCTGCCTCACTCCTGCTTCATATTGCTCAACTTTTGCCTCACCTACCCTGTCTCGCCTCTGCCTTCCCCTGCCTCACTCTTGCCTCACTCTGCTTCCCTTCTGCCTCACCCTGCCTCACTCCTGCCTACCCCAGCCTCACCCCCCTCTCAAATATCTACCTGCCTTGTCTCCCACACCTCAATGTGCACGCTTTTGTACCTAGCTACTCCTCCCCCTTGTCCTTCCGTCCCTTCTCCCCTTCTCATCCTCCCCATCCCTCCTCATCCTTCCTTTCTCCCTTCCCTCCCCTTCTCCCTCTCTTTCCCTTCTCCTTCCCTCCCACCTCACCACTATTTCTTCTCCTCTTCCTTCTTTCCCATTTCTCCGTCTCTCTCCATGTTTCTCTCCATTCGTCCCTTCTCCTTTTCTCCTCTTCCCTCCAGCTTCCTTTCTCCCTCTCTCCTTGTTTTCATCATTTCTCAAATCATTTCCTCCCCCTCTCCCCCATTTTTTACCCCGAACTTCGCTCTCTCTCTCTCTCTCTCTCTCTCTCTCTCTGTCAGTATACTTCTTTCTTCTTCTCCCCCTATTTTACTTTTTTTCTGTCACTTGTCTGTCACCAATCCTGTTCCCTCGTCTCATTTTCCCCTTTTTATCCTTCTTTCTTCTTCCCTTTGCAATTTATTTTTCTCTGTACATTTCTTTACTCAATTTTTTTCTTTCCTTCTTCCCTTTATCCTTTTTTTCTTCTACTCATCTTCTCTTTCCTTCTTCTTTCTATCCTTCTGTCCTCCGTTCCCTCTCCCGTAACCTAGTCTCAAGTGAATAAAATTTTCTTGTTATAGTTGGAATATGAGTGTTTATCCGACTGTCATTATTAACTTGTTCAGATTCGTGACTCACTCTCAGCTGAATATAATCTCCCTGACTTTACTTCGAATATAATACTTTAGTTGTTCTTCACCCGAGATGAATAAGCTTGTGTTTATGCATGGATGGCAGCAAAAACACTCACTAATATTCCCATCTCATAGCTACGGTTTATCGAGGTTCATGCAATCACAACTTAGTAAAAAATTTGAGGGCATGAAACAGTTCCGTAAGTTAAAAGGAAACCTACAGTACAGTGCCAGGTTTATGAGTATTATTATCTCGTGTTTTTACGTATCAATGAACGATGGGTGGAGTCAAACGTACTTCTCAATAAAAATGTAGATTGGTAGAACTAAAAAGGGTTGAAAATACCTGGTTAAATAGGTGTTTTTTACGGTATTTTTCCTCCTGTTTAGTAATTGTTTTTCCTTCTCTTTGATTCATGTTTTTCCCTGCCATTTTTGCCCTATCAATTTTTTCCTTTTCCTTATTAGTCTTACTGTTTAGCCAGTGTTTCTTCTCGCTACACTTCACCTCACTTCTTATAACACTTCATCACACACTCAGCCGCAGGTCTAATTGTCTCTTCATCTCCCCATCTCTTTCACTTACGCAACACACACACACACACACACACACACACACACACACACACACACACACACACACACACACACACACACACACACACACACACACACACACACACACACACACACACACACACACACACACAAACACACACACACACACACACACACACACACACACACACACACACACACACACACACACACACACACACACACACACACACACACACACACACACACACACACACACACACACACACACACACACACACACACACACACACACACACACACACACACACACACACACACACACACACACACACACACACACACACACACACACACACACACACACACACACACACACACACACACACACACACACACACACACACACACACACACACACACACACACACAAAACTTCATCCCCCCTCCTCACCCTCACTCAACCCTACCTCTAGTATCCACTCACACTTTTGCTTCACCCCCCACACACACTCCGCCACAAATCTGCATCACTTAACCCAGCCTCTCTCACCCACTCTCCACCACACTTTTGCCACACACATTACACCCCGTAAGCTCTCCACCACAATTAGGCTCCATTTTTCAATTACTCATTTTCCTCTACACTTCACTTTCACTCACCCACCCACATTCTCACCTTATTCACTGTTCAGCACACCTCACCACGACTCCCAACCTTTGCACCGCTGTGTATGTACAGTTGGCCACACTTGAACCTGGGACAGTGTCTGTGAAGCGGAGGTCTAGCCACAGTTTCCGACGTTCATGCATCACAGTTACTTGGTCATTTCAGTTAAAATTTGACACCTACGTTTAGTCATGTCAGTCCCACCTTAAAAAGATGTGATTATGTCAAGGCCGTCAAGTGTACCAATGTTTGACCTCTGCCACACATTCATGCCGTCCCAGGTTCATAATATTGTCAACTGTGCGTAGATAATTCATTTGGCCTGGCACCAGACGATGTTGTATTTCACCTGAAGAAAATCTGGCAGAGTTAATGTATCCGCGTTATCTCTTTAGGTCTACGGATAGCCTTATGCATTCTCTTCAGGCTAACACTAATTTTATTCCTAGGTAATTCCCGTAGGAATTAAACGTAGAAAGCCATCAGAGTTAATCTTCAGTCTGTAATCTGGCTAACACAAGACGAATTTTTCAGCTGAGAAAAACCCTACCTCCTAAGATGTTAAAATAATCTATACGTTAATCTCTCGCTGTTATGGACTCATTTGGATTTTTCTTATAGACAATGACCTTTCCTTCTCTTCCAGTCTGCTGTCACCCCTTTCTTACCTTGACACCCTCCTCCTCAACTTCCCTGCCTCTCTCTTCTCTCCTGTCCCTCTCTCATAATTTTCTCAACCCTCCTTCAAACTTAACCTCTAACCTTGCATTTCTGTCATTCCCTCTCTCACGCTATCACCCTCTCCTCTTCCCTTTCCCACCCTCTCGCCTTTCCCTCCCTCCCTTCTTCTCTACCCCCCCTCTCTCTACATCCCACGCGCTATCCCCCTATTCTTCACCTCTCTTTCTCTCCATACTTTACTATTATCTCTTTTTACCGCAAACATCCTCATCCCTCCCTATCCTTGTTCCCTTTCTCCTTGCTTCTTCCTAACCCTTTCTTTCCCTTCCCCGTTCTCCTCTATCCCTCTCCCACCCCTCTCTCCAATTCCTAACTTTGGTAATTCTCCTTATCGTTTCTTTTCCCTCGTTACCCCTTCTAACCCTTTCCTTTCTCCTTCCCTTCCATCCTTCTCCCCACTTCCTTTGCCATCACCTCTCGCCTGTTCCCCTTCCTTCTTCCCATCCTTTTCATCCTTTCACCTTTTTGTCACATCTTGCCATGTCCCTCTCCCACACCTCCTCACTTTCCCCTTCTCTCTCCCTCTTCCTTTCCTCTCACCCATTTCTCTGTTTCTTTTTTCTGTCCCCCCCCCCTCTCTCTCCTCCCTCTTCTCTTCCTCCTGTCTTTTCTCTCCCTCCTCCCTCTTCTCTCCCTCCTCCCTCTGTCCCCACATTTCATTCCCACACTTGGTCATTCCTCTCAGTTCTCTCTCACCGTTCTTTGTCTTCCTCTCCCTCCCCTTCTCCCCTCCCACTTTTCTCTCTAATTTTATTACTTCTTTCCCTCCTCTGCTCTCACACCCCCTTGCCAGTCCTCTTTCTCTCTTCCTTTTTCTCCCTCGCTTCCTCGCTCCCAGTTCTCTCTCTTATTTATTTCATTTCTGGCTGTCTGTCTATCTCTTCTCCATTCCATCTTTTCTCTCTTTTTTTTTTTTTCTTTCCACTCTTTCTATTCCTTCTCTCCCATCCCTTCTCCCCCCCCCCAGTCTAACTTTCGTTCCTTTCCCTTCAAGCATTTTACTTTCATTCATCTAAACACCTTTCTTTCCAAACCTCCTCCCCATGCCTGTCTTCTCACCTACTTTTCCCCATTCTGTCTTCCTCCTCTCCATTCTTCCATTCCCTTCCAATCTCTCTCTCTCAAACTCCTCTGTTCTACCTATCACTTCATCACATGTTAACATCTTTCTTCTGTTAAGACAATTTTTCCTCTTTTATTTCCCTTTCATCCTATTCACCCACTCTCCTTCCCTCTACCCCACTCCCCTGCCTGTTCCTCTTCCCCTCCTTCCCTCCCCGTTCACTACATCTGTTAGTGTCTCCCCTCACCTTCAGATCTCGTCTCCTTCCCCTTTTCCCTCATCTTTTCCTCCTTCACTTCCACCCCCTCATCTTTTTTTCTCTCTTTTCCTCCCTACCAAATCCTTTTCTCTTTCACCTTTTCCCCTTCTCTTCCTATATTTCCCTTCCTTTCCTTATCTTCCTCCTTTCCCCTTTCCCTTCCCTTCTCTTCCTTCTTCTCTCCTTCCTTCCTTCCTACCCTTTCCTTTTCTCTCTCCATCTCTCCTTCCTTTCCTCCAGTCCCTCCCTTCTCTCCCTCTCTCCCTTCCCTCCCTCTCTCTACTACCACACCTCTTCATGCTTTCGTGACCACCGGACCCTCCTCAAATCTGCTGGTCAGTCCTCCCCTCCCATTTGACCCTCTCTCCCCCCCTCACCCATCTCTCGCTCCCACGGTCGCACCAGACACCCCCTCCCCCCCACGGTCACACCAGGCCCCCCGTCCCCCCACCCCAGCCTCCCCATGCATTTACCTACACCATTCTACCTCCATTTACCCCTTCTCTCTCTCTCTCTCTCTCTCTCTCTCTCTCTCTCTCTCTCTCTCTCTCTCGCTCTCTCGCTCTCTCGCTCTCTCTCTCTCTCTCTCTCTCGCTCTCTCGCTCTCTCTCTCTCTCTCTCTCTCTCTCTCTCTCTCTCTCTCTCTCTCTCTCTCTCTCTCTCTCTCTCGACCAAACCGCATTAGGATGGATTATTCAGCAGGTAGATTATTGCGGGGATTTATTATACAGCTGGCGGGGTATTGGCTGGGGAGATTATTCAAGCAGGGATAAATCAGTGGCTGGATAATTCACGGGTGGATTATACATACTGCAAATTATTATGATGATGGATTAACGTACCGGTGCTTTGTTTGCAAGGGATTTATCTGTGAAAATGTAATAATTAAATGGGATTACTAGGATTACTCGTTTTCTATTGAACAGGGCTACTACTGTACACATGGTTTTAAACATAAATTTCTTAGAGTGGATTACTTCGTATGTATATTAACCAGGCAAGTCTCTGTTATTATTGGGTCTAATGATATACTAACACTGAAAGCATACTCACTATACACCTACACAGTATTAGGTGTATTGTATGTTATTTCCTACACAGAATGAAACGGTTTACAAGAAGTATACTGAAAACCTGGAATATTTAGTGGCCAGTTACTATTGATTATTTGAGGAGGGGTAGGGTGTGGAGGTGAATAATTTGGGAAGTGGATTATTCTGAATGGGGAGAGACATGAGGGATTGAAACTAGATGGAGAAGGATGAGGAGGAGAGAGGGAGAGAGAGACTAGGATGGGGAAGAGGAGGGGAGAGAGGGAGATAAAGAAGAAATGGTGGAGGATGAGGAGAGAAGGGGAGAGAGGCTAGGATCAGGAGAGAGGGAGATAGAGAAGAAAATGGAGGGTGAGTAAAGAGGGAGAGAGAAATTAGGATGAGGAGAGATTGAGATAGAGAAGAAATGGAGGAGGATGGTGAGAGAGGGAGAGAGAGACCAGTATGAGGAGAGAGGGAGAGAGAGACCAGGATGAGGAGAGAGGGATGTAGAGAAGAAATGGGGAAGGATGAGGAGAGAGGGAGAAAGAGCCTAGATGGAGAAGGATAAGGAGGAGAGAGAGAGAGAAAGAGACTAGATAGTGGGGGATGTGGAGGAGAGAGAGAGTGAGATAAAGACTAGGATGAGAAGAGAGAGAGATAGAGAGAGAGAGAGAGAGAGAGAGAGAGAGAGGATAAAGAAAGTCATCAGGGTGTCCGAACTCCAATGATGGGAGAACGGTGGTGAAGGTGATATTACGTGAAATGTGGAACTTAGGAAATACGTAATGTGAAATTTAGATATTACGTGAGATGTTGAATTTAGGAATTACGTGATGTGGAGCTTAAATACTACGTGATGTGGAGCTTATATTATGTGATGTGGAACTTAGAGTGTACGTGATGTGGAACTTAGATATTACGTGATGTGTAACTTAGATATTACGTGAGATGTGGGACTTACGAATTACGTGATGTGGAGCCTCGAGATTTCGTGATGTGGAGCTTAGATATTACGTGATGAGGAGCTTAGATATTACGTGATGTGGAGCTTAGATATTACGTGATGTGGAGCTTAGATATGGATAGATAGATATGCTGATAGTTTTGTGGAGAGAATATTGTTTAAATGTATGGGTAGACATATAGAGAGAGAAATGGACAAGTAGGTGTATAAATATGTAGATGGGCATATAGATAAATAATAGATATAAATATGGATAAATAAACTGAATAAATAGATAAAAAGATAGATAGATAGATGGATACTAACGTGGATAAATCTGAAACTCATAGTCTAGAGAGAGAGAGAGAAGAGCAGGAGAGTGGGAGGGAAGGGGAGACCGTGAGAGAGGAATATGGAGTAAAGAAACTAACTACTGAGGGAAGGTGTGTGGAAGGGATATCAGGAAATTTCTCTCTCCCTCTCTCTCTCTCTCTCTCTCTCTCTCTCTCTCTCTCTCTCTTTATGTTCATATCCATTTCTCTTTTTTTTTTCTTTCATAAAATTTTACACTGCTTTTTTCCTCCCATTTTTTTTTTGTTCTCTTTCTTCCTCCTTTCATCATACTTCTTTCTTTTTTCCTCTTTCTCCCATTTTCATCAGATTATCTCCTCTGCCTTATTTTCATCATCCGTTTCTTTCTCCCCTTTTCCTCACATATCACTCTCCATATTCCTTCTCCAGTGTCTCTCTACCATCTCAGTATCTCTCTTCAAACTATCTCTTACCTTATTCCCTTGCTTCGTATCTCTCTCTCTCTCTCTCTCTCTCTCTCTCTCTCTCTCTCTCTCATTTTTTCTCCCATCTCATCCTTTCCCTTCCCATTCTTTTTAATCTTATCTCATACTATCCCCTCCCCCTTTATCTTATTTTCGTTTTTACCTCCTTTCTTCGTGCTCCTCTTTCCTCCCCTTTATGTCTCTTAGTTCCTGTCCACCTATTGCTTTTCTCCCCTTCCATCCTTCTTTCCTTCCTTCCTTCTTTCTTTCCTCTTCCCTTCCTTTCTTCTTTCTTTTCCTCTTCCCTTCCTTGCTTCTTTCTTTCCTCCCTTTCTCCAGTTTCCTTCTGCCAAATTGCATCCTTTCCAGAATCTCACATTTCATCCTTTTCTCTTCTTTCGTTCCTATCCCCTTCTTCACCTGTCGCTTTCCTCCCTTTCCTTCCCTCCTTTCTTCTTTCCTTCCTACAATTCTTTCTTCCTTCCTTCCTTAGTTCTTTCCTTCCTTCCTCTCCTCTCCCCCAAACTGCATCCTTTCCGTCATCTCAGATTTCATCTGTCCCCCCTCTCTCATTCCCCTTCTTTTCTTTCCTCATAGTTCCTACCCTTACTTCCCCTTTCTCTTTTTATCTTTATTTCCTTTATCTTTTTTATCTCAATTTCTTTCTCCATCTTTCCTCATATCAACTGTATAACCTTTCTCTCTCTCTCTCTTTAATCCAAGTGCACATTCTAAACTTTGACTCGAATATCTGTCCATCTTTCTGTCTGTCTCTCTGCCTTTATTTATAACTACTCATTCTAAGCTGACTCATGTCTGTCTATCCACATCATCTATCTGTTTCTGTATACCGTTTGATCTATTCATCTATCTCTCCATCTATCTATCAGTCTGTTTGCCTCTCTGCCTTTCTACCTACCTATCTATCTATCTTTCTATCAGTATGTATTCATTAATCTGTCCATTTATCTCTCTACCTGTACCATCTTGTTAACCATATAGATATGTAATGGATTTATCAGCCGACAATATCTGTGCAATTAATCAAATGGCTCTCACTTCCTGTTCCTTTCATATTCTATAAATATTTCTAACATCAACAGTACATCTCTCTCTCTCTCTCTCTCTCTCTCTCTGTTCCTGTGACTGCTAATATCCCGGTAGTAAAACGAAGCCCCTCCACAAAAACAGTTCGCCTTCCTTCAAACTTTTATTTGGAATTTTACTACTCCTTACTTTTCATATACACTGTTGTTTGATTTTCTGTCTTTTTGAGGTTTCCTTTTTGGTAATAATTTACCTCTCTTTTCCTATAGATTTTATTTTGCGTGTGTGAAATTTATGTGAAGGCTGTTGTTCCTTTTTTTTTTTTTTTTTTCGTAATGCTTCGTGTTTTAGCAAGTTATAAGCTAATTGTAATTTTCATCCCTCCTATCAATCTATACGTTTTAATCAAAGTCATTTTTGTGTCTTTTATTTTAAGGTAAGAAATATCTGCCTTGTGTATGCTGCTCCATTTACTTATTTTCCGATTAATAATTTTCTTTCACGTATATCACATTTTTATTCAATCCTCCCTTTCATTTTGCCCAATATCCCTCATATCACTCACATTTCCTTCTTCTGAACTCTGTCATATATTCCATTATGTTCTTTTCGTTTTTCATGCATTCCATATATTCATTCTTACACTTCCTTGTTTGTGTGTCTCTTTCTCCCTTTCTCCAACTCAGTGTTGCTTCCTATACTGACATATTTTTCTCGTACACTCTTTATAGATATGCTCTTCCGGTTCACATTTTTCCCATACCATTAATTTTCATTTTTCTATTCTTCATTTCCCCATTCTTCACAGTTTTTGCCTATTTCTTTTTTCATAAGTTCCTTTCTCTCTCTCTCTCTCTCTCTCTCTCTCTCTCTCTCTCTCTCTCTCTCACAACATTTTTTTATTAAACATTTGCCTTTTCTTCTTCTTATATCCCACTACTTATTTTGTCGTTCTTACTTCTCCTCCCCTTCTTCCTTCTTACTTTCCGCCTTTCCCTCTTCTGTAGTTTATTTCTCCTCCTCTTCCCCCTTCCTCTTCATCTTCCCTCTCCCATTTTCTGGTTTATCTTCTCTTTTTCCATTTTCTGCCACCTCTTGTCCTCCTTCTCTTTCACTTTCCTCTTCATCATGCTTCTCTCTTTTCCCAACTCATTTCTTTGTTTCTTTCATTCTTTAAACATTTCCCATTTTCCCTGTTGTATCCCCTTTCCACTATTTTGTCAGTCTTCCTACACCACCGCTTTCCCCTTCCTCACTATCTTTCCTTTCCCTTTTTCCCTCTCGTACTTTTGATATTAAAATTCTCCCAGCGTTTCTTTTGATCGCAATTTTTATCCAATCTTTTTCACTCCCCCGTCGTTCTTGCCAGGATTTTACGGGGTTCGAGTGTAAATGAAAAATCGATGGACACAAAGAGAAAGAAATAAAAAGGAACTATTATTTTTTCTGGTAAGGTAATTGAGTTAAATCAATTTTTTTTTCTCTCTATTTTCCTTTCTGTCTGTCTCTCGTCTTCTTGTGATGTTTTTATATTGTATTTATTTGTCCTTTTGTCGATATATATGTTTTTTTAAAATATTTTGGCTCCAAGATCTTGTTTTCTTATTTGTGTGTGTGTGTGTGTGTGTGTGTGTGTGTGTGTGTGTGTGTGTGTGTGTGTGTGTGTGTGTGTGTGTGTGTGTGTGTGTGTGTGTGTGTGTGTGTGTGTGTGTGTGTGTGTGTGTGTGATTTGCTTCTGTATTTTTTTAGTATCTGTCTCTGACTGCTAGGTATTATGTCAGTTATTTATTTCTTCTCACACAAATTGAATTGCATATGTTTTGTTTATTCTTTCCTTTTCTTTTGACATTCATCTTTTTGCCAGTATGTGTGTGTGTGTGTGTGTGTGTGTGTGTGTGTGTGTGTGTGTGTGTGTGTGTGTGTGTGTGTGTGTGTGTGTGTATTTTGAAGTCTATGATCTTTAACATAATTTAACTCAAAGATATGTTTTATTTCAATTGCTGATAGTCAAGGTATATTTTCTTCTGTATTACTTTTCCTTTTTTTTTTTTTAAGACCTGATTTTGTAGTACAATAATTCTTGTTTAACAATAAAATCATGTTCTTACTAATATTCTTGCAATAATTTTCCCAACCGTATTCTCTGCTAACTTATATATTTCCTGATAAATCAATGTTTTAGCACATTTTTTTTTTTTTTTTTTGCTATGGAAATTCACTTGTGTCAGTGAACATTCAGGGTTTCATTCCTTAGTGTTTCTCTCGTGTTTACTGTATACTTTCATGGTTCTTTGTTTCATATTCTCATTCCTTGCTTACGCAAGACTTATATACCTAATTACCCCTTTATTATATATATATATATATATATATATATATATATATATATATATATATATATATATATATATATATATATATATATATATATTCCTTTTATGTATAGTTTTCAGTTCTTATCTTACCTTTATATGCTTTACCTAAATCAGATTAATATCATCATCAACATCCCCCTCCTCGTTATCATCATTATCCACATCAGCAGCAGCAGTAGCATTATCCCACATAAAAGAAGTAGTGAAACTGATATTTAAAAAAAAAAAGAAAAAGAAAAAAAAAGAAACTGAAAGCCTGATATTAGGGGTACTAGCAAACAGCATGGCCAGTGCAATATGGGTAGATTACAGTCATTGTCACACACCATTCAGTCTTGTCTTCGCCTTTCCATCAAAACCAACCCTACACTGTGTTTTATAGTTCTCCTGTGTTTTCCTTATTTCATATCATATCCATTTACACGTCTTATTTTATGCTGATACCTGTTCCCAGTCGACAGTTTTCCATCATTTTATGTTAACGTCTTGTATACTCGTATTACACTCTTTGCTTTTCATTACTCTCTCTCTCTCTCTCCCCATTACATTTTTTTCTATGTTCTCCTTATATACATTCCTTAATCCTTTATTTCGATATATTTTTTTACTTTTAAGATACTTTCCACCTATGTAACCTAACCTTATATATTTCTCTACCCCATATCAGCTCACATATCAGAACATATTATATATTTTTACCCTCCACCTGACAGTCAGAGGAGGGTGTTGTTATCATTGGTATCAGTTGATGTCCCTCCGTAGAGTTGGGAGGCAAGGCGGCTGGCCGGGTGTAGAGATTTCGTTTCAGGGCCAGAACTCAAAAAGTATTCACTATAGAGTCATGAAATTTCACATGCTCATGTACCTTATAGTGAACTGGTGCTTTTGATAAGTAGAAAGGTCTTAAGTGTTTTTTTGAATAACGAAAAGGTAAAACAAAAAAAAATCCTGATAATTCAATGCGACCTGAGCAAGGAATTTGATGGGCCCAGGTTATGTGTCCTCAAGGCATTCTCCTTACTCCCACCTTAGAAGAAAAGATTGGCGTGCGGGGTGAGGGCCGTTATGCGCTTGGTTATGTGCGCAGGAGGTGGGGGTATGTGCTTGGTCAGATGGAGAGTTGCAACAACGTTGTGTTGCCTATGTTCCTATAATTTCCTCCTCCCTTTTTTCAAGTTTCGCCTTCTCTTTACTTTTGACCAGCTCTGCTGAATTTTGTGCCTGTGAAGCACTTTTTTCTGTTTTGATCCTTAGGCCTGTAAGGAGGAGTCAGGAAGTATAGAGGCTTGAATAATTACCGTAATATATACCGCATATGACTAATTTTACTACTTATTCAACTGATAGGTTTCCAAAACTTGTATTTTATTGTTTCTTTTCCTGTATGCCTTCCACCCACATATGAGTAGTATATAAGGTTATGATGGTGATGATGATGATGATAGTGGTGGTAATGATGATGATGGTGATGGTGGTAGTGATGATGATAATAATCTTTTTATCTTAGTTAATTTTTTTAGCTTACCTTTATTTTTGGATATGGAAAATGCATAAAGAAAAGCAGGTTGAAACTGAACGAGAGAATGAAAATGAGAAGAGATAAATGAACTTAGAATAACTTTTGTCTTTGCCTGTCATCATTAATCCTCTTTCTTGTCTATACATTCATCTATCTTTTATTTCATTTATCCATTCAATCATCCATCTCCCCATTCAGGTATTCAATCATCCATCCATCCATCTGTTCATTCATCTATCCACCCTCTCGCCCACCCACCCATATGCCCATCCGTCCATCCATCCATCCATCCATCTAACCACCCATCCATCCACCACACCTCCATCCAAATATTTCTCTCGAAGTTTTTATCTCTTTCATTTGGACCTATACAACATCCCACCCACCCTTTTTCCCCATCCCTTGTCCTCTGCCCATTTTTCTCTCCTCTCCCTGCCCCTGCCTTTGGTTCCATTACCTTCTGTATAACACTCACTTCTCTGTCTTTTTCCCAGGCGAGGTCGTGGCATAGAGATTTCTTTTTCCCTACCTTTTTCTTAATATGTTCAAAAAATTTCTCTGATACAACTGATTATTATAAATATTTACTTTATAGTTTTTTGGTGGAGGGATTACGGCAGAGAAAGTCCTTTATAACTGCCTCATTTTCACGTCAATTTATCCTTATTCTGTTGAGTTTTGCTGTCGAGTTTAAATTGTTTTTAGGCTGTCTTTATAAGGAGAGGACATTTTTATTTCCTTTTACCTTTTGGGTGTGAAATTCTGCGTATTTTTTTGCATTTTTGTTAGGTATTGATTGTCATTTTATTCTTCAATATTTTTTTCGTCTTTTGTGCCTTTCCTTCCTTCATTTTATGCTTTTTTTTTTTTTTTATCCTTGGCACTATTTTTCCTCATTATTTGAACTTTTTTTGTTTATTTACATTAAATTTATCATCATTACGTCAAATTTTCTTTCATCACACTTGTTTAACTTTGGTTACTTTTGCTTTGAGTTTTTATCTTCTTTACTTTTTTTCCTCCGCTTCTGAAGTTTCTCATGTTTTACTTATTTCGTCTTTTTTTTCTCTTTTGTCTCCTTTGGCCCAGCTTAAGAGAGACGGACAGGCCTAATGGGAGTTTATTGAAAGGTTTTATTTTCTTTATCCTTTATTCTTTACTGTTGCCGGGTGGCCTCTGTGTGTGTGTGTGTGTGTGTGTGTGTGTGTGTGTGTGTGTGTGTGTGTGTGTGTGTGTGTGTGTGTGTGTGTGAGAGAGAGAGAGAGAGAGAGAGAGAGATGCATGACGGAAAGTGACCGAGACAGAGTGAACAAGGGACAGAATGTGAGGGAATTAGTAAGAGAATGGGGAAATGAAGAGGGTGAGAGGAAGAGAGAGGGGATAGAGCAGGAGGAAGACAGAGTGATAATGAGTACAAGTGAGAGAGAGAGAGAGAGAGAGAGAGAGAGAGAGAGAGAGAGAGAGAGAGAGAGAGAGAGAGAGAGAGACCTGCAGCTCTTGGGGCGGAGGGGGGAGTATACGAAATTTGATATGAATTCTATTATGCAAAGCTCTCTTCTCATTTACATGGAGGGTCAGGTGGCCAGGGTTCTCGCTCTCTCTCTCTACATTATTCAGTCCTAATCCCTTGCGCTCTCACTCTCACTCTGCTGTTTAAATATACCTGAAATGAGTTGGTGTGGGTGGGGGTGGGAAGGAGGGTGGGTGGGTTGTAGGTTGGGTTAGTGTGTGTGTGTGTGTGTGTGTGTGTGTGTGTGTGTGTGTGTGTGTGTGTGTGTGTGTGTGTGTGTGTAATTTGGAAAGATGTTCATAACCTCTATGCTCCCCTCTCTGAATGTAAATATTTATTCAAATGTATTATGTGCTTGCACTTGAATATATGCTTATTTATAACGCATTGGTTAATTTCTAGTTGGAATGAATAAGAATAATATAATAATCCCAAATCCTTGGAGTCCCATGCTTTAACATAATGTATTTTAGATTATCTCAGGCGATTCTGTTGACGTGAATTTGTACCCCATGTACGAAATTCACAAGCTTAATATTTGATGAGTGAAAGGAGACGAGACACATCTTCACTGAACACTCTAATGATTGATGTCTAATGTTTCTTTTCCTGTCTTTGGTTCATGATGATGATGATAGTGGTGGTGGTTGTGGTGGTGGTGGTGATATGCTGTTGACTCTAATAGTGATGGTGAAATATTGTGATAGTTATGGTAATGATCTGAAGAATATTCATAACCAGTGAACCCAATCAGCATTCTTATGTGGGCTGATGAATGCCCACATAAGACTGCTGATGAGTTTTTCGCCAAACTTTATGAAGATTCTGAATTTCCTCATTATACGTAAAGGTAGTGTGTATTTTTGGCTGTCCTAAATCCAGCACAGCAGGTTAATTAATTCACCTTTTTTCTCTTTCAGGTGAGTAAGGAGACTATAGCTCGTTGGGAAGATGGTAGGAATTTAGCAAACACAGGTAAGATGCCGAATAATCCTAATTTGTCCTAGTTTTTTTTTTCTGTTTCCTTTCTTTTTTGCCCCCACCGTATTAAAAAATTTTCTTTATGGGAGATCAGTCACTGTGTAAAAGTTATCAATTCCCTTTACATGATGGCGTTTTTATATTACTAGACACAGTGTGTGCTGACTTCTTCTTTATGATTTGATCTATTGTTTTACTGTTATTCTTGCTGCTGTGGGTCAATTTTTCTCAGGTTAAGGAGAGGTAGATCGAGGAAGACAAGGGGTGACGTGGTGTGCACTGACCTTTGATCTAGAGTGATTATTAAAGAGCTGGTGTAGAATAGCGCAGGGTGGAGGAGTGCTTTCAAGTGAACCCGCCTAACCCATGTAACTAGAAAACACATGGAGTAGAAAATGATGATGATGATGATGATGATGATGATTAATGATGATGATGGATAAGAAGGACGTGAAGGAGCTCGAGATTGCCCACACCTTGCCCAGTCTCTGTTTTCCCTTCAAGAACGACGACGTCTCTTGTAATTAATCCTTGTTACCACCAAGAATTTTAACTCAGCAGACAGGTTCTTTGATTGAAGAGTTGGCAATAATTTCCATCGACCCTATAGAACGAATTTCATATTTTTCCCTCGTTACTGACGGACGATTTTATTCAGATTATTTAAGACGGATCTTTTAATTACCCCTATTCTAGGCACACTTCCGGAACTGCCTTTACCTGTCCCCCTCACCTCGTTACGGTCTAATATTTGGGTTATTACTGGGGGCGAATCTCCCTTTGAAGACTGTTACGGTGGTTTACTGCTAGCCTCACTCTTCCCCCTCTTCCTCCTAGCGCTTACCTCCCCCTCTTCCTCCAATCACTTACCCTCCCTCCATGCTTGCTTCTTGTTCTTTTCTCCTTCATGCCCCTTCCCTTAGTCTTTCTTCTACCCCCCTCCCTTGTTCCTTCATTCCTCTCACGTCCCCCTCCCCTGTCTTTCTTCTTCCCCTTCCCCTGCTCCTTCCTCCACCTCACCCCCACTCATCTTGTTTCTTGTCCCCGTCACCTCTTCTCCCCCTCCCTCGGGCTTTCATGTTCCTCCTTCCCATCCCCCTTCTTTCGACCCCTCCTGTTCTGCCCCCCCCTCTTCTCTAATTCCTCCCATCATGCCCCCTCCTGCCCATCCTCCCTGTCCCCTTCCTCGTTCTTCCTGTCTTCTCTCTTTCCTTTCTTCCTTCTCGTTTGCCTTTCTCCCACCCTTCTAATTTTCCTTTCTTCCTCTTTTGCTTCCTTATTTCATTCCATCCTTCATTCTTATTTCATTGTTTTCCATCCTTCTCTCTTTCGTCTCTTCTACTTTCCACCCCCTCCCCTTCTTCCATCCATTCTTTCTTACCATTTTCCTTCTCTCCTTACTCTTTCCTTTCATCTCTCATTCCTCCCTTCCTTCCTTCCTTCTTTTCCTCATTTTTTCTCTCGTCCCTTCTCGCTTTTGCTTTTTATTCTCTCACTTCTCTCTTCTCTTCCTTTTAGACTCAGATTTACCTCTCAACTCTTTCTTCCCATCTGACAATCTGAAATTTTGTCCTGTCGGTTTTTATTTAGTATAACAATTTTTCTCTTTGTTCCTCGTTAGTTTTTCCTCTGACATCTTTCGGTTTGTTATTTATCGTTCCTTATTTCTTTTTTTCCTGTCGCTTCTTGCTTTCTCAGTTTTATTCGTTCCTCTCTGTATATCCTCTTTCCTTTCACTTTTTTATTTTTTTTTATTTTACCTTCATTCCTTTCATCCTGTTTCATCTTTATCATTTTTTTTCTCCTTGGTACTTTCCTTACTCGCCTTGCCTCTTAATCCTCTTCTTCCTTCTTTTTTCCCTTTTTTTCCTTTTCTTTCACCATCCTTCCCCTCTCTTTCTTCTCTCTTTTCTTCCCTTTCCCCATCATTCCTTTCTCCACCCGTCTTCCTTCTTCCTTCCATTATTCCTATATATTTTTTTCTTTTTCCTTTCCTACCTTCCCCTTTTCTTCTCATTCCTTCTATCCACCCTCCCTCCTTCTTCCATCCATTCTTCATTTCTTTCTCCCTTTCTCCCTTTTATTCTTCGTTCCCCACATTCATCCTTCCTTTCTCCCATTCTTCCTTCCTTTCTTCCATTCTTCCTCCATTCCTTCCTTCTTTCCTCCGGTTTTCCTTCCTCCCGGTCTTCTTTCCTACCATTCTTCCTTCTTTCCTACTTTCCTTCTTTCCTTCATTACTTCCTTTCCTCCTCCCTCCCTCCCTCCATTCTTCCTCACCTCCGTTTTCTTTTCTCCAGGGATAACTTCGATAAAATGTTCCGACGTTGACCTCGTTCTATCGCCAAAATATAGGCTGAGTAAAATGGCTCATGTGTTAAAGAGAGAGAGAGAGAGAGAGAGAGAGAGAGAGAGAGAGAGAGAGAGAGAGAGATGAGGGTGGTTGTGAAAGAGATAGAAGAGGAGGAGGAGAAAAAAGTAGTAGTGGCAGTTGTAGCAGTTGAAGTAGTAATAATGATTGTAGTAGTAGTAGTAGTGGTAGTAGTAGTTGTAGTAGTAGTAGTAGTAGTAGTAGTACGGTAGTTGGGTGGTGGAAAAGGAAGACAGATAAAGAGAAAGAAGGAAGAATATGGAAGGAAGCAAGAAGGAAGTGAAGAAGGAAGGAAAGATAAATTTTAAGGTGATGGAAGAAAAAAGCCAGTGAGAGAAAATGAGAAAGAGAGATTTGTTGTAGGGCGGGAAACGAAGGCATGAAGGAAGGGGGGGAGGAAGTGAGGAGGAGGAAAGAGGGAAGGAGAAGGAAGGGAGAAGAAGAGAGAAGGAGGAAAGAGGGAAGCAGAAGACAGGGAGAGGAAGAGAGGAGCAGAATGGAAGGAAGAATGAAGGGAGAGGAAGAGACAAGGAGGAAGGAGGGAGAGGAAGAGAGGGGGAAGAATGGTGAAAGAAGGAAGAGAGAGGAAGAGAAGAGGAGGAGGGAAGGAGAAGGAAGAGAGAGGAAGATAGAAGGAGGAAGAAAAGAAGAAGGAAGGGAAAGGAACAGAAAAAGAGGAGGGAGGAAAAAAGGAAGAAGGGAGAGGAATAGAGATGGGGACAGGAGAGAAGATGAAGGAAGGGAGAGGAAGAAAGAGGGGGGGAGGAGGAGGAAGGGAGAAGTAGAGAGAGGGAGGAAGGAGGGAATAAGCAGGAAGAGGGAAGAAGAGAGGAGGAGGAAGGAGGGAAGGAGATGGAAGGGATGAAAACATGGGCAAACAAAGGATTAGGGATGAAGGTAAAAACACAGCAGGAGGGAATTTTAAGTAAAGGATGGAGGAAAGGAAGGAAGGAAGAAGGCTGAGGGAGAGTAGGAGAAAGGAAGGAAGGAAGAAGGTGGAGAGAGAGAAGGAGAAAGGAAGGAAGGAAAGAGAAATGGTAAGAAGAAAGTATTACAGATGAGAGATAGAGAGAGAATAATGAGAAAGGTTTGGTGATGGAAGGAAAATGAAAAAGAGATGAAGGAACTGAGAAAAGAACAGAGGTTGGAGGAATACGGGATGAGGGAGGAAAGGAAAAAAATAGTGGAGAGAGGAAATGAATGAGGAGGGAAGAATAGAGATGTAAAGAAAGGGAGGGATGAAGGAAAGGAGACGGAGTGGAGAGGAGGGTGAAGGAAGGAAATAAGGAAAAGTAAAGGAAAAGGAAGACAGGAAAACAATTGAGATAAGGAAATAAAAGGAGAGGAAAGGAAAAAGACTGATGAGGTGTTGATCGGGAGGGAAAAGGAGCTATGAAAGAATGCACAGGAGGAGAAGGAGAGACGAAGGAAGGCAGAGGAGGGAGAGGAGGAGGACGAGGAAGAGGAGGAGATGAATGATAGACAGCGGAAAGTCAGGTGTGCAAAAACAATGAGGAAGGAAATGAAGTGTGAAAAAAGAGAGGGAAAGTGAAAGAAAAGAGCTGAGAAGGAAAGAAATGGGCTGGAGGGAGAACGGAACACGCGAAGAGGAGAGATGGCAGGAGAACACGAGAGCAAGGAAAGCAGAAATGGAACCAAAAAGAAACGAAGGTAGATGAACAATGATAAGCTAAGGAAGGTCTGAAGGAAGGGAAAAAATAATAGATTACGTAGCGGAAGAAGAAGAAAGATAAAAGAAAATAAAGAGAGGAGAGGGAAAGCTAAGTAAAGTCAGGAGACATGTAAGGGAAGAAAGAAGAAAAAAGGAAGAGTGTGATGAAGAAGAAAATATAAAGGAAGACAGAAGAAAAGAGGAGGAGAATGATAAGGAAAACAGAAATTGGAAGGCTTACTACAAAGAAGACGAAGGAGGAGCAAAGAAATGGAACAGAGAAAATAGAAGGAAGAAATAGAAAATAAGAGGTATAGATACAGGAAGTATGAACGGGAGAGAGCATATGGAAAAAATACTAAAGGAAAATAAATACACAAAAGAAGAATAAAGAAAAGGAGAAGAGAGAAGACAGGAAAACAGAGAGAAAAGGGGAAAATAGAAAGGAAAAAGGAAGAGGAAAAAGACGCACAGGGAAAAGATACAGAGAGGAAAAGACAAGATTTAAAGGGAATGGAGTATGTGAAGGAAGAAAGAAAACTAGAGGAAAAGAAGAGACAGAATATAAGAAAGAAGAGAATGGCGAGGGTGTAGGGAGAGGTGAGAGAGAAAAATGGAGGAAGACAGGAAACCGGAAGGAGAGAGAGAGAGAGAGAGAGAGAGAGAGAGAGAGAGAGAGAGAGAGAGAAACAAACTGGGTGAGAGTTGAGGGAGAGGAAGAAGAATTGGAGGAAAAATGGTTCGGGGAAGGGAGAGGAAATTGTGGAGGAAGAGGGAAAGAGGAGGAAGAGGAGGGGGAGGAGGTGGGCGAGAGGAGGGGGAGAGAGAAGGGAGGGAGGAGAGGAGGAAGAATGATTATCAGAAAGATCGATCGAGAAGGATAGGTCAGAGAGAGAGAGAGAGAGAGAGAGAGAGACCTTCTACTATCTTTACCTCTCATTGCTATATTTCAATTTATCCTTCACCTGTTTCTCCTTCCTTTTCTTCCCACCTCTCTCTTGCTCCCTCCATCCTTTTTCCTCCTTTCCCTTCTCCCTTCTTCCTTCCTCTTTCGTTCCATCATCTCCCTCCTTCACTCCTTCCACCCCTCCTTCCTCTCAGTTCCTCTTCCTTCTTTCCCTCCTTCATCCTCTTTACAATTCTTGCCTTCTGTTCCTTACCCCTTATTCTTCTGTCCCAATTCCTTTCTTTTCTCCCTTTTTTATTCCTTCCTTCATTCCTCCCTTCCATCACTCCCTCTTTCCCTTCCTCCTTCACTTTTATTCCGTTCCTATTCCATCTCCAATCGTTTTCCTTCATTTCCTCCTCTTTCCTTCCTTCTTTTTCCTTCCTCTCCTCCTCTTTCATACCTACCTTTCTTCATTCTTCCTTTCCCTTCTCTACATCTTCCACTCTTCAGTTCCCTTCCTCCATCCTTCTTCCTCTTCCCTCCCTTCCCCTTCTTCTCTCCTTCATTCATTTACGTTTTTTTTTTCCCCTTCATTCACTCTTCACTTTCCTTCCTCCATCCTTCCCCCTTCTTCTTTTTCTCCTTCCTTACTTCCATCCTTCTTTCTTTCATTTTCCTTCCTTCCTTTTTTCCTTCCTTCCTTTTTTCCTTCTCTACCCTCTCTCTCCTTCCTTCTTTTCTTCCCTCCTTCCTTCCTCATCTTCCCTCTCTTCTTCCTTCCATCCTTCCTTCCCTCCTTCCTCCTCCGCTAAACCGCATTACCACACTACAAGGAAGCTCGGAAAAATATTTATAAAAAGGTACAAGCTGAACCTGAATGAAAAAAGGAGAGAGAGAGAGAGAGAGAGAGAGAGGTGTGTGTGTGTGTGTGTGTGTGTGTGTGTGTGTGTGTGTGTGTGGTTAAGGGCAGAATGTCGAGCAAACACCCCCCCCCCTTAAGGCACACACACACACACACACACACACACACACACACACACACACACACACACACACACACACACACACACACACCCCAGAGCATATATTCACATACATGGAAACTAATTTACCTGAACACAAACACACCTCCTCACGCAATCGTCAGAAATATATTCGGTTAATTAGTGACATAAAATAATCTAAATGAAATGGAATGTAATAGCCAGGCGTCTGTCAGATTAAAATTTAGAGCTGTTAATGCATGGCCAAAATATTAATCAAGATATTTTTGTTATTCATTTGGTGTTAAATATAATTACCTGGCCTTAGACTTAATAAATACTAATTATCTAACATTAGGCGGATCAGTAGTGCAAAGTTTACAGTTCCCCGGCATAGGATTATTCGTGTATATCAGGCTATGTATTTACTGTCTCACGCCGCATCCTGTGAGGGGGTGGCCTTAACACGAAGACGTCCATTAATTCTGTGTTTAACTCGACCCTGTCTCCAACGACACGCCAAGTTCCTTGTTTTAATTCTTCTTCTCGGTCTGCTTCTTCTTCTCCTCGCATTTACTTCACTTATATCACACACTCCTCCTCCTCTCCACGTCATTTCTCGTGTGTTGCGGGACGGCTCATTCATGGTTATCGTGTCTATCCTGCACCATTTATTGATTTCCCGCTCCCACTGCCACACCCAAGCCCTTACCAGCAGACTGAGCCGTCCTTGCCAACATATACCATGCCATCGGGTGATTTCTGGTGGAGTGTTATTTGTGGACCACCCTTTGGCCTTTAATATTATTCTCTCTCTCTCTCTCTCTCTCTCTCTCTCTCTCTCTCTCTCTCTCTCTCTCTCTCTCTCTCTCTCTCTCTCTCATTTTCTACTCCATTTTTTTTTCCTTCATTTACTTTAGCTCTCCATCCTTTCTCCTTCACACATTTTTTACCCCTTCCTCTCCAATCCATGTTTCGTGTACTCCTAAAAAACCTCCTTCCCTCCTCCTCCTCATTCATTTATCCTTTATTTCCTTCTCTCCTTCATCCTTTCCCCTCTCTCTCGCATTTCCCTCTCCCTTATTCGTGTTTTCCCTCCACGCCTTCTTCCTTCCTCTATGTGTTCCTTCCTTCTTCCTATTGTTCTCTCCAACCACTTGTCCTCTCTTCTCCCTCTTTCATTTTTATTCCACTATCTTTTCTCCATCTTTTCCAATGTTTTTCGCTTCCTTCCTCTTGCTTCCTATTTCTCTTCGGAAAAGGATATTCGCTGGTTCACGGAAAAAGCAGTCATAAAGCAAATGGAAGGATTTATTGACACGCACACACGTACACACGCATTTATATTCGCACACACATATATACAAACACACCTACACTCAAATACACTTACATAAATTCTTAGATGCATACACACAAATACTTACATGCCCAAACATATACATGTCTAAGCATACAAATATTAGACACACACACACACACACACACACACACACACACACACACACACACACACACACAGGTGGTCATAGCGTGGGTTGCGCTATAAAGAGGAGGTAAACAGGACCATCCCGACCTACAATATGCACCGACGAAACTCACCCGATGTGCCACCATTTCCACAGATAAAACCCACCCGATATTTCCCTGACGCTCACCCGATATGCCGCTATTCCCACCAACAATACTCACCCGATACTCCCTTGAAACTCACCCGATATGCTGTTATTACCGCCGATAAAATTCTACCGATATACAGCTGAAACTCACCCGATTTACCAGTAAGATTAAGCTTATTTACTGATAAAACGCAGTCAGTTTAACGATAAAACTCATCCGATAAGTCACTATTCCACTAAATAAGCACCAAATTTACGAATAGAAGCTGCCCGAGAACACCATTCTTTCACTAAAAATCTCACTTGATTGGCCCTATATCTCAACCAATTTACCAATAAAGCTCACCTAATAACCCCACTATTCCATTGATGAAACTAATCCAGTTAACCGATAAAACATACATGCCCGATTTTCCTATATAAATTCAATTGGTTTACTTACAGAATTAATCCAATTTGTACTCCACCCCACAACCCGACCCCCGAAAACCACAATTTACCGATAAGTTTCACCCGATTAACCGAGAAATCTCTCCCGATTTACCAATAAAATTCACTCGATATACTTATCATGCATTTGACTCTGGGCATAGGTTAGTAAGCCCGTTCACGAGGTTCAGTTGTCCACCGATAATCTGTTTGTTTTCATCTGACAGAACTGGACCACACTAACAGCATGAATACTACGTTTCTGTGTATGAAAAACAATGAGCCTTAGTTATGAGGTAGGATTGAGTCTCCTTGGCTGCTAGCCAAAGTGGTCCTTGAATCGGCCTACTCTTGGTCATTAACTGAGCTGAATGGGGTTAAGGATCTTTTTTACATTTAATTACATATGCTAGGGCTATCACTATCACATATTTGTGTGTGTGTGTGTGTGTGTGTGTGTGTGTGTGTGTGTGTGTGTGTGTGTGTGTGTGTGTGTGTGTGTGTGTGTGTGTGTGTGTGTGTTACATTTTTTGTACTATAGTTTGGCCTCGATTTTTGTCCATTTGAAGCTTATTTCATGCAGCTCAGTGCAGAAAAAGACAACGTTACGGCTCTATACCCTTTCTGTAGCACTTCTTCGTTATTAGCACCATATTCCCATATTATAAAAATCTGCTGCTACAAGTCAGCATTCAAACGGAAGACATGGTATTTTTAGGCGAAGTTAAATCGAAAAGAGAATAGCGTGGATGTCTTTATTTAGATTTGTTCAGTGTTCAGTTGTTTATAAATAACTTGGCAGGTAGACTGGTAGTATTATGTCTTCTGTAGTCTGCAGTTTACGAAGGAATGCGGGAGGAAGAAGAGGAAATGAGGAAGAAGGGCAGAGATGTAAGGAAAGAAGAACCGATGCTTGGATGGAAGGAAAGAGAGGAAGAAGAGAAAAAAGAGGAAAATATAGGAACGTGGAAAAAAAAAAAAAAAGATGGAAAACAAAGTAAGGAAGAACGGACGGTTGGATGGAAAAGAAGAAGAAGGGAAGATAGGAGAGGAAGGAAGAATCAATGCATGAATGAAAGGAAAGGGAGATGGAAGAAGAAAAAGAAAGGAAGGAGGAATAAAAAGGAAGGGGAACAGAACGAAAGGAAGAATGAATGGCTGGATGGAAAAGGAGAGGAAAAGAAGCGAAGTAGGAGTAAAGTTGATTGGAGTTATGGATGGAGGGAAAGAAGAAAGAAAATAGGAAAAAGGGAGAAGGAAAAGAGGACAAATGGATGAAGGATGATAAAAAGACGGGATGGACGGAAGATAAGTACAGCAGTTAAATGGAAAGAGAGATGGAAGAAAGAAAAGAAATGAAAAATGGAGTCAACCAAGGAAACTTTTCTGAAAGAGAGAGAGAGAGAGAGAGAGAGAGAGAGAGAGAGAGAGAGAATCACCTGTGCCAGAGAGTATGTACGTGTGGTCATGTGTGTGCTATAGCTCAGTTGTGTACACCCAATTATATGTGTACTTACCTCTATGTATATATAAAATTCCGTTCACCCTTGTACACATGACCGACCATGTAAGTGTAGTCTCTTCTTCGTGTGTACTGTACGGTCGTGGTCAATAGTTCGTTTACACAACCTCGTAACCGTGGCAAACCCAAAGGAAAACGTGCTAAAGTAAATATCATCATCATCATCATCATCGTCATTACTATCCTCCTCCTCATCATCATCACTATTACTGTCATCATTATCATCTCGGTCGTCACCACCATCATCAACAACAACAGTATCATTAACACCATCATCATTGTCATCATCATTGTTATCATCATCATCAACAACAACAGCAGTATTAACATCATCATCATCATTATTATTATCACCATCATCATCATCATCATCAAGAACAACAACAACAACAACAGCAACATCTTCATCATATCATCATCATCATCATCATCATCATCATCATTTTCATCATCATCATCAGAGCTAATAATCACATAATATAGAACTTTGATACATTTGTCAGAATTCCCACGTTGTAAAATAATTATATACTGTACACTGATAGGAAATTATACACACGATTAAAAAAAAAAAAATCTTAGTGACCAATGTTTTAGCAATGTCCGATGTTGGTGTGGTATATTGACCTTAACTTGGTCCAGATTTTCTCCCTTTTGCAGTCTGTTTCACGTAGCTCGATGGTAGGAAAAAAAAAAAAAAATACTGCTCTGACTCTTACCCACAGCACCTCTTCGTGACTAGCATCATATCCTAATGTTAAGTTATTGTTACAGCTAAGCATCCAAGATTGAGAGATGATAATTTTAGGTCAGATTAGATTAACAAGGGTATTGTTGTGTTGTTTCATGAGACAAATATTTCATAATAGATATTTAAGCTTCTCTGTATTATGGCGATGCTTATTGTGTTGATAGGTACGAGTATTGTAATTATTTTTCTTTGCACTTTTTTAGATCTTCATGGTATTATACAGGAAGGTACCCAAGGGTAACTCATGTACTTGTGTCAAATACAAATGACCTGGGCCAATTTTTCATGGGTCATATATACTAATTTTTTTGTGCAAAAATTGCATTTTTGAAATTGAAATATCACTGATACAATTTTGGTACAGCTATTTGGTTAAAAATTCAATTATAAAGACGTTTGCAGAGAATTTTGGCTGAAGATTTTGCCATTTAGCTTAGTGGAAAGTATCGAATTCAACTCTGCTCAGTGTTTTTCTTTGGCGCATGCTTTTGAGAAAACCACATAAGCTGCGAAGCTGTAACTCTACATAAATTTAGCTGTAAGCCTTCTTATTATCTGAAAGAAATATAGTTACAGCTAAACATACAGTTAGCCAGTTATTGAGACAAACGTAAAATGTACCTATGTGTTCTTCCACACCTTTGTCTTCAGATCTTGTTGATATTACACAAGACGCTACCTTACGTTAATCCAAGTACATGTTCCATATATGAATGACCTTGAACTACTTATACAGACCATAGACTTGTTTATGATGCCAGAATTTCATATCTTCTATACCATTAACAGTAATGGCGAAGCTTCCTTATTGTGGCTACACAATAAGTAAATAGGTAACTAGTTGATAACTGTGTTAAATATACTCGTACTGTAGTTAAATTTTCATGGTTAGCTGGGAAAAATAGTTGGGATTCAGAAATACAAGACTTTTACTGGACCATATTTGTAAAAAGTTTCGTTCACTGTTTCAAAATGGAAAGACCAGAGTGTACTGCTTTTATTTTATTTATTATTAATTTATTTATTCATTTATGTATCGAATGTGCAGGTATAGCGCAGATTTTATTTACACTTTCAAAATTAAATGAAATCGTGTTCAGTACTGAAGTTTGGTTATTTTTCATTAACCCCTTCACTATGATTTTCTCTCTCTCTCTCTCTCTCTCTCTCTCTCTCTCTCTCTCTCTCTCTCTCTCTCTCTCTCAGGCCTAGAAACGTAGGTGAATAACTGAGTCAGTTTACGTACATATGAAGGCATGTGTGCGTGTGTGTACCGGTTATAACTATTGGGCAGTCTGATACAAAAGTTCTCCTACTATTCCACTGCGCCTGTTTCACACTTAGGGCATGTCCGTCACTTTTCTCCTTGGCGCATCACATCAAAGAGAATCATCTGTAGGCAGAAAAACATGCCAAGCCTCTTTTAGCATAGGAATACTAGCCATCAGTGGAAAGTGAAAAGCAGAAGAGTTGAAACCTCAAGGCAGAGAAGTATGCCGAGCCTCTTTTGGCCTAGGAATATTAGCCAGTAGAGGAAAGTGAGAAGCAGAAAAGGTGAAATATTTGAGGAGACAAACATACCAGTCTTGTCATAGCTTAGAAATACTAGCCGTCAGAGGAGTGTGAGAAGCAGAAGAGACGATATATTAGGCGGGGGAATATAATAAACACCTCTTAGATTAAGTATATTAGCCAGCAGAGTAAAATGAGAAGTAGGTAAGGCGAAATATTAGGGTAAAGTAAGATACCAATTCTCTCTCAGCTTAGGTATGTTAGCTAACAGACGAAAATGAAAAGAAGAGGAAAAATATTAGGCGGAAAAGCTTATCAAGCCTATCTCAGCTTAGGTATGTTAACCGGCAGAGGAAAGTGAGAAGAGGCAATATATTTAGTCGGAGAATCATACCACTTCTCTCTCAACTTAGGTATGTTAACCAGCAGGGGAAAGTGGGAAGAGGCAAAACATTAGACAGAGAAACATACCAAGCCTCTCTCAACCTAACTTTGATACGTAGCAGAGGAAAGTGAAAAGCTGTGATATACCAGGCCTCTCTCAGATTTGGTATGATAATTATCAGAGGAAAATGGTGTGTAATGTATTAGACAGAAAGACATAACAAGACTGTCAGAGTAGGAATATTGGCCAACACTGGGAATTAAGACAAATCAGAGGTGAGATATTTGTTAGAGAAAAATATCAGGTCTCCCTCAGCTTAAATATATTGGTCAGCAGAAGGACGTGAGAAGCGGAAGAGCTGACATATTAGACGAGCTTTTGTCTCCTACTGTAGCAGCTGTAATGGAAGTACAAGCAGAAAGGCAAAGGTGTACAAATTACTGTCCTTGCTGTACTTGCCATTACACTCACTCCAGTCGCCTGTTTAAGAGCACACTTTATTACATCCAGCCGTGTACTTATAAATGAGGCAGAGTTAATGGGTTAAGTGCATTTGTAAAGACTTTTTATGTTTACAGTGTGTGTGTGTGTGTGTGTGTGTGTGTGTGTGTTGTTTTCTCGTTGGCATTAGAGTATGTTTGGCTGGGTGAGGTGTAGTTAAGTTAGGTAAGATTAGGTTATGCTACAGTAGGATGGGTTAAGATAAATTAGGTTAGGCTGTCTAAGAGCAGTATACATTCATGCTGTCTAGCGAGACTTCTGGGGACTTTCTCCTTACCGATCTAATTTCCTTACTACACGTTTATTTTGTGCTGATATCTTTCAATGTCGATATAATATCATCAATAATTTAGAAAAAGATTCTAGCACTATCTTCTACGTTATTTACAGTATCTCTTACCTATCTTTTCTCAAAGATAGATAACTTGTAGTAAATGGGGTTAAAAATTTACGGAACAAAAGTAAATACGAAACTCAACACAGCATTATATAAAACTTATTAATACAAACGTGTCCAAGCCCTTGACAATATAAACAGGGAACTATATTACAGTATACACTGACACATATATTTCTGCAGTATGTACAAACAGCAAAAAAACTCTCGTTACAGGGGGGGTCCGATGTGTTTCATACTGAACAACCTGGCTGTCTCGCTAGGGTTGGTAAGCCTGACAGTGGGTGAGTTGCCAAATAGGACGAGGTAGAAATATGCATGGGAGAAGCAATGGATATAGCTTATAATAAATATGCAACAAACACACGCAGGGATACCAATGGAGGAGGCTGTCATCAAAAACCTTCATTCGTGTGTCATTTTATATCTCACAGAAGGTGTAACGATAGTTTTTTTGTTGTGTGTACTTACCCTTCTCTCTCTCTCTCTCTCTCTCTCTCTCTCTCTCTCTCTCTCTCTCTCTCTCTCTCTCTCTCTCTCTCTCTCTCTTTTGCCCTTACAGAGGATATATACATATCTATGTACTTTCAAACAGGCTGGTCCATATGTAACACTCTTATTCCTCAGTATATCTCCATCCAGGATCACTTACTAATTTTTTCACCTAATTTCATCACACCCACAACCAAACTCACACCCAAACCTGCAGCCTGTGCCGTACTCCTTGGCTGGCTTTCTAGTACAGCTTTATAAATACATACATCTACTATATATATATATATATATATATATATATATATATATATATATTGTTACGGAACAGAGAAAGATAATGTACACATTAAGTGAGAATACTAAGAGTCACTACTGTCCCGTAAAGTTCCAGGTTCAAAACAAAAGAGTTAGGTAAAATTACAAGTTAAAGTTTAATGCACAAACTAACAACAAAACATTCAGGACTCATAAGGATAATGTAATGGCAAATAAACAGGTTAAATATATGGTTAACTGCAATAGCCTCTATTAACACGAAATTAGCAAGAATAAATTTATCTAAGTCAGCCCTGATAAAATGAGATACCAGATAATACTCAGTGAATGCCAGATAAATAATTACAGATACAAACTATTATCAAAAATGACTGACATAAAGAACCCCACACGAATTACAAAAACTTCACTAGGCCTACAAATTAAACTTATGCTATACAGTACAAGAAAAAATGCAACAACAGTTATACTCAAATTACACACAGCTGCTAGATGGTTGGAGACTTCTTGAGCACTCACAATAATAATATCTGTACAGGGGAGGACAGAGATGTGAACAAAATGAGGAGCAGATCTAAGTGGCCATGATGCAGAGACTGAGCTCATTATATAGGGGCCAGGAGAGCTTGATACAACTTGTAATGAGGACGCGCAAATGAAGCCATGGGGACAAAGAGATGACAATCCCGCAAAGTATAACAGAGATGTCGACTTACTCTACTATAACGGTAGAAGGGGGGGACTGAGGCAGAACACGCTCGTGATCAAACATGCAGCAACTGAGCGTTAAAATTACACAAAGGATGATAAAATCGTAGGCTATGTAACACCTCCCCACAAAGAAAAAAGAAATTTACAAAGGAAATTTCTTATTACTCTAAAACAATCTGTACATGGCATTACAGACCATGCAAAGGTCTTTCCTAATGTTACAAAAAATGAGATCTCCCTAGCACGTTCAGTCATAGGTACTTGCCAGTATCCCTTTAACAAATCAAACTTACTTATGTACCTAGCCTTTCCGATCTTGTCTATGCAATCTTCCACACGAGGGAGAGGGTAAGTGTCTGTTTTGGTTATCTGATTAACACGTCTGTAGTCGATGCAAAGCCTCTGTGACCCACCTGGCTTAGGGACTAGAGTGACAGGAGAACTCCACTCGCTCTGACAGGGCTCAATCATCTTGTGGTCCAACAGGTAGCCAAGCTCCTTCTGGATGAGAGGAACTTTCACTGGGTTCACACGGTAAGGAGGCAATTTAATTGGCTTTGCGTCTTCAACATCGACATCATGCATCAACACAGTGGTTCTTCCTGGAGTGGCACGGAACACTTGCGGGTACTCCTGCAGTAATGCCGAAAACTCCTGCCTTTCCTTGGGTGGTAGATGAGAAAGCTTAGTCTGGAGATCATTCATGATATCAGGATTCTTCCCCAAACTATCACTCAGGCTCATACTGCATGGGAGAGCTTCACTTGCAGACTCGGGTGGAACAGCTACAGTGCAGACTGGATTATTTTCGTCCCGCCTGTGATATAACTTTAGCATGTTGATGTGACATAGTTGCTTGCTCTTTCTACGATCTGGTGTGGCGATGACATAGCTGACATCACTGAGTTTCTTCTCCACGAAATAAAGGCCACTAAACTTGGCTTGAAGAGGTTGCCCATGAACTGGTAGCAGAATCAAAACCTGATCTCCTGGCTGAAAGTGGCGTAACCTGGACTTCTTATCATACCAAGTATTCATCTTCTCCTGAGCAGCTCCTAAATTCTCTCTCGCCAGCTGTAAAGCAGTGGACAGCCGTTCTTTGAACTTCATCACATACTCCAGCAGGTTGACGTCATCTTCCTCCGACAGCCAGCATTCCTTGAGTAACTTAAGGGGTCCTCTTACTTCATGGCCAAACAGTAGTTCAAAAGGTGAGAAGCCCAGTGATTCATTTGGAGATTCTCTTGCAGCAAACACAACGAATGGAAGACCTTTATCCCAGTCTTTCTGATGTTCCAAACAGTATTTCTTGAGCATCGATTTGAGTGTTTGATGATATCTCTCCAACGCTCCTTGGGTCTGGGGATGGTAAGCTGAAGACGTGATCTGGGTGATGCCCAACTCTTTCAGAGACTGTTTGAAAACGTTTGACATGAAATTACTTCCCCGGTCTGACTGTACCTCCTTGGGCAGACCAAACTTTGTGAAGAACCCTAGCATTTCCTTAACCACGTTCTTTGCTGAGATATTTCTAAGTGGAATGGCTTCAGGATAACGAGTAGCCATATCAATCATGGTCAACACATAAGAAAATCCTGAAGAAGTCTTAGGAAGAGGGCCCACAATATCCACCAACACACGGGTGAAAGGCGCCTCAAAAGGAGGAATGGGAACTAGAGGTGCAACCTTTTCGGTCTGATTACACTTCCCCACAACTCGACAGGTGTGACAAGACTTACAATACCAGGAAACATCCCTGAAGATACCTGGCCAGTAGAAGTGTTTCAAAATGCGTGCCACAGTCTTCCTCACTCCAAGGTGTCCTGCCAAACTGGAATCATGAGCCACTCTAATGATATCCTGCCTGCAAACACGAGGGATGACAACTTGATGTACAACCTCCCATTCACAGTCGGCTGATGCTGTTGGGGGTCTCCACTTCCTCATAAGTACTCCTGACTTTACATAATAACAAGTAGAAGCACCAGCTGACTCTTCCTCACTGCAAGCAGAGTTAGCTAGACCTTTCAACTCAGGGTCAGCAACCTGCAACTCAACCAACTTTTGACGAGACAAATTATCAACACTACGGGGTACTGCCTCATCTGGTGAGTGGTCCAAATTAGCAAGAAAAGTGTCAGCTAGGATAACATCATCATCATCATTATCCTCTAAATCACCAGTAACTTTAGACTTAGCCCTAGTGACAGCACATGCAGGGAACACATCAGGGACATCACAATCCTGGGACGCAGCCACTGGCTCACTAGACAACTGAGGAGCTGGACACACTTGACTTCCACCAATATCATTTCCAAGTAAGAAAGTTACACCTGACATTGGGAGTGTCTCAACCAACCCAACCATAACAGAACCATTAACAAAACCAGACTCTAAATTCACTCTGCACAGAGGGACAGAGAAGTAATTATTCCCTACACCTTGTAAGATTACAGTTTCATCAGAGGAATTAAAATTAGAGCCTAGAACACTGGTCAGCATAAGGGATTGGCAAGCACCTGTATCACGATATATTTTAACTGATTTCCTGTCATTACTGTCCAGAGGACTGACAAAACCATCAGACAGGAAATTAGCACATGAACTCTTGAGAGTGTCACCCAAGTTACTGCTCAAAAGAGGAGCTCCATCATGAGAATTTAAGTTACCCCTCAAAGCAGGTTCAGTTAACTCAGTTAAAGAATTCTGGGAACTCTCAAGAGTGGACACTAGACCAATTGAGTGAATATTTAAAGACTCCTTTTTGTTCACATCACGCTGTCTCCTGAAACATCTCTCCGTAGTATGACCAAGCTTACTACAATAAGTACATTTACTTTTCTGAAATCTAGAGGTGAAGCTGGTATTTACTTCCTGAGAAACATCATCCTTATTCTCTTTCCTGTTACCTGTACTCTGAGTAGAGGCAACGTACTTACTCTCAGCTTTCCCTTTTTCTCTAGAATATCTCTTGTGAGTGAGAACATACTCATCAGCTAAAACTGCAGCATCAGACAAATTATCTATTCTTTTCTCATCAAGATATAGGCTTACATCTTTATAAATACACCTCTTGAAATCCTCCAGCAAAATCATCTGCTTAAATTTACCAAAATCAGAATCCACATTCTTAGAATTTAACCACTGCTCTAACAGATGTTCTTTGATTTGTGCATACTCAACATGGGATTGCTTATCTTGCTTGTAAGTTGTCCTAAATTTTACTCTATAAGCTTCAGGAACAAGCTCATAGGCCTTAAGAATCAAGCTCTTAACTACATCATAATTATCAGATTGATCCTGAGGCAAAGATGCATAAGTTACTTGAGCTTTACCGGTGAGAACAGTTTGAAGGAGTACTGGCCAATACTCCTTAGGCCAATTAAAACCTGTAGCTACCCTCTCAAACAACTGAAAATACTTTGTTAAATCAGATTCATTAAAAGGAGGGACAAGTTTAACATTTTTAGCCACATCAAAATCATCAGAGCTAGATGATCCAGTTCCACCTTGTTTCATGCGATACTCATGGTCTGCCTGAATCCTGGCAATTTCAACTTGTGCCTCAACCTCCCTAGCACGGGCCTCCTGCAGGGCTAGCTGTAACTTAGCTAATTCAATCTGCGTTTACTCATTTCGAGGAGTTACATTAAACAAGCTTTCATTAATAATGGCAACAATTTGATCTTTAGACTGATGAGAGCAAACAACAAATCCCAATTGTTGAGCAACAATCTTAAGTTCATTCTTTGTTCTGTTTTCGATATCACACACTGTTTGCACATTTGACAAAAAATCTTTGGCTTCATCAAGTGTAGAAATAGTAGCCATCATGAATATATCACAGTCACAAAATATCAAGCAATATCCTTATGATAATATCCTGAATATCCTGATATGAGGTCGGCAAATTTATGTTACGGAACAGAGAAAGATAATGTACACATTAAGTGAGAATACTAAGAGTCACTACTGTCCCGTAAAGTTCCAGGTTCAAAACAAAAGAGTTAGGTAAAATTACAAGTTAAAGTTTAATGCACAAACTAACAACAAAACATTCAGGACTCATAAGGATAATGTAATGGCAAATAAACAGGTTAAATATATGGTTAACTGCAATAGCCTCTATTAACACGAAATTAGCAAGAATAAATTTATCTAAGTCAGCCCTGATAAAATGAGATACCAGATAATACTCAGTGAATGCCAGATAAATAATTACAGATACAAACTATTATCAAAAATGACTGACATAAAGAACCCCACACGATTTACAAAAACTTCACTAGGCCTACAAATTAAACTTATGCTATACAGTACAAGAAAAAATGCAACAACAGTTATACTCAAATTACACACAGCTGCTAGATGGTTGGAGACTTCTTGAGCACTCACAATAATAATATCTGTATAGGGGAGGACAGAGATGTGAACAAAATGAGGAGCAGATCTAAGTGGCCATGATGCAGAGACTGAGCTCATTATATAGGGGCCAGGAGAGCTTGATACAACTTTTAATGAGGACGCGCAAATGAAGCCATGGGGACAAAGAGATGACAATCCCGCAAAGTATAACAGAGATGTCGACTTACTCTACTATAACGGTAGAAGGGGGGGACTGAGGCAGAACACGCTCGTGATCAAACATGCAGCAACTGAGCGTTAAAATTACACAAAGGATGATGAAATCGTAGGCTATGTAACAATATATATATATATATATATATATATATATATATATATATATATATATATATATATATATATATATATATATATATTGTTACATAGCCTATGATTTCATCATCCGTTGTGTAATTTTAACGCACAGTTGCTGCATGTTTGATCACGAGCGTGTTCTGCCTCAGTCCCCCCCTTCTACCGTTATAGTAGAGTAAGTCGTCCTTTCTGTTATTCAGTGCGGGATTGTCGATCGTTTGTCCCCATCGCTTCATTTGCGCGTCCCTCTTACAAGTTGTGTCAGGCTCTGCCGGCCCCTATATAATGAGCTCAGTCTCTGCATCATTGCCACTTAGATCTGCTCCTCATTTTGTTCATATCTCTGTCCTCCCCTGAACAGATATTATTATTGTGAGTGCTCAAGAAATCTCCAACCATCTAGCAGCTGTGTGTAATTTGAGTATAACTGTTGTTGCATTTTTTCTTGTACTGTATAGCATAAGTTTGATTTGTAGGCCTAGTGAAGTTTTTGTAATTCGTGTGGGGTTCTTTATGTCAGTCATTTTTTATAATAGTTTGTATCTGTAATTATTTATCTGACATTCACTGAGTATTATCTGGTATCTCATTTTATCAGGGCTGACTTAGATAAATTTACTCATGCTAATTTCGTGTTAATAGAGGCTATTGCAGTTAACCATATATTTAACCTGTTTATTTGCCATTACATTATCTTATGAGTCCTGAATGTTTTGTTGTTAATTTAAGCATTAAACTTTAACTTGTAATTTTACCTAACTCTTTTGTTTTGAACCTGGAACTTTACGGGACAGTAGTGACTCTTCGTATTCTCACTTAAAGTGTACATTATCTTTCTCTGTTCCGTAACATAAATTTGGCGACCTCATATCAGGATATTCAGGATATTATCATAAGGATATTGTTTGATATTTTGTGACTGTGATATATTCATGATGGCTACTATTTCTACACTTGATGAAGCCAGGGATTTTTTGTCAAATGTGCAAACAGTGTGTGATATAGAAAACAGAACAAAGAATGAACTTAAGCTTGTTGCTCAACAATTGGGAATTGCAGTTCACTCTCATCATTCTAAAGATCAAATTGTTGGCATGATTAATAAAAGCTTGTTTAATGTAACTCCTCCAAATGAGCAAACGCAGATTGAATTAGCTAAGTTACAGCTAGCCCTGCAGGAGGCTAAGGCTAAGGAGGCTGAATTTCAGGCAAAAGCTAAGGAGGCTGAGGCACAAGTTGAAATTGCTAGGATTCAGGCAGACCATGAGTATCGCATGAAACAAGGTGGAACTGGATCATCTAGCTCTGATGATTTTGATGTGGCTAAAAATGTTAAACTTGTCCCTCCTTTTAATGAATCTGATTTAACAAAGTATTTTCAGTTGTTTGAGAGGGTAGCTACAGGTTTTAATTGGCCTAAGGAGTATTGGCCAGTACTCCTTCAAACTGTTCTCACCGGTAAAGCTCAAGTAACTTATGCATCTTTGCCTCAGGATCAATCTGATAATTATGATGTAGTTAAGAGCTTGATTCTTAAGGCCTATGAGCTAGTTCCTGAAGCCTATAGAGTAAAATTTAGGACAACTTACAAGCAAGATAAGCAATCCCATGTTGAGTATGCACAAATCAAAGAACATCTGTTAGAGCAGTGGTTAAATTCTAAGAATGTGGATTCTGATTTTGGTAAATTTAAGCAGATGATTTTGCTGGAGGACTTCAAAAGGTGTGTTAATAAAGATGTAAGCCTATATCTTGATGAGAAAAGAATAGATAATTTGTCTGATGCTGCAGTCTTAGCTGATGAGTATGTTCTCACACACAAGAGATATTCTAGAGAAAAAGGGAAAGCTGAGAGTAAGTACGTTGCCTCTACTCAGAGTACAGGTAACAGGAAAGAGAATAAGGATGATGTTTCTCAGGAAGTAAATACCAGCTTCACCTCTAGATTTCAGAAAAGTAAATGTACTTATTGTAGTAAGCTTGGTCATACTACGGAGAGATGTTTCAGGAGACAGCGTGATGTGAACAAAAAGGAGTCTTTAAATATTCAGTCAATTGGTCTAGTGTCCACTCTTGAGAGTTCCCAGAATTCTTTAACTGAGTTAACTGAACCTGCTTTGAGGGGTAACTTAAATTCTCATGATGGAGCTCCTCTTTTGAGCAGTAACGTGGGTGACACTCTCAAGAGTTCATGTGCTAATTTCCTGTCTGATGGTTTTGTCAGTCCTCTGGACAGTAATGACAGGAAATCAGTTCAAATATATCGTGATACAGGTGCTTGCCAATCCCTTATGCTGACCAGTGTTCTAGGCTCTAATGTTAATTCCTCTGATGAAACTGTAATCTTACAAGGTGTAGGGAATAATTACTTCTCTGTCCCTCTGTGCAGAGTGAATTTAGAGTCTGGTTTTGTTAATGGTTCTGTTATGGTTGGGTTGGTTGAGACACTCCCAATGTCAGGTGTAACTTTCTTACTTGGAAATGATATTGGTGGAAGTCAAGTGTGTCCAGCTCCTCAGTTGTCTAGTGAGCCAGTGGCTGCGTCCCAGGATTGTGATGTCCCTGATGTGTTCCCTGCATGTGCTGTCACTAGGGCTAAGTCTAAAGTTACTGGTGATTTAGAGGATAATGATGATGATGATGTTATCCTAGCTGACACTTTTCTTGCTAATTTGGACCACTCACCAGATGAGGCAGTACCCCGTAGTGTTGATAATTTGTCTCGTCATGAGTTGGTTGAGTTGCAGGTTGCTGACCCTGAGTTGAAAGGTCTAGCTAACTCTGCTTGCAGTGAGGAAGAGTCAGCTGGTGCTTCTACTTGTTATTATGTAAAGTCAGGAGTACTTATGAGGAAGTGGAGACCCCCAACAGCATCAGCCGACTGTGAATGGGAGGTTGTACATCAAGTTGTCATCCCTCATGTTTGTAGGCAGGATATCATTAGAGTGGCTCATGATTCCAGTTTGGCAGGACACCTTGGAGTGAGGAAGACTGTGGCACGCATTTTGAAACACTTCTACTGGCCAGGTATCTTCAGGGATGTTTCCTGGTATTGTAAGTCTTGTCACACCTGTCAAGTTGTGGGGAAGTGTAATCAGACCGAAAAGGTTGCACCTCTAGTTCCCATTCCTCCTTTTGAGGCGCCTTTCACCCGTGTGTTGGTGGATATTGTGGGCCCTCTTCCTAAGACTTCTTCAGGATTTTCTTATGTGTTGACCATGATTGATATGGCTACTCGTTATCCTGAAGCCATTCCACTTAGAAATATCTCAGCAAAGAACGTGGTTAAGGAAATGCTAGGGTTCTTCACAAAGTTTGGTCTGCCCAAGGAGGTACAGTCAGACCGAGGAAGTAATTTCATGTCAAAAGTTTTCAAACAGTCTCTGAAAGAGTTGGGCATCACCCAGATCACGTCTTCAGCTTACCATCCCCAGACCCAAGGAGCGTTGGAGAGATATCATCAAACACTCAAATCGATGCTCAAGAAATACTGTTTGGAACATCAGAAAGACTGGGATAAAGGTCTTCCATTCGTTGTGTTTGCTGCAAGAGAATCTCCAAATGAATCACTGGGCTTCTCACCTTTTGAACTACTGTTTGGCCATGAAGTAAGAGGACCCCTTAAGTTACTCAAGGAATGCTGGCTGTCGGAGGAAGATGACGTCAACCTGTTGGAGTATGTGATGAATTTCAAAGAACGGCTGTCCACTGCTTTACAGCTGGCGAGAGAGAATTTAGGAGCTGCTCAGGAGAAGATGAAGACTTGGTATGATAAGAAGTCCAGGTTACGCCACTTTCAGCCAGGAGATCAGGTTTTGATTCTGCTACCAGTTCATGGGCAACCTCTTCAAGCCAAGTTTAGTGGTCCCTATTTCGTGGAGAAGAAACTCAGTGATGTCAGCTATGTCATCGCCACACCAGATCGTAGAAAGAGCAAGCAACTATGTCACATCAACATGCTAAAGTTATATCACAGGCGGGACGAAAATAATCCAGTCTGCACTGTAGCTGTTCCACCCGAGTCTGCAAGTGAAGCTCTCCCATGCAGTATGAGCCTGAGTGATAGTTTGGGGAAGAATCCTGATATCATGAATGATCTCCAGACTAAGCTTTCTCATCTACCACCCAAGGAAAGGCAGGAGTTTTCGGCATTACTGCAGGAGTACCCGCAAGTGTTCCGTGCTACTCCAGGAAGAACCACTGTGTTGATGCATGATGTCGATGTTGAAGACGCAAAGCCAATTAAATTGCCTCCTTACCGTGTGAACCCAGTGAAAGTTCCTCTCATCCAGAAGGAGCTTGGCTACCTGTTGGACCACAAGATGATTGAGCCCTGTCAGAGCGAGTGGAGTTCTCCTGTCACTCTAGTCCCTAAGCCAGGTGGGTCACAGAGGTTTTGCATCGACTACAGACGTGTTAATCAGATAACCAAAACAGACACTTACCCTCTCCCTCGTGTGGAAGATTGCATAGACAAGATCGGAAAGGCTAGGTACATAAGTAAGTTTGATTTGTTAAAGGGATACTGGCAAGTACCTATGACTGAACGTGCTAGGGAGATCTCATGTTTTGTAACACTAGGAAAGGCTTTTGCATGTTCTGTAATGCCGTATGGTATGAAGAATGCACCAGCCACATTTCAGAAGCTCATGAATGTTGTAACAGAGGGTTTGGCAGGGTGTGTTGTTTATATTGATGATGTATTAATCTTCAGTGACAACTGGAAAGATCACCTATGCCATGTCAGTAAATTTCTTGACCGTTTAGTTCATGCTAATCTTGTAGCTAATTTATCAAAGTGTGAGTTTGGTCAAGCTAAAGTTCAGTACCTTGGGTATGTAATTGGTGATGGACATGTTGCACCACCAGGAGCTAAGGTTCAGGTTATAAGTGATCTTCCCAGACCTAAAAGTAGGAAAGAGCTACAAAGATTTTTGGGAATGGTAGGTTATTACAGGAGATTTGTTCTTAACTTTTTTATTCTTGTATCACCACTTACAGACCTACTGAAAAAGGGAGTTGAATTTGTCTGGACCGATAACTGTGAATCCTCTTTCAACGAACTTAAAGCTATTCTATTAAGTCAGCCAGTGCTCGCTACTCCAAATTTTGCTAAGCCTTTTAAGATGGCTGTTGATGCAAGTGATACAGGAGCTGGGGCTGTTTTGCTGCAAGAGGATGATCAGGGTATTGAACATCCTGTATCTTATTACAGTAAGAAGTTCACTCCACCTCAAAAGAACTACTCAACTATTGAGAAAGAGCTTTTGGCCTTGATTTTGGGTTTACAGCATTTTTCATTTTATTTGTGTTCTGGTTTTGACCCCATAGTCATTTATACCGATCATAACCCACTGAAATTCCTTAGTAAGTTTAAAGATAAAAATCAGAGATTGACAAGATGGAGTCTACTTCTTCAGGAGTATTCATTAGACATACAACATGTCAAGGGGAAAGAAAATGTTATTGCAGATTGCTTATCTAGACTTTAGACAGATTGTTTTAGAGTAATAAGAAATTTCCTTTGTAAATTTCTTTTTCTTTGTGGGGAGGTGTTACATAGCCTATGATTTCATCATCCTTTGTGTAATTTTAACGCACAGTTGCTGCATGTTTGATCACGAGCGTGTTCTGCCTCAGTCCCCCCCTTCTACCGTTATAGTAGAGTAAGTCGTCCTTTCTGTTATTCAGTGCGGGATTGTCGATCGTTTGTCCCCATCGCTTCATTTGCGCGTCCCTCTTACAAGTTGTGTCAGGCTCTGCCGGCCCCTATATAATGAGCTCAGTCTCTGCATCATTGCCACTTAGATCTGCTCCTCATTTTGTTCACATCTCTGTCCTCCCCTGTACAGATATTATTATTGTGAGTGCTCAAGAAATCTCCAACCATCTAGCAGCTGTGTGTAATTTGAGTATAACTGTTGTTGCATTTTTTCTTGTACTGTATAGCATAAGTTTGATTTGTAGGCCTAGTGAAGTTTTTGTAATTCGTGTGGGGTTCTTTATGTCAGTCATTTTTTATAATAGTTTGTATCTGTAATTATTTATCTGACATTCACTGAGTATTATCTGGTATCTCATTTTATCAGGGCTGACTTAGATAAATTTACTCATGCTAATTTCGTGTTAATAGAGGCTATTGCAGTTAACCATATATTTAACCTGTTTATTTGCCATTACATTATCTTATGAGTCCTGAATGTTTTGTTGTTAATTTAAGCATTAAACTTTAACTTGTAATTTTACCTAACTCCTTTGTTTTGAACCTGGAACTTTACGGGACAGTAGTGACTCTTCGTATTCTCACTTAAAGTGTACATTATCTTTCTCTGTTCCGTAACAATATATATATATATATATATATATATATATATATATATATATATATATATATGGGCCATCCTGTATATTGACTTAATTGGCCTTCTACTGCATGTCCCTGAAACATAAAAAAGCAGACATATGAGAAAGTGCACATATATAACAGTGTCATACGTACTGTACATTCTGAAAAATCAAACACACACACACAGCTATCCAGACATACCCTAAATCATCATTCCTTCTAGTTTCCCATAGAGACCAAGAGAGAGGTCAAGAAATGAAACACATTCCTAAGATATGTGGGAATATCTTGCCCATGCTCCCTTTCTCTCCCTCTTTCTTCCTTACCAGCTATTCAGTACCTCCCTCCTGTTTATCCCTCTCTTTTTCTTCCTCATTCTATTCTCCTCAGCTTTCATTTTTCCTTTCCTTCTGTGTAATTCCTTTGTTTCCTTTTCTCATATCTCTTACACATTACTTCTTCCTTCTCTCTTCTCTTTCTCCTTACCCCCTCGTCTCCCCCCCTCCCCCCCCTCTCTCTCTCTCTCTCTCTCTCTCTCTCTCTCTCTCTCTCGTACATGCATGTAAAACTTTTGTTCCGTTGTCACATTCAAAAGCATTCAGAGAGAGTGAGAGAGAGAGAGTATATCGGTGGATGACACACAAACTCACTCGACATGGCTTGTTATTTACGTGTCAGGAACATTAACCGGAGCATTAGGAGCATGACAGAGAGAGAAAAAAAAGTGATATACTCTCTCTCTCTCTCTCTCTCTCTCTCTCTCTCTCTCTCTTGGTCGTCGTAGTGCTCAATGTTGGTACATATTACAACACACTATATATACCTACAGTCTGAGTGTATGCATTAATATATCTACCGGTATCTATATATTTATTAATATGTTTATATGTATATATGTACAGTATATATGTATGTATGTATATATTTATGTATGTATGTATGTACGTATGTATGTATGTATGTATGTATGTTTCTATGTATTTGTGTATGTATGCGCCTCTCAAGCTATGTACGTATTTGGGTCTATGTTAATGTGTCTATGTAAAGGTTTCTACCAGTATCTCCCTATCCACTACCTACACGTGTAGGTCATTGTATATGTGTGTGTGTGTGTGTGTGTGTGTGTGTGTGTGTGTGTGTGTGTGTGTGTGTGTGTGTGTGTGTGTGTCCTTGTGTGTTTTCACGTATGTCATTCTGTGACCTTAGCTTCGTGGAAACGAATGGCTCTCTGTGGGTAAAATTTCAAGTCGCTGTCCCGACCCACTACTTATATATATGTGTGTGTGTGTGTGTGTGTGTGTGTGTGTTTTCAAGGACATGCACTTTATACTCTTGCCACCACCGCACTCACTCTGCCATTTATTTCTACAGAGATATGACCCCTCTCCCCATTCCCCTCCCGTCTCCCCTTCCTCCTCCCTTCCTTCTCTGTCCACTATGGTCTGAGGGTTTGGGGAAAGAGGCATAGGGGGGGAGGAGAGGGAGAAGGGATAAAAGGGAAGGGAAAGGACGGGTAAAGACAAAGAGGGAGGGAGGGAGAGAGATGAAAGGATGGATGAAAGGGTAGGTACAATGAAACGCAAACAGCAACAGACCTGCTAGCCCTTTCGTGGCTATTTGTTGTAGGAAAGATTATAGTGAACAAAGTTATTCTACCAGCTAAAGACAGCGTGAGAAGGTGAAAAGAGAATTGGAAGCAGAGGGGAGACAGAGAGAGAGAGAGAGAGAGAGAGAGAGAGAGAGAGACTGGGAATATTAAGGATGAGTAGGAAAGAGAGAAGGGAAGGAGAGGGGAGAGGATGGGAATGAGAGAGGGAACAAAGAGGAAGAAGATGTGTATAAAGAGATAATAGAAGTGTGGAAGGGAAGAGAAAAGAGGTGGAGAGAGGTGAGAGAGGAAAATAGGAGGGATGAGGAGAGGCGAGAAGAATGAGAAGGGTCGGGGGAAGAGGAACGTGAGGGAAATGATAAAGAGGAGGGGAAAGCAAGACAGGAAAAGGGAGGGAGAGGGATTGATTGAGTGGAGGGGAAGCTATGAGTAAGTGGAGAGAGAGAGAGAGAGGGAAAAAAGAAAATAAGAGGAAGAACTATATAGATGAGAAGCCTAATATGAGTAGGGGGAAAAGAGGAAGGAAAGGGGAAGGGAGGGGGAAGGAATGGTGGATGGAGGTAATGGATGAGATGAGTTAGAAGGGAAAGAATGGAATACGAGTAAGAAGTGATAAAGAGGAGAAGAATAGAAGTGAAAAATGGAAGTGAAAATGATCGGGGGTGGGCTAGTGGAGAGAAGAGAGGGTTGGATAAAGGAAAGAAAAGAGGAATACAGGAAAAACGCGAAGAGGAAAGTGGGTAGAGCGAGATAAGAGTTAGGGGAAAGGGGATAAGAGAGGACTGAAGAGAGGAGAAAGAAGTAAGAGGAGAGGGGAGAAACAAAGGAGAAACGAGACCAGGAGGAAAGAGTGATAAGGAGTGATAGAGGTAGTGGTGACAGTGTTAAGAAAGAATAGATGTCAGTAAGGGGGAAGAGAGAAGGTGAGAGGGGAAGAGGGTGGGAGGCAGAAGGGAAGATGGGGGGAGAGGAAAGTCAAGGGGGTGGAAGGGGGGAAGAGAAAAGAGAGAGGGTGGGGTTAGTGGAAGGGGGTGGGAGAAGGATAGAAATAGTAGAAAAGAAGAAGAAAAAGAAGAAGGAGATAATGATGATGATGATGATGATGATGTTGAAAATGATGATGATGATGTAAAGAGGAAGAAGAGATGGATCGGACAAGACACGATAATGAGAGAGTAAGGAAGAGGAGAAATAATATATAAGAGAGGAACGGGAAGAAAGGAAGAAGAAAAATTAAGGAAATAAAAATGTGAAACGAGAGAACGGAAGGGAAGAAGGAGTGACGAGAGGAGGAAGGATGAAGGGAGAGATGAGGAATGAGATGAGGAAGAGGAAGAATAAATGAAGAGGAATCAGAACAGGAGTGGAAAGGAGTGAAAGGGATGAAGAGAAGTAAGGAATAAAAAATGTTATAAGAGAGAGAGAGAGAGAGAGAGAGAGAGAGAGAGAGAGAGAACACACACAGCAGTAAATTAACACACACTTGCTCCTTTTTCACCATAAATGATTCAGTGTACTACTTAGCGCTTTTAAGCCCACATCTGCTTGGCTTTCAGTGGCAATAAAGAATCTATATAATAAGAAATACGAGACACTTGAAGGTAAATATATTCAGCTGCCTTTCTTTAGAAGAATATTCTAGAGTGCTCTTAATCATGAAAATGTTAAAAACTAGATGAATGCAATTTAAGAAAGAGAGGGATATAAACTGAGAGAAAAGTTATGGTAATGAATGGGAGAAGAATGGGAGAGGCAAAGGGAAATAAGGGAGGAGGGAGAAAGAGGAACGAAAATTCATCTGTACCTCCTTTCTCACCATAGGGCAGGGTGAGGAGTAGCAACGTCCAGACAGTCCAAGTTTGCCCTGTCCAATGGGTCACGCTTCCATTCACTTATCATTCAAGTCCCCGGAATCCTGGCCCTATCTGATACGCCAAAACATTGATCACATTCTGTAGTTTCGCCGATACGTATCCGATAGAGTTAATTTGGAAGTTGTCACGTTAAAAAGGGGTGCCACTTCTTCTCACAACATTCATCCAGCCCGCTCGATCTCTTGTCAGATTGCTAGCCTCACCGACTTCCATACCTCTCTTCCTCACACACTTATCCACTAATCCCTCCACCTTCTTCTTAACCAACTTCGTCTCCTCCCTCCTTCAAGTTCGCTCATATGTACATTTTTTCATCACTCTATTATTATTCATTCTCTTCACAGGACCATACCATTTCAGTACACTCTCTTCGATTCTGGTGTCCACAGACTTTCTCACTCAGCATCTTTCACTGATCATATTATTTCGTATCCTATCCACTCTCTGTATTCCGCATACATTCCTCAGCAGTCCTATCTTCACTTCACTCACTCTTGACCTTTCATTTTCATGCCACACCATAATTATGTCTCACATCCGTATGTTAAAGTTGGCACTAACACTCCTTCCTAAAAGCCTTGCACAGCTGCGACACTCAAGCATCTGTTTCTTATTAAGGCCTTCATAGCACCAACTACTATCCTTCCTTGTGTCACTCTACTTTTCACTTCTTTTGCACATTTTCATCTCTCTTCTATCACTGTACCCAGGTATTTGAACTCTCTCACCAATTCCAGTCTCTCTCCATTCACTGTAATATCACACTGGGAGCCTTGTGTCACTCTACTTCTCACTTCTGCACTTTTTCCTCTCTTCTCTATCACTCTACCCAGGTTTTTGAACGCTCTCGCCAATTCCAGGCCCTCTCCATTCACTGTAACATCACACTGGGAGTCACCTTCTCTCTCAAAAAACCATCACTTTGCTTTTTTTCTACATTTACTGTCACGGCACGATGCTCACAGACATCAACAAAACTCTGCAGTAGTCTACCAAGTTCTTGTCCGGTATTTGCAAGTAGTATTGCATCATCAGCATACAACAAATTTGAGGTATTGCATCCATCACGAGAGAGAGGTTAGAAAGGGAAGAGAAATATATCGACAAAAGTGGGGATGAAAAATAAGAAAAGGTTAGAGACAGGAAATTGCGTGGGGAAGATAGCAGGAAAATGGAAAAGAGCGATTGAAAAGGAAGCGCACACAGAAAAAAGGTGTGTGTGTGTGTGTGTGTGTGTGTGTGTGTGTGTGTGTGTGTGTGTGTGTGTGTGTGTGTGTGTGTGTGTGTGTGTGTGTGTGTGTGTGTGTGTGTGTGTGTGTGAGAGAGAGAGAGAGAGAGAGAGAGAGAGAGAGAGAGAGAGCGTTAAAAGGAAACAAGATACACATATATCTGTCAACAAATGAGACAGATGCATACATACATAAGGACAATGTGGAGAGAGAGAGAGAGAGAGAGAGAGAGAGAGAGAGAGAGAGAGACTAATTATCCAACGTAAGCTTAACTAGTGGAAGGAAGAACAAAAAAGGGTGAAAAGTGTGAAAGAAGTGAAAGGAGCAGTGTGTTTGAGAAGGAGTGAAAGAGCGAGACATAAAAAATAGTTGAAAAGGAAACAAGAACAATGAAAAAGGAGGAAAGGAAGCAGGAAATAGGAAGGATGGAAGAGGAGGAGGAAGAGAAGAAAGTATGTAGCGAGAAAAAGGAAGAAAATGTGAAAAAGAAGGAAATACAAAGGAAGGAGAAAAGGAAGAGAAAAAGAAACTGAAAAGCAAGAAGCGAAAGAGAGAGAGAGAGAGAGAGAGAGAGAGAGAGAGAGAGGATGGAAGGAATAAGGAAGAATTAGCACCAAGCCAAAATATTGATGTTAGGCACTGCAGGGGTAGAGTGAAAATAAAGGCTGGAAAAAACTGAAATATCAAGAAGGGGGGCAGGACAGAGGAGCAGAAGAGGACGGTAACGAGAGAAAGACTGGAGACAAAAAGGCCTCTTGTAGTCGCCTCGTACGACAAGCAGGGGTACCGGGGACGTATACTTTTCCCCCCTGCCCAGGAGAGAGAGAGAGAGAGAGAGAGAGAGAGAGAGAGAGAGAGAGAGAGAGAGTAAATAAGTGAGCCAGTGGCAATGCAAGACTGAAGAGGTGTTTGTGAGGGAGTGGGAAAAGGGTGCAGGTTGCCGATTACACATTTTTTTCTTTGTTTTTTTTAGTGAAGGTGTTTCAAAGTTTTACGCCTGGGACAACTTGGGTGAAACTGTTTCCTGTGAGACGTTTGGGGAGTGTAAAAAGATATTAGAGAGAGAGAGAGAGAGAGAGAGAGAGAGAGAGAGAGGGGGGGGAGAGAGGGAGAGAGGGGGGAGACGTAAGATGCGTGGGAAAAGAAAGAGAAAACTGTAATTATAGGTGAGTCAAGAGTCTAAATATATCAATAATTCTAATTGAGGAATGCCAGTGAAAGTGAAGAAAACAAAGGATGCAAAGGAAAAAGGGAACGTGTAAAGCTGAAGGTGAGAGAGAGAGAGAGAGAGAGAGAGAGAGAGAGAGAGAGAGAGAGACGCGAAAGGGGGTAACGGAAAGTTATTTTAATTTTCACCTTAAGGGCACTTCGGATCATATAATTTACGTAGCTCCCTTGTCAGTACCCGGGCTACTTACACTGACCGTAGCCCCAGTAGTCCCGTCCATCATCTACTAAGGCCTACAACCCGTCCCGGAAGTATTATTGATTTCCTTCTTGCTATATCTTTCTTTACCTTTGACAGATAGTGGACTGAAAAGCTATCTCTGTGTCTGTATATATCAATCTACCAGTACCTATTAATATAGCTATCTATATCTACCTGTCTGTCTATCTATCTGTTTATCCATCCATCTATCTATTTATGTTTGCCTGTCTACTTATCTACCTACCTACATGCCAGCCTCTCTCTCTCTCTCTCTCTCTCTCTCTCTCTCTCTCTCTCTCTCTCCCCTAGAAATATACGCCCCCTCTATCACAGGTGGGGAAGGGGAAATGAGGAAACCAAAGAAAAACTCACCCTTATTTTCACCCTTAAGCTCCCCTATCATAAGGGTCTTTTTTGCACTATTTTCTTCATGGGCGTCTTTGGGTTACACCTTCAGGAGGAAAATGGATGTCCTTCTTCCCCCCCCCCTCTGCTTGGACGGAGAAGGACGGAATAACAGACGGAGTCGAACGGAAAAACGGACGGAGGCGGACGGACACAGGAGGAGATAGACGGAAAAACAGACGGGGACGGACGGAAAAACGGAGGGTGGGTTGATGAAAAAACAGACTAACAATATATGACAAAAAAAAGAAACACACACACACACACACACACACACACACACACACACACACACAAATGAAGAGTGAATGACAGAGGGGGTGCAAGAAGAACAAAGACGGACAGGGAAGCATGGAGTAAGAGTAAAGTAATGGACGAAAACGGCCGGAAAAAGCAAAGGAGATTCAAAAAAGGAAAAAAAAAAAAAAAGGATGACGAGAAAATGAAAGAAGGAAAACAGAAGTGAAAATGGGACGGCTGGACAGATTAAATCGCTGCCAGTATGGATGAACGGAACGGAAGAACTAGACAAAAAAAAAAAAAAAAACAGACGAATCTTACAGAAACAGAGAATGAAAGACGAATGATGACGGAAGGATAAATTCAAGAAAGAGGTGAGAAGTGGAGGAAGAAAGGGATGTGTGAGCGGCGAGAAACAGGTAAGTGGAGAGGATGGATAAGGGAAGAAGAGGGGAGAGGCGAATGAAGAGAAGAGGAGAGAGAGAGAGGAGGGAAGAGGAGAGAATAGAAGGGGTACAAGAGGGAGATTAGAGTGTTGGGGGAGAAGAGGGAGAAGGAGGAGGAGGAAGAGGAAGGAGAGGGGAAAGACACGCAGAGAGAAACAAAGAGAAACAGGATGGAATGAAGAAACCGGGGTGGGACGGGAGAGAAAAGGAAGAAGTATGGGTGACTAAACTATCCTCGCCTAGATCCTTATCACCATCCCAAGAGTTGCCAAATGAGAAAGTGCTAGGTTGTCACTGGATACGGAAAACTCCACTGAAAGATAGAAATAATATCAGAAATCACCACAGTATCGCAATAAAGTGTGGAAAGAATGGATAGTGCCCTTCAATATTTGGAGCTAGATAGATGATATTCTTAGATAAATGTCGATAAACTTTAAACTGGCATCATTGTGACCATCCCCCGCCACAACGACGGTCCTGGCCCCACCCATTTCACTCCACGGCAAACACCTCGAAGTGAGTGTGTAGGGGAAGGGAGTCTCATTTAGGGGTTTGAGGTTTCATTTTAGGGGTTTGGGATTCTTTTCTTAGGTTTTTGATGTCATTTTCGGATCGTTTCTCACCTTAAATGTTGGGACTGAACAGCCTAGTGTCGGGGTCCTACTATCCTATCAGGACAAAAAGGATTGGATGATGTGTGGATGGGTGGGTGAGTTTCTCTCATGGTCACCAGTCGCTGATTTATTGGCTGATGGATGGATGGATAAATGATTGCTCTCTTTTGGTCACCAATCACTAATTTCATTGGCTGATGGATGGACGGATGTTTTTTTCTTTTTTGGTCACCAGTCACTGATTTAATTCTGATGATACTTGACTTCATGGCTGGCTATTTGCTCTGATTTTAATTTTTTTTTTTTTTGGATCTCATACTTGTTTTTCATGCAAAAGAAGAAGAAGAAGAAGAAGGGGGGAGGGAGGAGAGCGAAGTAGGATCCACGGCAGGGCGCATATTCTGTCCGCTAAACCACCCTCCTCTATCTTCTTTCCATGCACTGTCTAACTAAACCAAGCATCAATAAGCAAATGGACTGGAACCTCGCTTCATTAACTGGCTGCCCAAGAAGTGTCAAGGCAGCACTGAGTTGACTATACATGGTCTCGTTTGCGGTGGGGTGTCAGTGCGTGGATGAGGGGGTTCGGTTTATTTGTCCATCGGGGCTAATGAGCGGTGATGGATTTATTGGGGTGCTGCGTGGTGTGGGAGGAAGGGAAGGGGGAAGAGCGGAAAGAGAAGTAGAAGAAAGGGGAACTGGGAAGGAGGAGGAGAAGAGAGAGGAAGTGGGAAGGAGGAGGAGAAGAGAAGGGAAGAGGGAAGAAAGACAAAGGGGTAGGATTTTGAAGAAGAGGGAAGGTGAGAGAGAAAGAGGGAAAAGTGGAAAAGGGAAAGACAGGGGAAGAGGGAAAAAAGCCTGGAGGACGGGGATGTGGGAGAGGAGAGAAGGTGAAGGGAAGAGAGGGAAGTAGGGAAAGGGAAGTGGAGAAAAGGGAAAGGGGGAAAAGGAATGAGAGAATAGGAGAAATGTGAAAAAAGAAGGGGAGAAGAGGGGGAAGAGGCTTAGAGGTTGGGGAAGAAGAGAAAATTGGAAAGACGGGGTAGAAGAAAGAGGAAGAAGAAGAAGAAGAAGGGCAGAAGGGGATGAAAGAAAAGAGAAAAATGAAGAGGGTGATAAGTGAGAAGGGAAGAGGAGAAACGGTGGCTGAAAGGAAGAAGAGAGAGAGATTGAAGACGTGGGTGGAGAACCGAAGGAGAAGGGAATGAGGAGAAGGAAGGGATGAAAAGATGAAGGAGGAGGAAAGGAGTACAAGAGGGGGGAAGAGATTAGAGAAAGAAGATGGTAAAGAGGGAAATCTAAAACCCTTAAACTGTTCCATGAGCCAGTCTGGGAACAGTTCGGTCTCCTTTTCGGTCAACAGCCCACTTCTTTACCACTTGGCTAAGTCCACTATTTCCTCCTGCATCTCTTTCTCTGTTTCCTTCTGTCATCTCTGTTTCAATTTCTTCCCCCATTTCTTTCAAGATTCCCCCTCTTTCTCCAGTGCTCAAGCTCTCTGTCTCTGTTTCTCTTCTTTATTGTCTGCTTTTTCCTCCCTTTCTCCACTTTCCTCCTCCATCTTCAGTTTCAGTCACCATCCCTTGTCTCACTCCTCTTTCTCTCTCCCTTTCTCTCCCTTTACGTTTCTCTTTCTTTCTTCTCATCTTTTCCACTTTATATCTTCATATCTTTTTTCTCTCCTACTCTGCACGTTCTCTCTTTCTCTCTCTCTCACTCTCTCTCTCTCTCTCTCTCTCTCTCTCTCTCTCTCTCTCTCTCTCACACACACACACACACACACACACACACACACACACACACACACACACACACACACACACACACACACACACACACACACACCTCCCAAGACAAGCCAACACCCCCCGAAAACTAGCCACTCTTCTTCCTAGCGACCATTGTGTCAGCTCTACGTTATGTCTCGCTACCTTCACGTCCTCTTCATCACCGCTGCCTGAGAGAGAGAAGGGGTATGGGGGGGAGAGATGGAGGAAAGGAGCCAGATTGGAGGGAAGGAGATGAGGGAGAGGGGGTAATTGAGTGAGGGAGAGAGACGAGCGATGGATAGATGGAAAGATAGAGGTAGACAGTTAGACAGATATAGATAGGTAGGTAGGTAGGTAGGTAGGTAGGTAGGGAGAGAGAGAGAGAGAGAGAGAGACACACAGACAGACAGAGAGAGAGAGACAGAGAGAGACAGAGAGACAGAGAGAGAGAGAGAGAGAGAGAGAGAGAGAGACAGAGAGAGAGAGAGACAGACAGACAGACAGACAGACTGAGAGAGGGGTTGAGGTAGGGGTGGGGTGGTAGGGGGAAGAAACAAGAAAGGAGGGATTTGATTAAGGATGGATTAAGGTAGGAAAAGAAAGGAGCAACAGGAGGGAAGATGGAAGAGAAATGGGAATGGGAAGAAGGAAGAGAGGAGGACGTTGAGAAGGAACAGAAATGGGAGGATGAGAAGGAGAAGGAAGAGGATGAGGAGAAGACAGGAAGGAAGAAAAAAAGGAGGAAGATGGGATATGATTTAGGAAGGGTTTAGGTTTTGAGAAGTATGAGATGAGAGGAAGAGAAGTGGGAGGGGTGGAAGAGGAGGAGGAAGAGGAGCGGTGGAAGAAGAGTGGAGAGACTGGATGGAGGTGGAAGGATAGTGTGTGAAGGAGAGGGAAAATAGGATGTAAGGAAGGATTTGGTTTAGAAAAATGTGAGGAAAGGAGGAAGAAGGGCAAGAGGAAGAAGAGGGAAATCGGGGAGAGAGAGAGAGAGAGAGAGAGAGAGAGATAGAGATAGAGAGAGAGAGAGAGAGAGAGAGAGAGAGAGAGAGGGGGGGAGAGAATGAAGAGAGGGAGAAGGTTGGGGAGAGAATGAAGAGAGGGAGAGGGTAGGGGAGGTGAAGGGAGTAGGGAAAGGAGGATGAGCTAAGCAGTAAACACACTATACTTTATTGAAGATGCTTAGGGAAGGGATTTAGGGAAGGACATGATAAAGGAGGGATTCAGAGTGGGAGGGAGGCAGCTGGGATGGGAAAGGGGGGTGAAGATGGAGGAAATAGAGGGAGGGAGGAGGGGGGGGAAAGGAGAGGAAATGAGAGGACTAGAGGGGTGATGGTTAGAGAGAAGAGAGACTGGGAGTGTCAGGGTGAAAGAAGGGAGAATTGGAAACAGAGACGGAAGGGGAGGAGAGATAGAAAGCAAAGCAAACTATTCTTTATCGTGAATGGCTAGGGAAGGGCTAGTACACAGAAGGAAAGCATACAGCAACAGAGAAATTGTCGTTTTGAGGCTCTTTGTGTCAGGGTAGGTAACGAACACAACTATTTTATGAGTAGAGAAAAGAATAGGAAAGCAGAAAGACCTGAAAAACGAATCCAACCTTGGAGAGAAGCAGAAAGGGAGAAAAAGGAGAGAGATGTGAAGGGGGGAAAAGGAGGGAGGCAACTGAGGTAAAGGGAAAGGAAAAGACAGGCAATTATAAGAAAGGAAATGAGAGGAAGGTGGAGGGTAAAGTTTGATGGAGTGGTTGGCGAGCGGTCGAGAGAGAAATGAAAAGAGATTGGAAAAAGTGGAGGAAAAGTGAGGGGAGGGAGAGGGAGAGACATACCGGTAGGAGGAGAAGGGGGTGAAAGGACAGGGGAAGAAGGGAGCTAAATAAAAGGAGGAGTGGACAGAGAGAAGGAGGAAATAGGAAGTGTAAGTAGAGAGGGAAGGGAGTAATACAGTCATCTCAAAACACCAAGGATTAAAAAGAAACAATGCAAGTTATAGATAAATGCATAAAACAAGTACAGAGATTTTTGCTTCCTCGAAAAGTCAGTTTGATGAAATGATAACCCTTTCAATCCGATGTCGCATTTTTGTTTTACTTTTTATATTATTATTATTATTATTATTGTTGTTGTTGTTGTTGTTATTATTATTATTACTGCTATCACAAGACGATTTAATTCAACCAGGAAGAGGCTTGTTGAACTGGAAGGGTGAGGTATAGTCTCCATTAACCCTTTTAATAGCCTGCTAGCAGCGAGAGAGAGAGAGAGAGAGAGAGAGAGAGACTGACAGACAGACAGACAGACAGACACAGACACAAATGATAGACAGACACAGACACATATACAGACAGAGACAGAGACAGACAGACAAACAGACAGACAAACAGACAGACAGACAAACAGACAGACAAACAGACAGACAGACAGAGAGACAAACTGAGACACACACACAAAGAGAGAAAGAGTGACAGAGGACAACGACAGAGATAGAGGGGGTCATCGGAATGAAGTGGATATAATCTCTGTGATGGGCTCTTACGAATTATTAAAATGGCTGATATTATCTTAGTCTCTCATCGCGCTCTCGTTCAGCACAGAAAATGGAAAACATCAGACGCAGTTTTACTTATAATTCTCTCTCTCTCTCTCTCTCTCAAATATATTCAGTCATTTTTCAAAACACGAGTGACATTTGACATTAGAGGACTTTTACAGAATCGAAATCGCCATTATTCCAAAGCATTTGATTAGTTTGGCTTTTTTATTTAGTTAGTTTTTTAAATCGGTAATTAAAGCGTTATTGGGCATTAAGCTTCCGATGCAAGGGATGAGCTTTGATGGTGCTTTTTTTTTTTTGAGGGGGGAGAGGGCGATTTTATTATCATTATTTTTATTATTATTACTATTATTATTATTATTGGTGGTGGTGATGGTGGTAGAGTTTTTGTTATAATTACTACTGTTATTATTATTACTAAAATTTCCTGCATCCGTGTCGGAAGCTTTTTTCTTTTTGTCAATATTATTATTTTTAATATTCTAGGGAAGATTTAACTTGGTGCAATTCGCATACTGTTTAAGCTACAGCCTTCATTCTTTGTTATATTATACTACTGATGTGCAGCTTCATCCGTATAAAAATAATCCTGATCTGACAACTAGAACCCGGATAAGATTCGGAACAAAAAAAAAGGTGACCCAAAAGGTCAAGAACTACCTAAATTAGAGGGCTGAAATTTGGGGGGCATGTACCTGGGACATTGCCAGAATGTAATGCTTAATATTGGCCAAATCGGATCATAATTCTCTGAGATCGCCTATGGTCCATAATTTTGCCTATTCCGGAAGACAGAAGTCACCTGATTTTACGCGAAGAACAAAGCTAGAGCACCAAACTTAGCGGACTTACAGATCTTGATGACCTCAGGGGACATGTAGAAAATCAGTGACCTTGACCTCCAGGTTCCTTTATAGCTCGGCTTCTAGTAGGCAATGGCTGTGGGAAGGTTTCATTTATCAGAAATGTCCTTGGAGAATTATATGGCGTTCTATTTCTTATTTTTACTATTACTTTTTTTGTTATTATTACTGTTAGTATTAATATTGTCATTAATAACATTATTATTATTATTATTATTGTTGTTATTATTATTATTATTACTATTACTACTAGTAGTAGTTGTAGTAGTACTAGTAGTAATAGTAGCAGTTTTACGTTTACTATTATTTAGTTATCGACTTTCAGCCCCTCATTCCGCTTACGTCTTCGTGTGTGTGTGTGTGTGTGTGTGTGTGTGTGTGTGTGTGTGTGTCGAGAGAGAGAGTCATCATTCCTCTATGCAGTTGATGACTCTCTCTCTCTCTCTCTGTTTATATTATTATTGCACTGCGACTGTGGCTGAAGTGTCTCTTAATGGATAACAACTGGGAAACTTGACGGCCCTTTTCCTCTATAATTTTTAAGGGAAAGGGGATATAGGTCATTCGCCCAGAAGGTCGGAACGGATCGGAGCAGAAAGATGTTAATTCTGCTTTATTCATGAATGTTCGCTTTTTTTTGGAGGGGGGGGGGAGAGAAAGAAATTTTCACTAATTTTTAGTTTTCATTGGATATTTAACACTTCCTCAGCCACAGAACATAATTAGCAAATGTTTAGGAATGACGTGTTCAAAAGAAAGTGTTATTGGCTATACGGTATTACACAGGTCTGCAAAATTGAAGTCATTAAAAACTGTTTTAATTCTGAGAAGTTATTTTTAACTGCACATATGAACACAACAAACAATGCATGTAGAATGTTTCCATCACATCACATTATAATACAAAATTTAAAAGAAATTTAACTGAAGGATAGGAAATATAAATATCAATTGATCTATACAATATTGTTCTAAAATTATTGAAAATGAAAATACTTAGTCAACGCAATTTTTTTACACATACATAAAAGAAATAACACTATATCCCATGACTCATAGTTTCGCTTGTCTTTGTAACTTTTTTTTTTTTTTCTTTGTTCCAAAACTTAACTAGTGGTCAATCGTTTGTACATTTTTTCTGGTGCGTCCCTATGAATCATCCAGCAGTAGTTCGCCATCATATTAACATTCCGACGACCCTGGTACCTTCTTTCCATGCCCCTGATATCCTGGTGGAACCCTGCACCCTGGTCTTCACTCATCATTCCAAGGTTCTCGGGGAAAACTTCCATCTTCCAAAAGTGAACTTTGAGACTTATGTCGCAACCCAATTCCTTAAACCTGACCAACAAATTTCACACTAGAACTTTATAAATTAGATCCTTATTGTTACTAAAAGTTTAGAAATTACTTTTTTGAATCACACCCAACCCTCACTTTTCAGGTCATTCATCGCACCATGAGATTCTGCATCAGAAATCGGTTTTCTATTATCAGGTCCAATAAATACGCCATCTTTCAATTTAGCGTCAGACAAACCTGGAAACTTCTGGCACATACACATAAAACTGGCTCCATCATTCGATAGGGATTTGACAAACTGTTTCATTAAACCAAGCTTAATAAGGAAGTGATAGCAGCACTTACCTGGATGAACTAAACTATATCTGATGATGTTTTTGGCACCAAGCTGTAGATTTTATTCTATTTGGCCATTTCTTCTGAATCCCATGTGAATCCTTGGCTGTCCCAATCACGGAGAAAACATGGGAATATTGTATACCCTGACTGCTGACCCAGTAGGATACACAGAACTTTCAGGTCCCCACATATGAACGAACTGTGTTTATTGTGATTGATTTTCTCGAGAAAACTTGCCAAATTCTGGTACGTTTCTTTTAAATGCACAGAATGAGCAACAGGAATTGAGGCAGGCTTCTTTTAAATGAATCAATAAATAGTCTTCAGTCTTCTGCATTACAATCTTTGCCAAGTTTCTTCACTAGGCCACTTACGTCAGTGCAATTAACCAAGGATCAGTGCAGTAAACTACTATTTTCAGTAACATCACCGCGTAAAAAAAAAAAAAAAAAATCTATTGAAAGTAATTTGTAAGTACACAGAAAAACTAACGAGTCACACTAAGATGTTAGCTGCACGCCAGTACTGGTACGACTCATCACTGTGATGTGTTCCAGCTATATTCTGGCTTAATATCCAGTAAAATTACTGTGTTCTTTTAAATATGGATTTTAGTATTAGAAAATGCTAAACTGAAACATATTATCATTGTCACAAAGTATCCATATGTAAATAATTATATAGTGCGATATGATTAAAAAAAAAAAAATAGAATTGAACGGCAGAAAAGGCGTTTTGTTAAAAAAAAAATAATAATAATAATTATGTGATGAAGGAAAATCGTTTTCATTTTTTAATTCGGCACCCAAAAATATATAAAAATCACATAAAATAGTCGAAACAATTATTTCAATGAAAACCTGCTTTATAATTCTCTGAAGAATATGGGCAATTTTATTATATTCATTACTCTCGATAATAGAAGCACTGACAAAAACAACAATAATAATAATAATAATAATAATAATAATAATAACAAAAAATAATATAAAAAATAACAGCATGGGGCTAAACTAATCTCGAGTCCCCTAACGCAAAACAAAGAAGCAGGGAAAACGAGGACGATATAGCAGACGAGTCCATTTCAGGCAGAGGGGAGTAAAGTACCTGGATATTATTATGACGGTGGTATTTTGTCCTGGATATAAGAGAGAGAGAGAGAGAGAGAGATCTGAATGGGAAGGAAGAGGACAGGAGGGAACGACGTGGAGGGGAGGGGAGGGGAGGGAATAGGAAGGGATCACATTAATGAATAGGGAGAACAGTCTACTGGAGGGAAAGAGAGGATGAATAGGGGAGGGAGAGTTGTGAGGGGAAGAAGGAGTAATGGAAGAGATAATACCGGTAGTTATAACAGGCAAAGACATGTTATATAGATCGACCGTTTTTCAAGGATGCATAGGCCGTCATATCAAAACACACACACACACACACACACACACACACACACACACACACACACACACACACTTCCTTTAAATATACAGAAACGGAATGGTTTGGGAGAGTGTGTGATTGTCTCATTAAAAGACGCTTATGAATGAATAAGAGAGAAAGAGAGAGAGAGAGAGAGAGAGGAGGGAGATGAACGCTCTCTCATAAAAGTACACAGTGCTACCCAGACTTGTAATTACAAACAAGCCTACATATACACAAGCACACATACATATTACAAACAAAAACGCTCACACAAAAACAGTCACGCAAACAAGTATTACAAACAAGACGCACAAAAACACACAAATCAATATATATATATATATATATATATATATATATATATATATATATATATATATATATATATATATATATATATATATACAAACAAACAAGCAATTATTTTGTGTAAATTAATAACTACATTCAAACAAACGCACACCATCAGCAAGTACAAACAATAAATGCATTTTGCTCGTACACAGGCCAACAGAATGGACAGCCACTGTAAAATAAATACAGATATGAACAATTGTTGGTAAGCAACACACACACACACACACACACACACACTTAGGACCCTGATACACATACAAACACAGAGTGGTTGACACACACACACACACACACACACACACACACACAACATTTACATGATACGCGATGGCCTTAATTTAGTTGTAACTGAAACCTGACAATGTAATTTTTCTGTGATTGACACTCCCTCCCATCCCTGCCTACCCCCTGCCTTACTGCCTACCCTGCATACCTACTACCCCTTGCCTTCCTGCCTACCCAGTGCCTCCATACCTACCCCCTGCCTCCCTCCCTACCCTCTGCCTCCCTCCCTACCCTCTGCCTCCTATCCTAGCCAAGCCTCGCTGTTCAACCCCTGCCTCTCTTCTACCCTCTGCCTACCATCCTACCCCCTGCCTCTTTTCTACCCTCTGCCTCCCATCCTACCCCCTGCCTCCTGCCTCCTGGTTTGCCTCCTTCCTCTCTACGCACCCCCTGCCTCTCTGCCTATCCCTCTGCCTCCATGCCTACCCCTCTGCCTCGCTGTTACCTCTCTGCCTCCATGCCTACCCCACTGCCTCCCTGCCTACCCCACTGCCTCCCTGCCTACCCCTCTGCCTCCCTGCCTACTCCTCTTCCCCCATGTCTACCCCTTTCCCTCCCTGCCTGCCCCTCTGCCTCCATGCCTACCAGGGCTGGTTCTAGCCTTTTGGGGGCCTTAGGCAGAATGCTGTTTGGGGGCCCCTATCTTATGAAACTATGGTGGGGGGATTCCAAACCATCTAAGGTGATCAGGGGGCATGCATTTAACATTTAAATACTTCAAGAGAGCCAAGAAATAGCCAAGCACCACAACCTCGAGTCACTTTACACATACTTTATTTTCTTAAAAAGCTAATATTGGCAGCTTGGGGGCCCCCTAGTGGCATCGGGGGCCCTAGGCAACCGCATACTTCGCCTATAGCAAGAAACGGCCCTGATGCCTACTATACAGCTCTCTCGACAAACCCAGTAACCACTACCAACGTCTCTCTCTCTCTCTCTCTCTCTCTGCATGATTTATCGCCCATGTCTCTCCCTCTTCTTCCCCTCTTTTTCTTCTCGCTAATTGCAGGTTTTCTCGCTCAATTTTCACCTTACAGTTGAAGCCACATATTCTCTCTCTCTCTCTCTCTCTCTCTCTCTCTCTCTCTCTCTCTCTCTCTCTCTTCCTTTTTCTTTTTCATTCTTAAACCATCCCTACCTTCACATTATCCCTATATCTCAACAGTAATTACCTTGAAGTCTCTCTCTCTCTCTCTCTCTCTCTCTCTCAAGATTTACAGCTCCCCCATTAGAGCTTGGCCACTCTCCTGCCCCCAGACTCTACATCCTTCTCAGCGCAAAAGAAGCTCACTGGAGGTAATACGGGACTTAAGGAGAGTTGTGGCCGAGTTAGGGACTATGCTGTAACTCTTCGGTGGTCAGGGAGAGCTGGTGAGGGAGGGGAGAGTGAGGGAGAGATGGTGGGGGAGGAGAGAGTGAGGGAGAGATGGTGGGGGAGGGGAGAGTGAGGGTGAGATGGTGGGGGAGGGATGAGTGAAGGAGAGATGGTGGGGGAGGGAAGAGTGAGGGAGAGATGGTGGGGAAGGGGAGAGCGGGTGAGTGATTTCAGGGGGATGGGGTTAAGGGAAACGGGAGTGGATGGCTAGGAATATGAGGAGAGGAGACAGACAGGCAGAGGGACTGGTAGATAAATAAGCAGAAAGAAAGAGAGGAAAGATAAACGTTTATACATATACGGACATATAGATAGGCGGGGAGATAGACAGAAATAGAGACAGACAGACAGAATGAAGAAGAGATGGAAAGACTGGTAGACACAGGCAGAGGAGGAACGAAAGAGATAACTCCTACTTATCTCCACACTTCATACCTACCTGCTTACCTACCTACCTTCCTCAGTACCTTTCTCCCTCCCTCAGTACCTTCCTCTCTCCCTCCCTACCTACCTTTCCTCTCTTCCCAAAAAATCGAGACTCAAAAATCCCGAAAATTAGATTCCACAGTTAACATGTATTTTTTCTTCCCCTCGCTCTACATTACTAGCCTGTGTACTCTTATGAAGGGCTGGGGTGTTGTCAGAGAGGGTTGGAAAAGTGGCGGAATAAAGATGAAAGGAAAAAGGGTCAGAAAAAAAGATGATAGAGGAGAGAATGGGATGAAGGAGAGGTGGGGAGGGAGAGAAAAATAAGAGAAAATAGGTCTGAGTCAAAAGGGATGGAAGTAAAAGGTGCTAGAATAAAGATGAAATGGGAGAAAATAGGATGAAAAGGAGGTGTAGAGGGAATGAAAAATAACAAAAATGTATAATAGGAGTAAAAAAGGATAAAGAAATTAATAGGAATCAAAGAAGAAGAATAATGATGAAGTGGAAGAAAATGGGATGAAGGAGAGATGGAGAGTGAGTGAAAAATAAGAGAAAATAGGTGTAAGATGAGAAAATGGGATAAAGAGAGGAGAAAACGTAAATATAAATGAAAGGAGATAGAGGTGTTGAGATGGAGAAAATGGGGAAATGGATTGGACACTGGGAATAATATGAGAGAGAGAGAGAGAGAGAAAGAGAGAATGGTGAAAGTAACAAGGTGCAAAAATAGGTAACAATTGAAATGTTAAAAAAGTGAGTAGAATGGGAGAAAGTGAAGTCAAAAGTATGACATGGATAGTAAGTGAAAGAAAATGTTATTCATATTCATGTTTCATGTAATTCATAATATTGTTTGTCCTTGGTCTGTATTCTCGTCGGTGTATGGAAGTCCCCTAGCACCTCTTCCTTAGCGATTTATTTTTGGATATGGGTGGCTAATATCCTCTTGGACCTTATTCCTGCAGAGTTTGGAGACGATACTGGAAGGACTTATGTAACAGAAGAGTAAGATGTAATAAATCAAATAAATCGCTTAAGGAAAGATATTAGGGAGCATCTTTTACCACCTAGATTACCAAACTTGGCCATCCACTGAGCTGAGAGGAGTTAAGGATCTTTGTTAAATTAAAATAGCTATATTGGACGGAAAGACATCCATAACTTAAAAAAAAAAAAAATGGCATGAAGGTGGTTAGAAAAAAGCAATTAAGATTACTCTCGTCTTCAAAGAGGTAACAGAGACACTATTGGTTATCAGACAAAGAGAATGAATATAGTAGGTAAGGATAATACCGATGACAAAAACACTCAGTAGAACAACACACACACACACACACACACACACACACACACACACACACACACACACACACACACACACACACACACACACACACACACACACACACACACACACACACACACACACACACACACACACACACACACACACACACACACACACACACACACACACACACACACACACACACACACACACACACACACACACACACACAAACTTCCACCTCGCCACAGGGTAATAAGGAGAGGGGAAGAAGGGGAAAGAGGGGAGATGAAAGAATATAATAATGATGAAATGAATGGGGAGAAAGTAGCTCAGATGAAAGGAGAAAGGGAGAAGGGAGGAAGGGAGAGAGAGACTAGGGTGATAGAAAGGGAGATGAAGGAGGTGCTGTGTGATGCAGAGAGGGGTCAAAGAAGAAAGGGAAGGGGAATGAGAGAGAGAGAGAGAGAGAGAGGGGGGGGGAGAGGAGGGAGGTGGGAAGAGGAGGGAGGGGGAATAAAAAAGAAAAACTATTAATTTTATTATTATTATTATTATTAGCAGTACTAGTAGTAGTAGTTGTGTAGTAGTAGTTGTAGTAATAGTAGTAGTAGTAGTAGTAGTAGTAGTAGCAGAGAGAGAGAGAGAGAGAGAGAGAGAGAAAGAGAGAGAGGAAGTGTGAAAGGGAACTAGTGTTTATGTGTGCAAGGGAATGGAGTCTGGAATTTCATTAATGTTACCTTCCGTCCAGCATCTGCTCACTTCCTCATCCCAGCCACTAGTGATGCTGAGGCTGATGTTATGAGGCTGTTGTGATGATGTTTTGATGCTGAGGCTGATGTTATGAGGCTGTGGTGATATGTTTTGATGCTGATGCTGATGTTTTGTGACTGGTGATGATGTCTTGATGTTTTGAGGCTGTGGTGATGATGTTTTGATGTTGATGCTGATGTTATGAGGCTGTGGTGATGATGTTTTGATGCTGATGCCGATGTTATTTGGCTCTGGTGATGATGTCTTGATGTTAGTAGGCAGTGGTGATGTCTTGATATTGATGCTGATGTTATGGGACGGAGATGTTGTTGTGTTGATGCTATGAGACGGTGATGATATTTTGATGTTAATGCTGATGATATGAGGCTGTTGATGATGTTTTAATCCTATATTAATGTGTTTTGATGTTGATGTTATAAAAGTCTGTTAGTGTCTGTTGAGGTTCGGTTTACTGATGTTGCTTTGATGTTATGGTGGGGTGATGCTGATTTTAACAAGAAGCTGTGTTGTTTGCTGATGTTAAGGTGTGTTGATGTTGACGTTCTTATGGTATGTGTTAGGGTGTTGTGGTGTGTTAATAGTGATGTTGGTGTGATATGGCTTTCTGTGATAAGCTGATGTTGATTCCGCTATTAAGATGTTTAAGTTGTGATGTTGAGGTTGATGCCATGGTGTTGCATTGGTGTTTTTCAGTGGTGATGTTTGATGTGTCGAAGGTCTGAGAATGTTTTGTGATGTTGGTTATGTTATTAAAGATGTTGTAAAGTATGTACTGTACGTGTATTGCGCTATTGTGATGTTGATACTGATGTTCGTGATAGTGTTGTGATGATTCTGTTACTGAAGTTTTTGTGATGATGTTGCGAAAGTATGCTATTTTGGTGATGGTGTTGTGATGTTTTGATGTTGACGCTGATGTTATGAAGCTTTGATGTTAGTGGATTGTGATGAGGCGATGCTGACTTCTTGTAGTGATGAAGCTATATGGTTATGTTTGCATGCAGTGATGTTGTGATGATGATGTGCTTGGACGATGTTATGTGGTGATAGCTTATGATAAACCGATGTTGGTGATGTCCTGGTGATGTTGATGTGATGTGACTTAGATACTGATGTTGATGATGTCCTAGCGATGTTAGTGTTTTGTGCTGTGGATATTAAATAAGATTTGGTAATGTTGACGATGTTATGTGGTGATACTGATGTGTTTATGGCTTGCGATGTGTGTATGTTGATGTTACGTGGGTGTTGCTGTGCCATGACGTGCATTTGTCAGGAATTTAATTAATGTTACACACAGTTCACTACTCTTTAGCCCTCGTGTTCTTTTCAGCTGTCAGTGATGTTGAGATTATGAAGGCAGAATGGTGAGTTATGGTAATGATGTGGCGGTGGTGGAGGGGTTGTGGTGGTGGTGGTGTGGTGGTTGGATTGTGGTGGTAATGTGTTGTGGTTGTGGTATTGTGGTGGAAGTGTGTTGTGGTGGTGGAGTTATAGTGTTTGTGTGTTGTGGTGATGTTGTTATGGTGTTGGTGTATTGTGATGGTGGGGATATGATGATGATGTGTTGTGGTGGTGATGTTATGATGTTGGTGTGTTGTTGTGGTGGTGGTGTTATGGTGTTGGTGTGTTGTGGTGGTGATGTTATGGTGTTAGTGTGTTGTGGTGGCCGTGTTATGGTGCTGGTGTATTGTGGTGGTGGTGTTATGGTGTTGGTGTATTATGGTGGTGTTATGGTGTTGGTTGGTGTGTTGTGCTTATGGTTTTATGGTGTTGGTGTGTTGTGATGGTGGTGTTATGGTGTTGGTGTGTTGTAGTGATGGATTTATGGTGTTGGTGTGTTGTGGTGGTGGTTTTATGGTGTTGGTGTGTTGTGATGGTGGAGTTACGGTGTTGGTGCTGTGGTAGTGGTGTTATGATGTTGGTGTGTTGTGGTGGAGGTGATAAGTTGGTGGTGTTATGGTGCTGGTATGTTGTGATCGTGGTGTTATGTTGTTGGTGTGTTGTGGTGGTGGTGTTACGTGGTTCCTGTGTTGTGGTAGTGGTGTTATGGTGTTGGTATGTTTTGGTGGTGGTGATGTGGGTGAATGTATTGGTGTTGATTTTGGTATTATGTTAGTGATGATGATGTGTTATGATGCGCTGATGTTGATGCTATGAAATCCTGTGTTGTAATGTAGATACTGTAAAGCTATGTTTTTGTGGAAATAAATGTGTCGTGATGTGTCAGTGTTGATGTATGCTATTTGTTAATCGTACTAATGTTAATGATGATGTTAGATGGGTAAGTCGGTGCACTGTGGTGGTATCACTATGCAGTGATGTGATATGTTGCTGAGTGATGTTGAAATGATGACGCTGGTATGTTAGATATGATGATATTTTTCGGTAATGTGGCAACGGAGTGACGGTAATAATGACGCATAATGATGCTGTGTATGAGAGGTTATGTGACGAAATTTCTGTAATTGTCAGAAGAAAACTAATTCGATGCAATAGTTGATGTGAGGGTTGCTTAATTTCAGTCTCCCTGGTCAAGCCAATCTGTTGGCCACAAATAAGCAAGTAGCTTTGTGGGGCAGACCTACAGTTACAATACAGTACACACACCGTGCAAGGAACCGACTCTCCTTTACGGTAGACAGCGCCTTGCTAGGATCGAAGCAGAATCCTTTCCTATGGGAAGGTATAAGGGATTATAAGGAGATTATGGTTTCTGAGTGGACGCCTCATCTTCTTCGCTCCATGGGTCCAAAGCGCCTCCACTAGTAGACACACCGTCAGCGCATCGACATGCAATGAAAAAATCTCAGCCCAGAAAAACTTTTATTTATCACTCAATCAATACCCAATAGCAAACTTCTTCCACCCAGTTCTCACCCATTCTTACCCCACGCTCATACCCACCCCTCACTTACAGCCCACCATTCACAGTTATCATTCTTTTACACTTATCTCTCACACTCATCACTCTCACACTCACCACACACTAAAACTTACCACTCATTTACACTCAGCACTTACATTCACCACTCTCAAACTCGTAGTTCACTCACACGCACCGCTCACTCACAGCTTACACTCACCATTCACCCAGTATCACTTATCACAAACATTCACCACTCGTTGACATTCATCACTCACTCTAACCTTAAATCGACGCTCACCACTCACACACAAGACGCTTATCTACACTCACTACTCACTCACACTCACCTCTTATCCACATTCACCTCTTATTCACAGTTCACACACACACACACACACACACACACACACACACACACACACACACACACACACACACACACACACACACACACACACCCATCTCACCTGTCTCACCTGTCTCTCACTCTCATTCACCCCGCTATCACCTCAGTTAATCATTCCTTCACAATCCCACTCAACCCTCTCTTCCACACAGACCACTCAGCCACACTCTCTCTCTCTCTCTCTCTCTCTCTCTCTCTCTCTCTCTCTCTCTCACCCTTGCCAATGCTTTGAATCGCAATCATTCTGTATTTTCCCCCATGAGAAGCATTTACGTAT
>NC_137011.1:8018035-8028035 GCF_032717465.1 Coenobita brevimanus | reverse complement strand
AAAAGGGAGAAAATAAGGAAGGTGATGAGAGAGGAGAGAAGAGGAGGGAAAGCAGGAAGGGAATCGAGAGAAGAGAAAGGAGATGAGAGGAAAATGGAAATTGAAGAGAGAAAAGACGGAAGGAGGAGGAGGAAAATGAAGGAACGAAGAAAAGTGAACGAAGTTGCCGAGAGAGAGAGAGAGAGAGAGAGAGAGAGAGAGAGAGAGAAACAGAGAGAGAGAAACACAACACAGTGAACAGTTGAAATAATAGAACGCTGAGAAGTAAAAGTCATAAATACAACCAAAACAACGCCCTTAAAAGAAAATCAGAATGGACAAATAAATGAAAAAATAACGAAAATAGAAAAAAGTTAAATGAAAAAATAGAGAAAAGGAGAGACCAGAAACAGAAAGTGGGGAAGAAGAAATAAGTAATGAATCAGGGAACATGAAATGAGAGAAAGAGAAAGAATGTACGAACGAAGAAGGGAGAATAGAGATGAAGTCGAGGAGGAGGAGGAGGAGGAGGAGGAGGAGGAGGAGGGGGAGGAGGAGGAGGAGGAAGATGAAGAAAGTGAAGTTAAAGTTGATGAGAATCCTGAGTTTGGATCAAGTAGCCGTAAATAGAAGCTGAAAAACATAAAGAGCAACATAGAGAGAAGAAGAGAATAAGTTATGAATAATAACATAAAAGACTGAATGACAAAAAATGTGGAAAAAAGAAAGATGAAGAAATATAGAGAACAAAAATAAAAGGTGTGAGATGGGGAATGCATTGTAGTAAAAACAAAAAACAGTATGATAGGTGAATCAGAGAATAATCACACAAAAATAACGAAAGGAAGAACTAAAGAAAAATAAAAAAGAAATAGGGTAAGGGGATTGAGAGAGTATAAAAACGAATAAAACTGAGTAATGAGAAGGCATGAAAGAAAGGATGATGAAAAGAAAGTAACACAAACGAGAGAGAAGAAGAAATAGAGAGAGAGAATTAAAGAAGCAGTGGAAGAAGATGAATGAACACAGAGGGGAGAAGACGAAAGGAAATATCAGAGAGACAAAAGGTGAGGGGCAAGAATAATAAAAGAATTGTGAAAAGAGGAAGGGGAAGGAAAGGGTTACGGAAAGGAAAGAATGAGAGAGAGAGAGAGAGAGAGAGAGAGAGAGACTCAGAATATAAATGTGAAAAGAACATTGGAGGGAAGAATGTAAATGAGAAAATAAGTAACTAAAGCAGAATAACATGGGAAAAAAGGGTAGTAGTAAATATAGAGGCAATTTAACCAAAAAAATAATTAGGCAATTAAATAAATACGAGAAAAATAGTGAAGAAACAAAATGAGATGAATAGAGGACAAAAGAGTAATGTAGATAAAACAACAGAGAAACAGTATATAAGAAAAAGATAGAAGCAAAAATGCACTAATGATTCACATTCAACAGAAAATTTTTTTTGGTAGAAATAGGAAACAAACGGGAAGTAATGGAAACTAAGAACCAGAACTCCGTAACTCTCCTGAGGACAGTCACTAGCCTCCACCAACTGTTTCTTATAATGACCTTGACCCCGTTGGGGAGATTTGGATTATTTTTTCTATCAGCAATGGCCTATACCAGGACAAATAACCTGGCCAATTCAGATTCCTTGTGCAGGATCCATTGAAAACTCCTGTAGACACCACCAACTTATCTCATTCACAACATAATATTAATATGACAGTTTCCGACATGCCCTTCCACTGCCCACGAAGGACTTGGATTCTTTTTCTATCAGCAATGGCTCATATCAGAACACATAACGTGGACCTTCCAGTTTCCTCACGCAGTCTCCGATTCTCCTGGATTCGTCGCGAGACTCGGAGGCCGGAATAATGTTAATACAACCAAATACAGTAGTCTCCAACAATGTAGCCTAATAGGTGGAGACAAATAGTATAACATGAGAGTATCAGTTAAAACACAGGGAAAAGAGAACCACAAAGGAAAAGAAATTTGTTTAGAAAAATAGGAAAGTTAAAAAAAGAAAACATCAAGAAAACAAAATTATGAAAATATAAACAAAAATTGGGAGAAAGATCTAAGTAAGGAGTGAAAAGTAAATAATTTTCAGACCTCAAAGATATATGCAAGAAAATTAGATGAAAATACTTGAGAAAGGTGAGAAAAGTCAGTCATGAACCAAGAAGAATGCAAAAGACAAGAAAAGAGAAGGAACAAACACGGTAAAGGAAGGAATAGCCAAAGGTGCCGGAAAAGGTGGCAAAGGCAGGGAGACGTGTGGAAAAGAGTGAAAGGAACGGTGAGAAAAGAGTGAAAAGAGGAGAGAGAGCGAGAGGCATGGAGGACAATGGAGAGGTAGGAGGTCTCATATCAGACCTGAGGGAGGTTGACCGCAGAAACGAGAGAGAGAGAGAGAGAGAGAGAGAGAGAGAGAGAATGAATAAAAGTTAAAAATAAAAGATCATTGTGAAATTAGAAAAATAAGAAATAAATAAGCAGTAAGTGGCTGAAAGAAAGAAGGAAGGTATGATAATGCGGAGAATTAATGGAATGATATGAGAAGAAAGTGAGAAGAAAGTAGAAAGGATTAGGCACACTGGAGGGCAAGAGCGAGATAACAGGGAAATATCACAAAAAGAGGCAGAAAAGAATGAGAGAGAGAAAAAAAAAGAGTAAGAGACGAGAAAGGAGGAATTCAAGTAAGCAAGAAAAAGAAAGAAAATGAAAGGAAAACACAAAACGAGGCAGGAGAGGATGATGAGAGGAGAATTAAAGCTCGTGACAAGAAAAGGGGAATGGAAATAAGAGAATAGGAATTATAGAAAGAAGAAAAAAGTCAAGAGTAAGTAGTAGGGATGTAACAAACTGAAAGAAACAAACGAGAAAATAAGATAAACCCAAGAGGACGGGAGGACAAAAATAAAATGGGATGTGAGGAAGCAAAATAAAACAGGAAAAGGGAGAGAAAACAAGAGGAGGGTGAAAGGAGGAAGAAGGAATGGAGGAAAATAATGGAGGGAAGAAACAAATGAGACTATACCTGAGGAAAGCTGACGACAGAAAAAAAAAAAAAAAAAGAGAGATACAAAGAAATGTCAGAAGAATGGGAAAAGACGAAGAGAAAGAGATGAGAACAAACAATGGAAGAGGAAAACATAAAGAAAATAGACATGAAAAATTCGTAAGAAAGAAAGAACAGGAACGACAAAAGAAAGGGAGGAAAAGAGAGGAAAGGATGGCATGAAAAGGGTGAGAAAAGGAGGGAGGAAAAGAATGGAGAGGGACAATGGATGGAGGTGAGGTTGGGATCAGACCTGAGGGAGGCTGACCGCAGAATTCTACTTGAAGAGGTGGAGGGCAAACATTTCACGCTCACTGCTACCACTCGCACACACGTTCACACAAGAGGTCTACATACACGCACACACTCTATGTATACAGACGCGCACGCACACCCTAGATGTCCACACACACACACACACACACACACACACACACACACACACACACACACACACACACACACACACACACACACACACACACACACACACACACACACACACACACACACACACACACACACACACACACACACACACACACACACACACACACACACACACACACACACACACACACACACACACACACACACACACACACACACACACACACACACACACACACACACACACACACACACACACACACACACACACACACACACACACACACACACACACACACACACACACACACACACACACACACACACACACACACACACACACACACACACACACAGGCACCAATACACGGACAAGTTCCACAAACACATACACACAAAGAACCACAGACATGCAAACAAGCACAAACGCACACAAGAGGGTCCCCACATGCAAGTTGCACACACACACACACACACACACACACACACACACACACACACACACACACACACACACACACACACACACACACACACACACACACACACACACACACACACACACACAGTCCCGACGAAAACAAAATAAAAGATGCAAAGAAAGTAAGAATGCAAGAGAGCCTCCTCCATCTATGCGAATATTTGGCAAAAGTTCAGGTGGTGGTACCAGGGAGCCTTCTAAATCTACGATACCACTTGTCAAAAATAGAGATGGAAAGGAAGAGATGCAAGGGAATACTCAAAATCCACAAGTATGCCAGAAAATATAAAGGAAGTTGTGTCAGTAAGCCTCCTAAATCCACGAGACAGGGAGATATAGAGATGGGAAGGAGGACGTGTCAGGGAGCCCTCTAAATCCACTATACTGCTAGGTAAAACTAGTGATGGGAAGGGAGAGGTACGGGCCGGAGACTGACAAGATCGATGCCAGTCCATCGCCCTGACATTACCTGACATTTGCACCCGTCACGAATATTTCAGTTGCCACGATTATTTCTGAAGTTTCTGTGTGTGTGTGTGTGTGTGTGTGTGTGTGTGTGTGTGTGTGTGTGTGTGTGTGTGTGTGTGTTTCTTTTACTTACTCTACTTTTTCTGTAAAAGACTATTGTTGAAAGCTTCATACATCTTCAAAACTGTAGAAACTGTCTTTCAATTCTTTTGTGTAGCAGTCCCTTTTCGTCTGCATTACAATCTCTCCATCCGGTGTTCGTCTGTTTATTGATATGTTCATTTTTTTTCTCTCAAGAAAGGTTAAGGCACCCTCCACCCACTCTATCAATGTAGTGCTGTGTTGTCTACACTGAGTAACGAGCGACGTGGCTTACTGTAACCCAGCAAACTATTATTACGCTGGGTGTTAACCTTATAATGATGTGACAGCTGGTGCCATAGTAGACTAAGGCACTCCAACCGAATGGGCCCAGCAAGGGTTGACATCTTTAAGGTGGCTGGAACTTATTGCTTACATACTGCCACCCAGGGAAGAATGAGGCTGGTCATCTTCGCCCTAAATGAATAGTTTAGTCCTGGGTCCTGATGGAGCAGAAAAGGACTGTATGATGTATAGATGGATGAAAAAAGAACCACAGGCTGATAGCTTGCCAAAGCAGTTCCTTAAAAAGAAAGCTGATCAGAGGAAAGCAAGAATCAAAATTCATCCATTTCGAGATTCCTGAACACACTTGGCTCTAAACATTGGAGTTCAAATACTTAAAAAAAATATATAAATATTCCTGAGTTCCATATGCACCCCCGCCGCACAAAAAATAATGATAATAATAATAATAATAATAATCCATCATCATCATCATCATCATCATCATAATCATCCAGACCTCCTTTCCTACCCAAGGGCAGGGTGAGGAGTAGCAACGTCCAGACAGCACAAACTTGCCCAAATCAAATAGGCCACAAGTCCATTAACTTACCATTCAAGCCCCCGGAATCCTGGCTCTACCGGATACGCCAAAAACATTCACCACATTCTGCAGCTTCACACAAAACGTATCCGATTGAGTCAGTCCGGACGCTGCCATGCTCACAAGGGGTGCCAAAATCCCTGATCATGCACTTCTCACATCATTCCTCTAGCCAACTCGATCTCTCGTCAGTTCCCTAGCCTCACCGACTTCCAAACCTCTCTTCCTCAAACACTCATGCACCATATCTCTCCACTTTCTCCTTGGCTTACCTCGCCAATAATAATAATAATAATAATGATAATAATAATAATAATAATAATAATAATAATAATAGTAATAATAATAAAAATGATAATAATAATAATAATTATTATTATTATAACAATGATGATAGTAGTAGTAGTAGTAGTAGCAGTTATAGTAATAGTAGTAGTAGTAGTAGTAGTAAGCATAACAACAATCTTTCTTTTCTCTATCAAAAGACCCCCTAATTCAATCGTCAACGTCCCTCTCCCCTACTCCCAAAATGAAAAACTAGCAGGCCATTTCTTCTTCTTTCGCCGTCAGAGTTTATGCATAGCGCGTCAGGTGATAAAGGGGAAACCAATATCACATCCGCCCGCCCTCGATTCTGCCTAACTTTGGAAATTCTGAGCTGAGGGGAAAAGAGGGGAGGAGGTGGATGGGGACGTGGAGGAGGAGGGTGGGGAAGATTTTTAGGGGAAAAGGAAATGGGAAAAAGAAAAAAGACTGCAAGAAAAGGGAGGTGAATTGAGAGACAGTAAGGAGATGACTGCAAGGAAGGGAGTGGACGAGGAGAAGGCTGAGAGTAGAGATTTTTTAGTGGAAAAGGAATAGAGTTGGGGATTGTAAGGAAAAGGGCCGTGAATTGAGAGACATTACGGAGATGACTGCAGGGAAAGGAATGGACGTGGAGAAGGAGGGGAGATATTAAGAGGAAAAGGAAGAAAGAGCTGGAGATTGTAAGGAAAGGAGACGTGGAATGAAAGGTAGTATGGAGACGCCTGCAAGGAAAGGAGTTGAGGTTACAAGTAAGTGTTTATGGACTGGGAGATAACAGGGGATGACTGCGTGGGAGGGAATGGGGACTGCAAGGAAGGGGATGTGAACTGGAGGTAACTGGCTGATGGACGCAAGGACGTGGTGTAGATTGGAAGGAAGGAGATGTGGATTGTGGGATAATAGATTGATGGCTGCAACAAAGAGATGGACATTGCACGGAAGGTGTGGATTGTGAGATAACTGACTGCAAGGAAGATGATGAAAACTGTAAGGATGGGGATGAAGAATTTGGATTAACAGGCTGGTGGCCTTAACAAAGAAGAGGTTATTGGAAGGACGGGGATGTGAATTGGGTGATAAATGGGTGTCACTGCTAAGAGGTGGGAATTATAAGAAGGGATGTGAATTGGGAACTAAAATGTTGATGGCCGCAACACAAGAGGTGGAGATTGTAGAGAAGGGACCTGAAGAATGAGTTAATAGGTTGATGGTTGCAACAAAGGAGTGAAGATGCATGGAAGGAGGTGTAGACTGTGAGAATAACTGGGTGATTACAAAAGTGAGAAGGATGGCAAGGAGGGAGATGCTGACTGAGTGGTGATAAAGGGATGTCCTCAAGAAGTGGGTGGAAATTGGAGAGAGAGAGAGAGAGAGAGAGAGAAACAGCGAAACTAGACGTCGGTTAGTTTTGTTCATTTTGTATCTTATAAGGTCAAGGATGCAAAGGGAGAACTTATTTACAGTTCTTGTGTAAATTGATCATGGAGAAAAAGGGAGATTTAGATGGCTAAAGAAAAAAGAAGGTATTTTCTTTTTATTTCTTTCCCTTATTAACCTGTTCATTTGTGTGAGTGAGTGAGTGAGTGAGTGAGGGGGGCATACGAAATAACGATGGATCCTGTTTTTAATTTTGCATATTCTGAAGGGAAATCATTGTATGTGTGTGTGTGTGTGTGTGTGTGTGTGTGTGTGTGTGTGTGTGTGTGTGTGTGTGTGTGTGTGTGTGTGTGTGTGAGAGAGAGAGAGAGAGAGAGAGAGAGAGAGAGAGAGAGCATTATTTTCATTCTTTTACCCTCATACAACTCAGTGTCTCTAGAAGGATTCGTTCTTGACCAAAATTGTATCACCTGTTGATAAAAATCTCTATACCTTTCCTAAAAAAACGGCGATGAATGGATAACTAAAATATTTAGTCTCCCAGGGTTTATAATAATAATAATAATAATAATAATAATAGCATTAATAATATCAGTAATAGTAGCACTGGCGGTAGTAGAAGTAGTAGTAGTACAAGTAATAGTAGTAGTTGTAGTAGTAACAACAACAACAACAAAAAAATAATAATAATAATAATAATCATACTAATAGTAATAATGATAATAGTTCTTCTATTGCTAAGGGATTCATAATGACTCTGACTAACCACAGACCAATTTATTCAGCTGAGCGAAGAAAAAAATCCCACTCAAAAATCTACAGACCCAAATCCCTTCGCGCTGCTTGATGTAAAATTTAGGACAGAAATCTACCATAATTTCTATCAGCAAAAGGTTATAAGAAGAAATAATGAAAGAGTTCTCTTTCTCTCTCTCTCTCTCTCTCTCTCTCTCTCTCTCATCATCATTGTCCCTATCTCAATCTCCATACCGTCGTGTTCTTTATCTCCCCCTCTTCATATCTAGTTCTCATTTACTCCCCCATCTCTCTCTCTCTCTCTCTCTCTCTCTCTCTCTCTCTCTCACTTTGCATACCCCTCACACTAATATCATTTTCCTCTCTCTCTCTCTCTCTCTCTCTCTCTCTCTCTCTCTCTCTCTCTCTCTCTTTTCTCCTCTTTGTCTTGCACTTGCTCTCTTCTTCATGTTTTTCCGTCACTCTCACCTGCTTTCCCTCTTCTTAACCTTTTCTTCCCTCTTATCTTTTTCTCTTTTTACTTCTGCTTTTCACGTCCCCTCCTTTTTTCTTTTTCTTTTCTTTGCTCTCTCTCTCTCTCTCTCTCTCTCTCTCTCTCTCTCTCTCTCTAAATCCCTCCATTTCCTCAACCCAATCGTATCAGGCTTCCTCAGAATCCATGAACCTGATTCAAGTCACCCAGCCTCCATGCGGTATCTGAGAGAGAGAGAGAGAGAGAGAGAGAGAGAGAGAGAGAGAATTATTAAGATACTCATAAATTTGCCGTACCAGTAGGTCACAGGGAGGACGAGAAATGAAAGAAGAAAACAACAAAAAATGAGAATAGGTGAAGAAAGAAAAGAGATTATTACTGAGAGAGAGAGAGAGAGAGAGAGAGAGAGAGAGAGATTCTGACGACAAAAAAGTAAAGCCAAGAAGCAAATATTAAGAAGCAAAGAGTCACACAAGAAAGCATATTGACACAGACAAAAAGAAGGAGAAAAAAAAAACAGATAGGGAGGATTATGGAAAAGACAGTGTATTTGTTACCCTTTACAAGATGACTCTCTGTAGAAAAAGGCCTCCATGTTGCTCTATCCCTAATCATTGACGACCCCTCTTCTTCCTGGTATTATCATTGTTGTTATTATTATTATTATTATTATTATTTTTTTTTTATCATTATTATTATTACTATCGTTGTTATTGTTCTCATTCTTTTTCTTCTTCACCTCCTCCTCCTCCTCCTCCTCCTCCTGAAACATAATTCTCTCACAATCATACTTCTTGTCCTCATCTCTCTCTCTCTCTCTCTCTCTCTCTCTCTCTCTCTCCCCCTCTCTCTCTCTCTCTCTCTCTCTCTCTCTCTCTCTCTCTCTCTCTCTCTCTCTCTCTCTCTCTCTCCATCTGACCGAATCGCCTAAGAGAGTAAAGAATGGACAACAGAAAACCCACGAAATAGAGGAAAAAAAACAGAAAACACAGAATAAAGGAAGATGAAGAAATGAAAAATCAACATATGAAAACAGGACATGATCATGGAAATTGGAGGAAATATGACGAGGAAAAAACATAGTGTAAGTGCACTGATCATACAGAAGAACTTACGGACCCCCCACCCTAAAAAAAAAAATGAATATAAATAGAAAGATGAAGATGGATAATAATGTAAGTAGAAAGACTGAAAGAGGGATGAAAAACAATGGTGAAAATAAAATGATGAAGGGAAAGAATTACCGGAGACGATATGGGAAGGAAAGAAATAAAGATGACACAAGGAAAGACAACGGATGTGAAAAAGGGAACCGGAAAGAGACGGAAGAAGTACTAGACAAGAGGGGAGAAATGGGGAGAGAGGGAGAGAAAAGGAGGATAAAAAGGCATGGGGGAAGGAAGGAAAGAATGAGAAGACAGAGAGAATTAAAAGAAATGGAGGAATTGAAAGAAGAAAAAGGTAAATGTGAACAAATGAAAAAGGCTGAGTAAACAGAGAGAGAAGAGTAGGAAAATAATGCATGAGGAAAGAAAAAAAATCAAGAAAGAGAAGAAAGAGAGAAAATTACAAGGATAAGACACTCAGGAAGGAAGGAAGGAAAAAGAAAGCAAGAGGGGTAAGAAAGAGAAAGAGAGAGAGGGAGAAAAAGAACAGGACAAAGGTGCGATAACAAAGGGAGGAAGATCACAAAGGGAGGAAAGAAAGGGAAGGAGGGAGGGAGGAGGGAGGGATAAA
>NC_137011.1:7985535-8013035 GCF_032717465.1 Coenobita brevimanus | reverse complement strand
GACCAGTTGTTTTCGGTCTAAGTCCCTTTTAAGAGAGATAGATATATATATATATATATAGAGAGAGAGAGAGAGAGAGAGAGAGAGAGAGAGAGAGAAGGCAAAAGTAGTAGTAGAAAAAGAGCGAGTATAATAAAAAATAAAACGCACAAGTAAGAAAGAGGAAAAGGGAAAAGAGAACCCGCAGAGAAAAAATAAGGAAAAATTATCTGAAGAAATCCCTTTGTACTCCTCTCACAAAGTAAATAAATGAATAAATAAATAAATAAATAAAATACAGCCATTGCCACACCATCTCAGAAGAACTAAATGAAGTAATGAAAAATACCATGTCATTCCCTCCCTGTAAGTTAGGTTAGGTTAGAATATGTTAGATTAAATCAGGTTAGTTTAGTTTAGATTTGGTTAGGTAAGGTTAGGTTAGACTGGGGGATTTGCAAGGCTGTTGTGTGATGTTAACTGCGGTGGCTTGGTGGTTAGCGTACTCGATTCGTGATCAGTTTGCCCCAGTTCTAGGGTTGGAGCCCATGCCGCGGCGAACATTTAAATTAAGTGTCCCTTCATATGTGCTTTTCTATTCTCGCACTCTACTGGATCTACTGATAATATATACAGAATCTGACTCATCTTAACACAACCAATTCAATACATCCATTTTCACCAACATCACTCATTTTACAGACATCCATTTCCTATTCGTACCTAGCCAGCTTGGGAAAAGTTAATTCTGGCCATCATTCTCCCTGCAGTGGATCTACGGTAATGCGGGCATAACATATGTAGAAGAGTGACTTGAAGGAGTTTTGAGGGATGTAAATGAATTGTGAGTGAAGGTTGTGGAAATTTAGTAGAGGTTTGTAAAAGGAGTTATGGTCTTGGGGTTTGTGGATATAATTCCTTTACCTTAACTTGGCCCAGATTTCTTCCCTTTGCCGCACATTTCACGTAGCTCAGTGGCAGAAAAAGACAATGTTATGACTCTATGTCCTTTCAATAACTTTTTTTTTCTTTCGTGGCTAGCATCACATTCGAGTGTCAATCTATTATTGCAGATCAGAGAGAGAGAGAGAGAGAGAGAGAGAGAGAGAGCAGTTACTGTACTGTACATGTGATGGCGGGGGATGTGTGACGCTGTAGACCAAACCACGAAATATAACGTGGTTTTATTTTAGTGATGACATGACCACGAAGTCTGGTTCATTAATCTGGTCGTGAGATAACAGTGAGAGAGCTGAGTGGTTATCTTCTTAAACCCGACATTAATCTAACTACGGCATAACTTCAAAATATTTAGATGTCATAACTCCAGATATCTAAGTTACGATAGTGTTATGACACTGGCTAACTTTAAGGTACTTGGCGTGTGATAGAAGAGCGTGACAACTTAAAATTAATAGAGTATTATTGGCATCCAGTTTCTGTTAACCCTAAGTAAATACTTGGGTTGTAATCTACTTTTGGTAATTATTCGCTGTATCTGGTCTGAGAAAAATTGTGTAATAAATGCATATACTAAGTTACTGTTAAGCTTCCATAACTTCATAAAATAATCTGTCTATCTGTAGCCAGACGCCTTAATCCCGTAAGGGGTAGCCACAAACAAATCGCCTCCCTGTCACTGTGCCCCCTGTCATTTCACTGCCCTCTCACCAGCTCACATCCCCTCTTTCATATACCTCTTCACTCCATCCCTCCATCTTATTCTCAGTCTCCCCTTCCCCCACCCTCCACTTCACTCACAGTTCAGCCCAGCGACATCAATTTTCCTTTATTCCTTCTGCCTTTTAACAGTTTTACTCAGCTCAGGACAGATTTTCGAAATGGACGTGGTAGATAGATATAACCTTAAATAAACCCATCTTTACTTAGGACCTTTTGTCATGCTCAATAAAATCTTCCGCAAATTACTTAAAACTACAAAACGGCATCGTACTGAAAGGGTCCAAATTTAGGCAACCTTACTATTTCCGGGTCGTGATCTAGTTGAGGCAAAGTTGTAGAGAGTTCCCCCAAGTTCTCGATTGCCAGAAAAATAGCGCGCTTGTAAATTGTAAACAAGACGCACACACATGTATAACCTCACATTGTTATTGGTAAAGTTTTGTGTGTGTGTGTGTGTGTGTGTGTGTGTGTGTGTGTGTGTGTGTGTGTGTGTGTTTGTTAGGAGGTGATTGGGTAGCTTTTTTGGTTATTTTTCATTTATTTTCATCTACACTAAAGAGAGGAAGACATTCAATGAGGTGGATGGATATCGTGGAGGAGTAGATGAGGAAGTGTGGCTTGAAGTGGTGTGAGATAGTGAAGGCGAAAGGATTAAGTGAAGAAATGATATGTGGGGATAGGAAAGAAAGTGGAAGTGAAAGAATTAGGTGGGATTAGTGCGACGTAAAGTGGTCTGAGATGGTGGAGGTGAAAGAATTCAGTAGAGAAGTGAGTGGAAGAGTACTGTGTGGGAGTGGAAAGGAATGTGGAGGTGAAATGATTATGTGGACGAATACATGAAGTAGAGAGGCTTGAGGTGGTCTGAGAAGGCGAAAATGAGACGCTTACATGAAGGAGGGTAGACTAGAGTGGAGGGAGGGAGTGGAGATGAGTGCTGATAGACTTGAAAGGGTACAAGGTGGAAAGATAACGTGGAGGAGTGGATAGAGGAGGCTGGCTTGGAGTGACTTGAGTGGAGTGAGTAGCGACAAATACCTGGAGGGAGGTGGAAAGATTAAAGTAGAGAAATGCATGAGGGAGGATGATTTTGTCTGGCCTAAGGGGGTTGAGATAAAAGGTCACAGAGATGATTGGGGGAATTTTTGTTAGTCACTCTGGATCAAATTTGGAATTTTATTTGGTTTGTCTTCATCTGACGGAACTGGGTTGAATAATAAGTTGAGTTTGCATGAAAATCAGTGGGACGGGCCTGTATTCTCGTCTGGTATGGAAACTCCCTAACACCACTTCTTCAGCAATTTATTTATGGATACGGCTGGTTGATATCCTTTTGCACGTTATCTATCCAGAGAATTGCGATATTAGAATGATTCATGTAACAGAGGACAGTAAGGTGTCATAAGCACAATAAGTCGCCTAGGAAAAGGTGTCAGGGAGTTTCTTTGTCCGAAGAGAAAACGGGCCTTGGTTACAAAATAAGAATGAGTCTCCTTGGTTACTAGTCAGATCAAGCCTCCATCTACTGAGCTGAAGAGGGTTAGGATCTTGGTCAGGTTAATGGAAATTTGGAAGCGTCTGGCAATAGATAGGCAAAATCTTAGGTCCATTTAACTCCTTCCGTGTATTACTAGAGTTCTCCAAGCCATGAGAGGGTTAAGGGCTCCCATACTGACACTCAAGCTCCTATGACTCACTCAGCGGAATAAAACTGGTTGGCGTCAACGAGAAGAGAATAGATTTGTCTTAACCATGAGAGATGAGAGTAACATAATCCTATTCCCATGTCCTTACCATCACCGACTTCATCTAGTATCTAAACATTCTCCAACTTCATTAATATTCCTGCCATTCATAAACTTAATATAACTAAGCAGCCTTCCCCACTATCCTCCATGCATTTCTCTGTAGGCGTTGCTATTAGTTACACATTAGTAAAGTTATGGCTACCGTTTTGTTCGCAAGTTGAAAAAATGCAAATGTTAATGCAAAAACTGAGTATAAATAAACCGTGTTCCTTATTATAGTAAATAAATCGTATAAATAACTTTTTCTTCAATCATTAACGAATCATTCAAGTAAAAAGATAGTCACTTCATCATTCACACACTAGATGATGCAAATATAAATGAAATCACTAACTTTTTTTTATTAGCCAAAACAATCTTTATTAACCTAAAAAAAAATCTTCCTTATCAGCATCAAATTAAATATAGAGCTTAGACCTGAATCATTCTTAAAGTAGTAAGCAGACCGATTATTAATGCCTTGTAAAGAAAAAAACAACGAAAGCATATAAGTCGTCTGCCTCTTAGGACCAATGGATGACTCACCTTGCACCAGCGTCCTTCATAAATCATAAAGAAAAGAGAGAAGGGGAGGAGGGAGGCAGTGGGAGAGGGAGGGATGTAGAGAGAGGAGGCAGGGAGGGAGGGATAGCTGAAAGGAGGAGGGAAAAATGCAGGAGAGGAGAGTGAGAAGGAGAGGATGAGCAGGATTTAGGAGCACGGAGAGAGGGAAAAGTGAGGCAGTGAGCAGAAAGACGAAAAAGAAAATGAAGATAAGAGGACAAAAGAAGGACAATGACAAAGAAAAAGAAGATGAAGGAAGAGGAACTGAAGACAAACAGATAGACAGAATGAGACAGATAGATTAAGAGAGAGAGAGAGAGAGAGAGAGAGAGAGAGAGAGAGAGAGAGAGAGTGGAGGAAGGGAATGGAGAAGAAAGGAAAGTGAACAGGAGAAAAGAAGGAAAGAGAAAGTATTCTAGAAGAAGAAAGGTGACAAAGAGGAAAGAAAAGACAAAAAGAAAAGGAGGAAAGAGAAAGTTTGGGGGAGGAGGAAGCAGAATAAGTAAGGAAAGGAAAGGGGAGTAGAATAAAAAGAGAGAGAGAAGTGGGGGAAGAGAAATACAATGAAATGGTTAGTAAAAGAGAGAGAACCGTTTTTATTCATAACTCACTCTCCCCCACACCCACACCCACACCCACACAGTCATTCAGATCATAAGGGAAGAACAGGTGGCAGATGAGAGTGTGGTTGGTGTGGTTGGTAGCTCTCGTGGTGTGGTAGGACATGTGGTAGGCGACAGGCAGGTGGTGGGCGAGGGTGAGGCAGAGAGGGAGGAGGGAGGAAGGAGGAAGGGGAAGGCAGAGAGAAGGGGAGGGGGAGAGAGGTAGGAGGACAGGTTAAAAGGTGAGGGAGGGAGGGGTGGCAGAAATGGAGGAGGGGGAAGGAGGGAGAGAAGGGGAGACAGGAATGGCTTGAAGGGTGGGAGGGAAGGAGGGAGGAGGGGAAGACAGGGAGGAAGGGAGACAGGTTGAAAGGTGAGGAGGGAGGGAGATTAGATAGGGGAGGGAGACAGGTTAAGTGGGTGAGAAGAGAGGGTGGGAGGGGTTGGCTGGAGAGGACGAGGCAGGGAAGGAGCAAGAAGGAGGAGGCAGGAAGACAGGGTGGAAGGGAAGAAGGGAGGCTAGGAGGAAGGGAGAGTAATAAGATGGTAAAGGAGACAGCTTAGAAGGTGAAAGGGGAGATTTTTGTACGAGAGTGTGACGCAGGGAGGTGAGCAGGGAAGCAGAATGAAAGGGAAGGAAGGAAGGTAGGAGACAGAGGGGAGACATGAAGAAAGAAGGGAGGGAGGAAAGAAGGATGATGATACAGACTGGAAACATTTAAACACTTAGACACAGCGACAGACATAAACATTTGTGGTTCTCTCGAAGCTTTAAACAAAAAAACAAAAAGAGAGAGAGAGAGAGAGAGAGAGAGAGAACCACCACATCATAATCTGACTTTATATAATGGATAAAGTTTTTAGCAGCTTAGGTTCGCTACTCTTTCCTAAAACACAAAGCAAGGCAGACACACACACACACACACACACACACACACACACACACACACACACACACACACACACACACACACACACACACACACACACACACACACACACACACACACACACACACACACACACACACACACACACACACACACACACACACACACACACACACACACACACACACACACACACACACACACACACACACACACACACACACACACACACACACACACACACACACACACACACACACACACACACACACACACACACACACACACACACACACACACACACACACACACACACACACACACACACACACACACACACACACACACACACACACACACACACACACACACACACACACACACAGTATGCCAGGGGTACATAAATAAGGCAACACAAACAATGAACCCTCACACCAACACTAACATATTATAACATGCACAATAGATACATTCCATCACTGCTTTCTGTTTCATCCACTGTATTTTCTCGACCAAAACTCTTCTCTTCTTACCAACCAGCCTGTGAAATAAATAAGAAAGGGTGAGACAAAATGGTTGCAAGGGTGACAGGAGAGTGAGATAGGGTGAGAGAGTAAGGAGTACAGACGAAAGCAAACTTCAATCGACCTTTTGGTTCTTGCAAGGTCTTTTGATATAGATTAGGGTATAGACTCGTTCTGTAAAGCATAGTAAAAAACAAGGAGGTGGGCTGAAGAGAAGAAGAGAAATGTTACAGGGGAACGAGTGCCAGGGAGAGGAGAGAGAAGGTGGTAGGGAGGGAAGGGAAGAAGCAAAGATGAAGAGAGAGGTAGAGAACACTGCGAGGGGAAAGACTGAATGAAGAGGGAGGGGACGAGTTAAAGAACAATAGAGTAAAGGTTAGAGGGAAGGGGGAGAGAGCAAGAGGAGATACGAAGGGGGAGGAGGTAGAATGGGGAAGTATATAGGCAAAGAAGAAAGGAAAGATGAGAAAGGAAGTAGAGTGAGGGGACTTTGTGGATGAGAGGTGAAGGCAAAAGGAGAGAGTATAAGAAGAGAGAAGGTAGGAGGAGTGAGGTAGGGTGAGGATAAAAGTGAGATAAAGAAGAGGTAGGATGAGAGAGAAAGAATGAGAAGGGGGGAAAGATGAGAAGAAATCCAGATGGCGAGGTGAATGGATGGAGGGATGAGAATGAGGGGTGAGAGAGGGTGAGGGGTGAGAATGAAGGGTGAGAGAGGGTGAGGGAATGGAGGGGTGGGGTGAAGACAGGTGTGAGGCGGGGCAGAGTGTTGTCACCCTAACCACCCTGAGGGGACGTGTTGGCAGGAAGTGAGGAGAAGGGCGCGTGCTGCAGGAGAGAGAGAGAGAGAGAGAGAGAGAGAGAGACAGAGACAGACAGAGACAGAGACAGAGACAGAGACAGACAGACAGACAGACAGTAAAAGAGAGAATGGACTTCCAAGGACGAAGGGACGAAGGAGAGGGAGAGGAAAGGAAGGGATAAAGGAGAGGAAAAAGAATAAGAAAGTTAAAGGAGATAGACGAAGGAAGAAGGGAAAAGAAAGTAAAAAAGAAAGGAGAGAAGAGTAATAAATGAAGAAGATGAAGAACGTTGAGAGGAACAGACTGAACTAGAAGGAAGTGGGTAGAATAAAAGCAGAATAAGTTAATAAAAATAAAAAGAAATAAAGGGAAAGATGAGAAAAGACGAAGCTGTTCAGAAAAGAAAAAGAGTGAAAAATAGAATGGAAAGGAAGAAACAGGAGCATGTACAATAACAAAAGGACAACCACAAGAAATGAACAACAACAGTGAGCTCCCACACACCAAAAATAAACAACAAAAGAAAGTAGAAATAAATTGGACAGGGTTCAATCAAGGGCTGACCAAAATACAACTCTATAATCGGAAATAAAAGCGAGAAAACAACAGAGGAAATGGACAAACACAGACAGCAACCACACTTTATTTTTCATAATAGGAAGCCTGAGGACATCAGAAAAAGAGAAAAATAAATGGAAAAAAACTTGCGGCTATACTTTTTCTACATTACCTTGGCTCAAAATTCTCACGTCTCCATCTAGAATGCTGGGTTGTAGGAAAAAATTACCACTAGGATATTATGTTTGTCACGAAGAAGTGCAAGGGGAAGGATGTATAGCCGTAGTATTGCCTTATTCTGTTATTCAGCAAAGGGAAATAAACTGTCTAGAGAGAGAAAGAGAGAGAGAGAGAGAGAGAGAGAGAAAGAGAGAGAGAGACCAAAGCCTGAAAAGAAAAGTGCAGCTGACTCAATGAACTGGGCGACCAAACCCTCCCCTTCCCTCCCACACATCCATCTTCCTCTATCCTTGCAAAACAATTCCGGGCCTCCACTCACAGCTCTCCCTTCCCTCTTTCCTCTTTCCTTTCCTCCTTTTTCCTCTTGACTCTTTCCCTTTCTCCTTTTTCCTCCGTCTTCCTCCCCACCTGTCTCTTTTCTTCCTTTCCTCCACTCTTCCCTCTAACGTCTCTACTTTCACTTCTCTTCCTGATTCAAGACGGTCAGACTTTAAGTACTTTCCTTCTCTCTTGGTACTCTGTCTGCCAACTTCCTTCTCTCTCTCTCTCTCTCTCTCTCTCTCTCTCTCTCTCTCTCTCAGCGAACAAATTTAAACTGAAGGTAACAGAGGGCCGAATAAGTACGGGGAGAGAGAGATAGATAGATAGATAGAGAGAGAGAGAGAGAGAGAGAGAGAGAGAGAGAGAGAGAGAAATACATCGATGAAAGAATCTGAAATCAGAAGAAATGTACAAAAATTCCAGGAAATAAATATAGGTAAGGAAAAGAATAAACAGATAAGGAAAAGAGGAGAGGGGGAGATGATGCGATAATGCCGAGGTGAAGAGAGAGAGAGAGAGAGAGAGAGAGAGGGAGAAAAATAGAGGGGAAAAAGATGAGAGAAGAGAGAGGAGATACAGAGAAGGGGAGATGGGGAGAAATGAGGAAGAAGAGGAGAGAAGAGGGGAGAAGAGAGAGATAGGAGGAGAGAAAGAAGAGAGCGTGAGAGAAGGAGAGAGGAAGAGAGAAAGGGAAGAAGAGAGGGGAAGAAGAGAGAAGAGAGGAAAGTCAGCGAGAGGGGAAAGAGGAAGAGGGAGAGTGAAATTAAACACAAACTTTGACAAACACAGGGACAACAGAAGATGAGCTACCGGAGCAAACCGCCTTTCCCTTTGTAAGTGTGGAATTAACTCCCTTTGTAGGTGTGGAATTAACTCCCTTTGTAGGTGTGGAATTAACTCCCTTTGTAAGTGTGGAAATGCCTGCCTTTGTAAGTGTGGAATTAACTCCCATTGTAAGTGTGGAATTAACTCCCTTTGTGAATGTGGAATTAACTCCCTCTGAAAGTGTGGAAACAACTCCCTTTGAAAGTGCGGAAATAACGTCTTTTTATAGTGTGGAATGAAATGTCCTTTCATAAATTTGGAATCAGTCTTATTTGAACGTGGAATATTGTCACACCTTTATTTTTGTAGACTTGCTTTTTTTGTTAGTGGTGAATAAATTTTTAATTGATGTCTCGGGAATTAACACCATGTCCTCTCACATTGCATGGACATGTGTCTTTATTTGTTTATTATCTTTACTAGCAAGGGTACCTGACGTTGCCGGACCAAAAAGGCAGACACTCTAATCATATTTGTTCGAGTTCAGTCTTTTTCTACTTCAGAAGGATCATGTACCTCTTATGCTTTTGAAGAGGAATTATAAAGGTCAGGAACTTTTTATTTCAGCTTTTGCTGACTACCCCACAGTATTTGTGCGCACTTGTCTGCTATTACCGGTAACTCAAATGACCTAGGAGGTCAATCTCACGTAACCTATGTACGAACTAGGGTCATGTAAGTCCCCATGCCAAAACTGAGCAGCAGGGATACCTGGCGTTGCCCAGGTTAAATGGGGGAATACACTACCGGTGACCTCAGATGAACCAGATCTGAATTTTAACCCCCCTGAAACCCTCCTTGGGTCACTCCGATTCAGAATATACATGGGTCTGGAGGTCTCTGGCCCTAGGTTTGGGCGTGATTGAAGGACGATAAACAAACAAACAACTCGGCTCTTTTATATAAATAGATTTCCTGGCGCATTTGAATGGAAGAATTATGCTTATTTACTGGATCTTTGTTTATAATGAAGATGAAAGAATTTTGGCCAGACGTCAGCCCTCTTCCCAGTCAAGTGGAAAATGTTGGCTCCACATAAATAAATAAATAAATAAATAAATGATCAAATAGAAAATAAAAATATGAAAATAATATGAAAGTACAATTCTTCCACCGCAAGAAGAACTATCTTTTCGTTTGTGAGTATGGGCTAGAAAAATAGTCTCCTCTTGTAAGTGTCCAACTCTGTAATGCAACAGGCCAGCTCTAAATGTTTCTCCCTCTGGCTGTATTTCCTACTGCCTATGACCTCCAGTCTTTGAAACGGTTTGTCCAGGCATCTCGAAATGAACGGATCTTGAAGTTGGCTCCCTGTTATCTAGTTTTTGTTTTTTCTCTTAGGGAACAGTCTTCCGGGCTCCTGGCCTTTGATTCCTTTTTCCTTGCATAAGAAAGTAGTGTGAAATTAATTAGATGTACAAAGTGAAATGAGGACATTATACGGATTAGGCGTGACCCCTCGTAGTCAAGGGATAATGAATAATAAGCCGGGTCTAAAAGCACAGAACAAACACATAGTTAGTTGCAAAGTTACGAAATTAAAATAGCACAGTTTGTAATGTCGACAAAAGCGCCGCTCGCTGACTCTCCAAATGCTATTAACGCTCCCAGCACGATGAATAAATTTGTGTGACGTTAGCAGTAACAAAATAAACTAAATCACACGTATAAGGGTAATGGGAACTACAGAAAATAAAAGAACATTACCAAGAATTAACATAAAAAAAAAAAAAAACTCACAATGTACTGAAGAGGTTAATGAACAAAACTCAGCATCGAAAAGAATGAAACAAGCACTCTTATTCTCTCTCTCTCTCTCTCTCTCTCTCTCTCTCTCTCTCTCTCTCTCTCTCTCTCTCTCTCTCTCTCTCTCAACTAAGTATGAAAACGTGTAATCGCCTTGCTTGTCAGTGTAAAGTAAATGGATGCTACGTGTCTCTCAAAAATGCAAATTAACCTTTCCCTTAAGATTAATAAAATCGTCAAATCGAAGCAAAAGTAAAATAGGAAGAATAAAAACAAAAAACTGGAACTGTGAGGGATAAACTGAACTGGATATAATAATTTGGCAGAAGAAGTTAAAATCCAAAGCACGTCATTATACTGAAAAGATAATACAAAAATCTACATCTGAAATATAAGTAAAGCACAAGCTGCATTTTATCTTTATTGCTTGTCTGAAATAAAAATAGGTTAGTATGCCAATATAAAGAGAACGAGAACTGTGCGCCTCTGTGAGTGCTAATTAACCCTGGCCAACAATTACTTTTTTTATTCTCTCTCCCTCTCTCTCTCTCTCTCAGGATAGTCTTTCTGAAATATAGAAAATAAGTAGATCCTTTAGTAACCCTTTCCCTACTAGAGTCCCTTCCTTAACTGAACAAAATCGACCGAAGATAAACAAGAATAGAAAAAAATAATTCCCACAGGTTAAAATGATGAACTCAAAACACACACACACACACACACACACACACACACACACACACACACACACACACACACACACACACACACACACACACACACACTATTATTTCTCTACCATTTTTTTTTTTTTCACTGGCTGGAAATATAAAAAATTGGGCTAGTGTACCAATATGGAGTAAAAGGGAGCCGTGTTCCTCTGTAAATGCTTTTAACCTTGGCCTACTCCCAGCCTTTTAGGGCTTCACTGGGCTTGGCTGGTGAGGGTAACTTTAATGCTGTAGTTTTCTGGACTACAAAAAAAATCTAGACACGGGGAACTTTTTTTTTTCCCTCTCTTTTTGTCTCTGCCTCTTGCTGTCTGTGTCTGCTCGCCATTCTCTCTCTCTCTCTCTCTCTCTCTCTCTCTCTCTCTCTCTCTCTCTCTCCACATGCATTTACCTCGATACATGTAAAGGTACTGCTTTATGTATTTTTATTGAAACAAATAATAAACTTATGGGAACGATTTTTCTATTTTTCTGTTTTGCTCCCTTCAGTAAAGCCCATCGTGGTTATAAAATTCATCATTGAGATAACATTCTTTCATCACCATCATCACTCCATGAAATTAATTACGAATATTCCTTTTCCTTGTTATCTGTAGGAGAGAAAATAACATCATCAGAGTATCAGCTTTCCCAGAGGAGGTTTATGTAACTCTACGGCCCGTGAACTCAATTTTCGCTATTATCTGGTTGTAGTTACGTCTTTATCCATGCCGCTGAGTTATTACCTTCCGTACCTAACTACCCTTTAATAATCCACAACTGCCTCTTCAAGGACCATTTTGCTGGGTGATTGATTACCTTTTATAATTATGGCTTACCTGTTGGTTTAAGTATTTGCCAATTAACTGGTTCACTCTGTTATCCGTCTCTACCTATGTCACTTTCTCCTTTCCAGCCCTATCTACCCCTATCGGTCTCTCCTTTCCAGTCCTGTCTACCCATATCACTCTCTCCTTGCCAGCTGTGTAGCTATGTCGCTCTTCTCTTTCCAGCTGTGTACCTATGTCGCTCTCTGCTTTCCAGCTGTGTACCTATGTCGCTCTCTGCTTTCCAGCTGTGTACCTATGTCGCTCTCTGCTTTCCAGCTGTGTAACTATGTCGCTCTTCTCTTTCCAGCTGTGTGCCTCTGTCGCTCTTCTCTTTCCAGCTGTGTATCTATGTCGCTCTTCTCTTTCCAGCTGTGTGCCTCTGCCGCTCTTCTCTTTCCAGCTGTGTACAGTACCTATGCCGCACGTCTCTTTCCAGCTGTTTACCTATGTCGCTCTTCTCTTTCCAGCTGCCTATCTATGTCGCTTTTCTCTTTCCAGCTGTGTATCTATGTCGCTCTTCTCTTTTCAGCCGTGTTTACCTATATCACTCCTTCCTTTGCAGCCCTGTCTACCTATTGTATGTCAGTGCAATTTCCTTTAATATCATCGCTAAAATTAAGTAAGGTTTTAATTTGTTCTTGATGCATTAAGAGAATTTTGTAAGCTTACGATGGACCTATAACACGGGAGAAATGGCAAGAACCTTCATTAATCTCTCTAATACGAAAATTCCTCTAAAAATAAATCAAAATGGCAACGATAAATAAAAACCTCAACTTCCTGAATAAGTAATGCTTGACTGACAGACTGATGGGTGAAGTAAAGCGGTGACCGTCATGAGCTAGGAATAAATAGGTACGAATTTCACAGAGGTGTGATTGGAGGTATTTTTGGTCATGGAGTGCCACTGGAAGAGTAGGTTTGTGATCTGCCTTTATTTCTTTGCATGATAGGGAATAAGTTATTGTAGATGTTTTGGTATGGTATGAAATATTAGGGGGCGGAGTTTTTATCATCACCGTCATCATAATCATCACTACGATACCCATTACCATCATCATCATCACCATTCTTATTAAAAGTCATCATTATCATCATCATGATCACCATCACCGTCATTATTATTATCGTAATCATCACGATCATTAGAATCATCATATCATCATCATCATCATCATCATTTATACACTCATCTTCATCATCACCATCATCATCACCATCATCATCATCATCATCATCATCATCATCATCATCATCATTTATACACTCATCATCATCATCATCATCATCATCATCATCATCATCATCATCACAAACATTCAAGGCTTTTGTACATGCAAAACTGAGAATTAATGCAGACAAAATGGTACTTTGAAATTCTGCTCGCCCACACCTTTTATTGTTATGCAGATGAGCGAGAGAGAGAGAGAGAGAGAGAGAGAGAGAGAGAGAGAGAGAGAGAGAGAGAGAGAGAGAGAGAGAGAGAGAGAGACAGAGAGAGAGAGAGAGAGAGAGAGAGAGAAAACAGTGTAAGAGAAGAAAAGCGTAAAAACAGAGAATGAAAACAGAGTTGAGTACACAGAGAGAGAGAGAGAGAGAGAGAAAACAGTGTAAGAGAAGAAAAGCGTAAAAACAGAGAATGAAAACAGAGTTGAGTACACAGAGAGAGAGAGAGTGCAGTTTAAGAGAAGGAAATCGTAAAGATATCGAAAGGAGAGACAGTTGCGTACAGCGCACAGAGAGAGAGAGAGAGAGAGAGAGAGAGAGAGAGAGAGAGAGAGAGAATGTATGATGAAGGGAAGGGTTAAAGGAAGAGAAGATTTTAAATAATGAAAGAGGGGAGGAGGATGAAATGGAAGATGAGAGAGAGAGAGAGAGAGAGAGAGAGAGAGAGAGAGAGAGAGAGAGAGAGAGAGAGAGAGAGAGAGAATTAGCTGCGCGTCGTGAATGAAAGGTGAGAAGGAAATTTGTGTGTGAGAGTTAGTTATACAGATACAGAGATCACACAGACCTTATGATCTACGCGAGGTAATTCGGCATTTATCTAAAAGGAAGAGTTTATTTGAATTCCAGAAGCGAAAGGAATAGATAAATGGAAAGATAAACAGATGGATGGACAGACAGACACAGAAAGATAGATAAATATGTAGGACGAGGTCGAAAAATAGATTGATATAGAGACAGAGAAATAGATCGATTGAAAGAGAGAGACAGATTAAGGTAGAATGTGAGAATATTCAAAATAAGAAAAAAATGAACATCGGAGACAAGAGAAAAGAGGAGTAGAGGGAGAAGAGAAGAGAAAAGAAGAGAAAAGAGAAAATTGAAGGAAGAAACGAGTTAGGAGGATGAGAGAGTGAGGAAGGAAGACAGACAGAAATAGAAACGGAAGAAGAAAAAGGAAGAAAAAAGAAGGGCAAAGATTAGAAGAGAAGACATCAAAAGAAGACGAGAAAAGAGATGAGAAGAGAGACGAGAGAGAGAAAAAAGAAAGAAAAGTGAAAGAGAACAGAAAAAAGGAGTAGATGCAAGAAGATGAGAGAAGAGATGAGAAGAGGTGAGAAGAGAAGGGAGAAGGGAAGCGAAGAGGAAAGAGAAAAGAAGAGAAGTGATGAGAAAAGATGAGAGAAAACAGAAAGACTGGATGAGAGAGAGAGAGAGAGAGGAAGGGTCATATTGGTTTTGTGAAGGGATGGTCAGAAGGACCCAGGGGAATGAGGGAAGGGCAGGAGGAGGAGGAGGAGGAGGAGGAGGAGGAGGAGGAGGAGGTAAATAGATATTGTGAAGGAGGAAGAGATGAAACAGGATGGGGAGGAGGAGGCGGAAGAGTGAAACTAGCTGTGATGGAGGAAGAGAAGAAATCGGAGGAAGGAAACTGGGGAACAATGAAGTGTTGGGTATGGATAAGAGGGAAGAGGAGGACGAGGACAAGGGAGAGGAGGAGGAGGAAGAGGAGGAAAAGGAGGAGGAAAGAAAGGTGGCAAAGCAGGAGGTGAAAGGAATTAGAAGGATGACCAAAGAGAACGCAAGGCTGAGAAAAAGAGAAGTATTAAAGAAAGAGGAAAGAGAGAAAGAATATGGAAAGAAATAGGGAGGAAACTGAAACGTAAGGGAAAGAGAAAGGGAAAAGAAAAAAATAATAATAGGGCAAGATGAAATTATAACACGAGGAAAGGAAGAGGGAAATGATAGAAAAGAAATAAAAGAAGAAATTAATAAAAAAAAGATGAATAAAAAGATAGAAAAATAAATGGAAAAAGATAAATAAAAAAAGAAAGAGAAGGAAAGAAAAATAATGAAAACAGGAAGAAAAATATATATATATCCGAAGGAAAATGAAAGATAAAAACGAGAAAAATTTCAAAACAAAAATAAAAACAAGGAGATACTGGAAAAAGAGAGGGAAAAAAACAAGAATATGAGAAGAAAAAAAAGAACGAGGCGAAGAGGCAAAGACGAAAGAAGTAGAAAAGTTGAGGGAAAAGGAAATGGAAATGAGGACTGAAAGTTCGAGATAAAAGTTGGAGGAAAAAAGATCAGGGAAAAAATCAAGAGGAAGAGGACCTGGCAAGAGGAGAAGGAGCAGCAGTCTAGAATGATGAGAGAGAGAGAGAGAGAGAGAGAGAGAGAGAGAGAGCACTGTAGAGGAGGAGGAGGCTTGAATTTACCCCTGGGAAATTGAAGTAAAATTGAAGAGAGGAAGGGGAGAAAATGGAGCAAAAAAATGACAAAGAAAATTGTTGAAATTGAAAGCTAAAAGGCAAGAAAATGACACAGTGAGAAAGATATCAAGCTTTTCAATAGGATTTTTTTTTTTTAGGCGCACAGTATATTTATTTTTTGAGCAATTTTAATACCTTCATGTGGTGGCGCTGATATGACCGGGAGGCTCACTGCCCGGTTATACAAACATCCTTCAATCCCCTCCCTGTCCGCAGAAAGGAGGATGGTGGGCTGCAGGAGAGTGCAACTTCATCCTGGAGTCCACTGGATTCACATTTCAGTTGGAACCGGGGCTAAAGCTACAAGAGTAACAACAAATACTACTACTACTACTACTACTACTACTACTACTATTATATATCCTTAGCGAGGGACTTTCGAACTTGAGGAGTGAGCCATAACTGCATATTTCGTTCAGTAGGAGGTGCCTTTACTTAGATATAATATGTAGAAGAATTACAGTAAGACATAAAAAGAAAAAAAAGACATTTATGAGAAAAAAAAAACGAAATTAAATGGACAAATCAACAAAATAAGTGAGAAATTAAAGCTACGTAAGACCTCAACAATATAAGAATTAAATGAAACCTGATATAAGAGGAGTGGAAATAAAAATAAAACAGGAAAAATATGATGCAGAACTAGGGTAAAAAAACAAATAAAGAAAATAAAGGCGGATGATACTGAAATCCATAATATAAGTTTCTTTATAAAATAAGGAGAAAAATACAAAAATCTAAAATAATAGAAACAGAAGACAGTAAGATACGAGAATGAGATGGAAACGAACACGAAGAAAAATGGACGATAAAAGCCAGGACAAGGAGGAACCGTAAAATTTGACAGCGCACAGAAAGCAATAAAAAATGTTGACTTGGCGATACTCTTATGATAACGATAGCATTGGAAACTTGCTATCGTCAACCCCACACACACACACACACACACACACACACACACACACACACACACACACACACACACACACACACACACACACACACACACACACACACACACACACACACACACACACACACACACACACACACACGCACACACACACACACACACACACACACACACACACACACACACACACACACACACACACACACACACACACACACACACACACACACACACACACACACACACACACACACACACACACACACACACACACACACACACACACACACACACACACACACACACACACACACACACACACACACACACACACACACACACACACACACACACACACACACACACACACACACACACACACACACACACACACACACACACACACACACACACACACACACACACACACACACACACACACACACACACACACACACACACACACACACACACACACACACACACACACACACACACACACACACACACACACACACACATTCTACATTCACAGTTCTTTCTTCAGACTTCACACATACATACATACTTACATGCATGCATACAGATGTACACATAAATACATACTGACAGCTCTCTCTCTCTCTCTCTCTCTCTCTCTCTCTCCCCTAAACATTTCATATCATTGTTACCATCTCAGTTCATCCATCATCACAGATTTTTTTAGCATCCCAACTTTCACCACACTATCGACATCACTATCATCATCACCAGTACTATCACCATCACAAATACACTCCAGTACTATCATCAGAGTTTATCACTACCCCGACTATCACCACACTATCATCACGCCACTACCATCACTGCGGTATCTATCATCATCATTAGTATCATCACCAAGCTCCATCATCATTCACACCTGTCATCACCACCAGCACTAATCGACAGCATCTCAATCATCATCTTCATTCTCATCACCACTATCATCACGAAACATCGCCCTTTCTGTCACCATAACCGTTGTCAGTATCAAATCGTTATTGCTATCATCACTATCACTCTGTTTATCTCCATCAACATACCCTCACCACTGTCATCATCATCATCATCATCTCATTACAACTCACGTTATCATCATTTTTTCGCAGTGGCCACCATCATTACCATCATCATCATCAAAATCATCATCATCATCATCATCATCATCATCATCACTACCCCTATCACCATCATCACTACCACTTTCACCATCATCATCATCACTACCCCTATCGCCATCACCATCAACACTACCCCTATCACCATCACCATCAACACTATCCTTATCACCATCATTACTTTCGTCGTCACCATAACTTCTCATCACCATCACCATTATTACCATCACCACTACGTCACCGTCGCTATTTTCGTCACCATTATTATCAGTTACTGTATACCATCATAACAAAATCGCTGCTTCTCCACCACCACTCCCCTATCCCATTACCAACACTCATTCTATCTCTGTGTGATGAGTAATTTTGCTCTCTCTCTCTCTCTCTCTCTCTCTCTCTCTCTCTCTCTCTCTCTCTCTCTCTCACACACACACACACACACACACACACACACACACACACACACACACCAATTTTCTCCAGCTAAATACTTCCGACCTTAAAACGTTAAAATGTTGAGTGCAAAGCCAAAAATCCTTCATCCCTTTAGAACAATTTTTTTTTTTTATCCTATCTCTCTTATCAACAGACGAATTTACATAGTCAATGGGATTTGTATGTTTTTAAAAAGTGAGATATATTTGCCATTTATCCCTTCACCACGATGTCGCTCTGTTTTTTTTTTCCTTTCCATAAATCAGGAACAAAAGAGGCTATCGCAGTTAAAGAATAAATCCACGGAAAGAATGGAGAGTGTTATTTTAAGCTTGATAAAACTGTATGAATTTAGCCAGAAGACAGAAACTGCATCATCGCACTGAGGGGAAATATGGGGGTGGAAGAGAAATATGGGGGTGGAAGAGAAATATTGGAGGTGGAAGAGAAATATGGGGATGGAAGAGAAATATGGGGATGGAAGAGAAATATGAGGATTTAAGAGTAGTTTGGGGGTGGAAGAGAACTATGGGGCGGAAGAGTATTATGGGGAGTGGAAGAGAAATATGGAGGGCAAGAGAAATATGGGGGTGGAAGAGAAACATGGGAGGTGGAAGAGAAAATGGGAGGTGGAAGAGAAATATGGGTGTGGAAGAGAAATATGGGTGTGGAAGAGGAATATGGTGGTGGAAGAGAAATATGGGGGGTGGAAGAGAAATATGGGTGATGGAAGGGAAACATGGGAGGCGGAAGAGAAATATGGAGGTGGAAGAGAAATATGGGGGGAAGAGAAATATGGGGGATGGAAGAGAAATATGGGAGTGGGAGAGAAATGTGGGGGGATGGAAGAGAAATATGGGTGGTGGAAGAGAAATATGGGGGTGGGAGAGAAATGTGGGGGGTGGAAGAGAAATATGGGGGTGGAGGAGAAATATGGGGGATGGAAGAAAAATATGTGGGAAGGAAGAGCCATTCTGAACCCATTTCAACTTTCTGTTTTGAACGTGAAAAAGGTTAGGTGGTGGTGGGAATTAATTTTAAAACATCGTTGTAATGTACTCATAAACACCTAAAATTAATGCATCAAAAAAAAAATAATAATAATAATAAGAAGAAGACTGTAATTGCCAGGGCGTTACTGATCTCCACGCGTGAGAATAATGCTGACAGGCACAACATAAGTTTCTCTGTAATAAATGAAACGCCATTGGTCAGACTGCCACCAAAAAATATACTGACCTGGTCCAGGACCAAACAAAACTCTTCTAGGGCCAAGAAGTGCCTCATTTATGTTTTGTTTTGTTTTTATTTCTGTATGGAAGAGCAACTGAAAAGTGGGGTGCCCGATATATCGTAATGTCACGCATGAAAAATAATTTTATCACTGGATTTCCCTCCATTTTCATGTATCTGCAATAGTTCTGGAGTAAACTGAGATTGAAAATTCATGATTTTTTGACATTTTTAGACCTGTGACCTTGAAAAGTAGGTCAAGGTCACTGAAAGAGGGTCCGTGTAACAGGGTCATGGTGCTGTTCTTCCTCAATCGGTATGATGAAAATCGGAGACGAGAAGTGACGGAATAATAATAATAATAATAATAATAATAATAATAACACCTACGGATACAATGATCTCCACATATGGTAATAGGTGATCAATAATAATAATATATAAATAAATTAAATAAATACATAAACAAACATAAATAAATAGGAAGACTCAACAGTATGTAATATCATTGCAAGAATGTGTCGTACAAGTCACAGTAGTAACAGATCAACTTACTGTATATGCAGAATGTGATAGGCATTTCAGACGCAACGCATAGAGGGATTGTGTCAGCTTTCCATGTATTGAATTTTTAGTATCGAAACTAAAAGGAATTTCGTCAACACTGTACAATCCACGGTTGCCAAATATTACAACTCAGAGCTCCAGCCACTGCCAGTATTGTGTGTGTGTGTGTGTGTGTGTGTGTGTGTGTGTGTGTGTGTGTGTGTGTGTGTGTGTGTGTGTGTGAGAGAGAGAGAGAGAGAGAGAGAGAGAAATATGCGGTATATAGATAGATAAATGGTTAGGTAGATGTGCGTAGTGGCATGTGTGTGGGTGGGAGGGTGCGTGGGTGCGTGCATGTGTGTAGCAAGAGAGAGAATTAGTAAGCCAGGGAGAATGAAAGAGAAAGAGAGGAGGGGGAGAAAGCGAATGTGTTTATGAGAGAGAGAGAGAGAGAGAGAGAGAGAGAGAGAGAGAGAGAGAGAGAGAGAGAGAGCGGCCCTACCAACGTTATTAAAGTAATGCAATAGAGTAGAAGGGAACAATGGGAGGAGGGGGCGAGCTATGAAACGACGAGCAGGCGAACAGGGAAAAATGATGCCTGCTGTATATTGGTGCTGGGAGGTCATTATGGTCTTACTCCACCAAGCACCCAGAGAAAACAAAAGATCAAACAATAGCTTAGGCAACGAATAGCATCACCATCGTCTTCATCATCACCATCATCATCATTTTCAGCTAACGTAACGAAGAGCATTAGCTTCATCGTCTTCACCGTTATCATCATCATCATCTTTTTCTTTTTCTTCATCTAAGCTTACGATCATCATCATCATCATCATCATCATCATCATCAACAACATATTCTTCTTCTTTTTTTTCTTATTCTTCAGATGAGGTAACGAACAGCATTATCTTGATCGTCTTCACCACTATCATCATCATCATCATCATCATCATCGTCATCATCATCATCATCATCATCATCATCATCATCATCATCATATTCTTCTTCATCTTTTTCTTATTCTTCAACTAAGGACACGAACAGCATTATCTTCATCATCTTCACCATTAGCATCATCATCATCATCATCATCATCATCATCGTCATCATAAATACCATCCCGTGCATCGTGGTCATCATTAGTTTTAATATGGCCATTATCTTTGTCATCATATTTTCGCTATTCTGAAGCAAGAGAAACAAAATATGAAACAGTAGCATCATCATCAGCGGCAGCAACTTCGTCATAAACAAAATCATCATCATCATCATCATCATCATCATCTTCTCATTAATGCTACAAAGTGAGAGAAAATGAAATAATAGTTAAAGGTATACAGTTTTACCATCTACCATCATCATCATCGTACTGTCACTTTTGTAACAAAATAAGAAAATGAAACAATAATTAAAGGAATATTACCTCCCATCATCCTCATCATCATCGTTGTCAACATCCTGTAAATAAACATCAAGTGAAACTAAGCTATCATCACAATCATCATCATCATCGTCATCATCGTCATCTAGTTATTAGTATGCGCGAATGTGATAGAATTAAAGGTGAACAGATAGCTAAAGACCGTCACCATTATCATTATCGTCATCATATTTATCTACTTCAATTCAGCGTCTCAAAAATAACACAACCTAAAGAGAACTTGCTAAAATAACTAGTAATATTCAGAGCCCTAGAAGTGAAATATTAGTAACTGCAGCCCCAGTTTTATCTGAAATTTGCACCCAGTGGACTGCAGACTGAAGTTGCCCTCGTGCTGTAGTCCACCATCCTCCTCTCCGAGAATAGGGAGGGATTTGCGTTTACATTACTGAGCAGTGGAGTTGCATGGCTATATCAGTGCCACCACGTGAAGGCGTCCCACTCCAGCACTTCCAGACGTGTAAAGGATGACAGAACGAAAATGTACGAATAAGAGATGAAAAATACAGAAACAGACAAGAAAAACTTAAGCACAAAAATTGATTCAATATTTGTATAAAAGATAAATTCTGAAACATGAAACAGGAACATAGGAGAGGAAATAATTTATCACGTATCCATAAAATATAAAATGGAGCAAATCTATAAATGTAAAAGATTAATAAAGTGAGTAAATTTTCAGAGTAAAAAAAATTGCTTCTGAAATGCGGGCAATCTTTTCTTACATAATATACAGAGGTTAAATATAAGGTATCAGATATATACGCCATAAGTTAATATCGCAAACGTGTGTGAACCTTGAAGGGCAGATTGTGATAAATCGCTTGTTCTGTCATTTATTTATGTATATATTTATTTCAGTTCCCTTTAACCTTGACTCAGGGAGGAAATTATACCATGAAGGGCAGATTGAAATAAACAGCTTGTTCTGTCATTTATTTATTTATTTATTTATTTCAGTTCACTTTAACCTTGACTCAGGGAGGAAATGATACTTGCAGTGTTTATGAATGCACGGCTGAGCGTCGATTACAGTGATAGGTTTTGGCTGTTTCAGTACAATAACGTCTCTTTCAACCCCTCAGTCCGATTTTTTCTTCATTTGTGCTATTTCCAGATGGTTTTATTCATATTAGAGGAACTTTACGAAATGATGAAATAAGACACACCTTTTAATTAACTTCTTAGCTACATGAGATGAAACAAAGTTAAGTGAAATAGCCTGTTGTTCCCCAAAAATAAATCGCGAAAAAAAAAAATGGGCAGTGGGAATGAGGAGTTGAAATTGATTCTTGTTACCTGCAAAATTGCCTATTGTTAGCAAAAATAAAGAGAAAAAAATGCGTAATAAGACTGAGGGTTTAAAACTGATTCTTTTTACCTGCAGATAATAGGATGTATTACTGGAGGGAAGTTTCGGCCTGGAGAGTAAGATAAAGCCTTCTTTACCTCTACAAAGCCTAGTGAATTAATGCACCTAAACATAGTAATAATATAACATCAGCGTATTGAAGGGATTAATTGAGCCATAGAAGTATTTGGAAGTGGATGTCTGATCTTCATACTTTTTACCAATTTAGGTATCCGGTGAGGCATTTTTGTGGTTTATTTTTTCTCTTTATCTTCTCTCCCTCCAAGCGATCTTGTTAAATTGAGAAAAGGCGTCTCGTATGGAAGGGGTTTGAAGGCTGTATCTAACCCCTTCCTCTCTCTCTCTCTCTCTCTCTCTCTCTCTGAAACACACACCAAAAGCAAAGTAAACACTGTGAAGGCGAGTTGGGTATAATTACATGCAAACGTCGAAAAACCTCCTGAATATGTATACCAGGCCAGGGTATACACACACAGAGAAAGAGAGAGAGAGAGAGAGAGAGAGAGAGAGAGAGAGAGAGAGAGAGAGAGAGAGAGAGAGAGAGAGAGAGAGAGAGAGAGAGAGAGATTATTATCCAGATTAATCATAGTTATCTCAGTTCTCTATATATCATGTATGAAACTACGATATCATCATTTTTAAGTCCATTCTTGCCACCACTAGAGAACACCATTGAAGTTAAGGGAACAGTTTCTAGGTAATAGGTTAGTAACAGCAATTCCTCTCCTCTTCAGTTGACAAAATCTCTCCCAAGCAAAAATATAAACGACAATAACGATAAACACAAAATACATCATTACAGGGAAGGGTTTAATGACTGGAGTGTTTGGAAGGTGAAGAAGAGCGCCTTGTGGTCTACTGTACTAATATTTTCTTGAGCTTCTGAAGTAAGAGGATAAAAGTTTTTGCTTATATTAGGTAGAGAAAATAATTGAGGATCGCAGTGCCCGTTTGATATTCTCTGTGTAGATGGTCGTTTAACTCTCTCTCTCTCTCTCTCTCTCTCTCTCTCTCTGCAGCATCTTCTCTTTTGCTCTCTATGCATCCCATCTGCCACCCCTCTCTCTCTCTCTCTCTCTCTCTCTCTCTCAATATTTAATTTATTCCCTGCTTTCCTTTTCCTCTCTCACCTCCCTCGCTCACAGTCTGTTACCTTCTCACTTCTCATCTCCCTCCTGCTTCCTAACCCTTTTTCTTTTTCCTTTCTTTCTTTTTCCACGTCTCTGTTAATATTGTAGTATAAAGGATTCGTATTTTCTTTAATTTGTCTTCCATCTCCTCTTTTCCATATTTCTTATTGTTTTCATCAAAGTTTCTTTATTTACATTTTTGTTTTTTCCAGCCATTCGTTCTTTGAGTCTGCATCGCTTTGCCCGTGTTTGTCTGCCTCTCTCTCTCTCTCTCTCTCTCTCTCTCTCTCTCTCTCTCTCACGACTCAATCTTTCTAAAAACAGCACCTGTGAAATTGATTTTTCGCACTTTTAGAATCGAAAAAAAAAAAACCTGAATAATTGCTACGGACACACCGAATGTGCCGGTGTGTGTGTGTGTGTGTGTGTGTGTGTGTGTGTGTGTGTGTGTGTGTGAGAGAGAGAGAGAGAGAGAGAGAGAGAGAGAGAGAGAGAGAGAGAGAGAGAGAGAGAGAGAGAAAAAGAGAGAGAGAGAGAGAGAGAGAGAGAGAGAGAGAGAAAGAGAGAGAGAGAGAGAGTCTGAAAGAAGAATGGGTAAGATAAAGTGTGTGAAGGAGGATAGGTGAGTGTGTGAGAGAAAAGAACAGCCATTTAAAAAAAGAGAGAACAATTACGTGTGAGAAAGGCGACGAGTGTGAGAGAAGCAATTTACCGAAAAGTTTGCATAGGAGAACTGTCAGATAAAAGTATGGAATAAGATAGTGAGACAGAAAGAACTGAGAAATGCTATGTACGAGAAGATTATGTTAAAGTGGAGTATATATATGTCAGTGTGAGAAGAAAAGCATTTTTGTGAAAGAATGAATAAATTGTGAGAAAGATCGTGTCAGCAAGGCATATGAACCAGAAAGAATGGTTTGAGACAAATGTGCTTGAGAGCGTGAGTAAAGAAAGACCTGTGTGTGAGAGACTGCATCAAAGAGAACTATGCATCAGACAAAAAGGTGTGAGAATAAAGTTTGTAAGAAAGGAGAACACGAGAAAAGGAAGGAAAGAGTGAGAAAGGACGTGTAAGAGAGGAATGTGTCAAAAAGGCGTGTATGTCAGAGTGAGGAAAAAAGCGTGAGAGAGAGTGAGCAAGAAAGAGTTATGAGAAAGAAAAGTGATGTTGGGAATTACATGGTGTGAACCGTGAGGGTGAAACGCAGACAACGGGGTGGCTGGCTGACTGTTAGGGGAAGGGGACATTCAACGTTTCCCAGGGCAAGGCAGGGCAGGGCAGGACACATTCAGAAGAAGGGCAGGGAGAGAGACAGTGTGGAAGAAAAGTAATGCACGGAAGGTATGAAAAGATAAGGAAGGACATGGAACTGAAATGGTGGGAAGGAAAGGGAAGAATGCAGAGAGAAAGACGGGAGGGACAAAGGATAGCAGGATAGGACAGGGCAAACTGAGGTCAATAAGCAGGACACATGGCTAAAGAAAGACACAATTGAGAGCAAAAAAGGCAAAGCTGAGTAAGTGGGAGGAAAAGAGAATAATTATATGGTTGGGAATAGGATACACAGTGTGGGAAGAGCGAGTGGAATGACAGAAATGGAAAGGGTAGACGGGTGAAGTTGGATGGGCAGGACACACAGCAAGGGAAGGACACGCTGGAGATATATGAAGGCAGAAGGAAGCTGGATGGAAGAGAAGACAAGGGAAGGGAAGAGAGAGGAAGCGAAAGCCAAAAGAGAAGGGGAAGAATGGAAAGAGAAGGAAGGGGCAGCGAGAGAAAGATAAGCAGCATATAACAGATTAGGAGAATCAGTTACCGTCTCCCAGGGCAAGGCAGGGCACGTGGACAGGCCGCATGGCTGAGGAGACACACTAGACTGGAGAGGAGGGAAGGGCAGGGAAAGGTAGAATTTGACAGGACACATTGAAAGAGAAGGGCACATATCAGAAGAGGCTAGGAGGAGTAGATGGGAGGACAGCGGGAGGGGAAGGACGGAAGGGCATGGGAGGGCAGGAGGGCAGGACATAGGAGGGAAGGACTCACTGAAGAAAGACAAGGGCAGGGCAGGACACGGTAGATGGGAAGGAGATGTAGGAGAGGAAGGCAAGAGGGAAGTGAATGACAGGACTGAAGTGGAGGAGAATGGAAGGGTCAGGCAGGACAGAATAGAATATGACGGTGTTCAGGAACTGGAGGGAAAAGGATGGAAGGGCACGACAACTGGATGAAGGAAAAGGACATATGGTTAGTGAGAGACACATAGAGCAGAAAGGTTGGAGGTAAACTAGTAGTGGGACAATAGTTTAGAAAATGGAATTGCAAGGCAGGGAAGGATGGCAGGGGAAGAGGAGAGTTGGGAAGGGAAGGAAAGGGAAGAAGGGGACAAGGTAGAGCAAAGGATAACAAGGAGAAGCAGGGTAGGACTGAGTAGAACAAGGTATGACAAGACAAAACGAAGGCAGGGCAGTGTAAGGCAAGACATGGCAAGGTAGGACAAGACAGGGTAAAGCAGAGTGGGGCAGGGCAAGGCAAGAAAGAGCTGGACATGTGTAGAGGACAAAGGGTAATGGAATGCAAAACAAGCTAAATGTTCCGTAAAGTTGCTGAATACCGGATGTACAGAACAGACCAGAACACATGTTGCAGAAAGTCATTGAAGGTAGAACAAAACGGCAGGTGTGCGGGACAAGGCAAGACAGATGCAAAGGACAGTTGTGGACAGGTGTGGAAGATGGGGTGGGGGAAGGTGTGAGGGACAGGTGTGGGGATAGGTGTGGGGGACTTATGAGGGAATAGGTGCGGAGGACAGGGTTGGAGCAGGTGTGGACGACAGGTTTGGGGGTCAGGTGTGGGGAACAGGTATGGAGGACCGGAATATATGACATGTGAAGGACGGGCATGAAGGCAGGTGTGGGGCCGTTGTGGGGACAGGTGTGTGGCGTAGGGGTGGAGGACAAGTGGATAACAGGTGTAGAGGATAGTCATGAAGGTCAGATGTGCATAGCCGGCGTGGGGAACAGATATGGAGGACAGGTGTGGAGAACAGGTGTGGAGGGAAGGTAAGGTGGGGAGTGGAGAAGAGTCAGGTGAGCAGCGGAGGAAGATAACCCAGACCCCCACATTTACCTCGTCATCGGGTTCCTGCTGCTGCTGCCACCCTCACATGTGTTGTAACCATGTGGGGTCTCTCTCTCTCTCTCTCTCTCTCTCTCTCTCTCTCTCTCTCTCTCTCTCTCTCTCTCTCGTATATTCTTATATATATATACTTTCAGTGTTAGTCTGTATTAGATAAAAAATACGGACACTTACAGGAAACTAGGTAACAACCCGAAAACAAAAAATCTATAGTGCTCAAGCAAGATCACGATAGAACTGTGCATAGTAAGAGAGTTGCATGTGAATATGGAGTGTTGCATTAGCTTACATCGTCACCCCGATGACCCATTTCTTATGTTCTGTGTAACTCTGATGATTATACGCGACTGAGAGAATTTTTCGCACTGCAACGAGAGATATTCCTTTCATTTACCATTTTACCTCTAGACATCATTCTGAAATTATTTGGAAT
>NC_137011.1:7948035-7983035 GCF_032717465.1 Coenobita brevimanus | reverse complement strand
TGAGGGAATGAATCTTTGAAACAATGTCATTATGTGCCTCGGATGTCAGTCTCCGTTCTTTGAGGTCATTCATGATTGATATGGAAGGAAGGAACAGTTTGGGACATTACTATTAGTCTATTTCATTATGATAAATACAGGGAATGAATATTATTTACCTTCGAGACAGCAATTTCACCTTTGGAGTCGAATGTTGCTTACCTTCGAGACAACGATTTGATCTTTGGAGTCGACCAAAAATATCTAAATATAATTGTTTTTCGTAATATTTCTACTAACCAGTGTATTACTTTCCTCAATTCTACTCCTCTTGTCAACAGTTCTTTTTCACATTTGGGGGTCCGAACATAGGAATCGAGATCACAAGCCTTCGATTCTGTTAACTATTGCTTGTTAGTCTGGTAGTGTCTCGGTGGGTTTCGGTACTGTTTCGAGATAGTGTAATAGAACTGCTGGTCATACTCCACATATACACACACACACATGCACACACACACAAAAAACCACTCCCCTCCCCCCCAAAAAAATGCCGCTACCCCTCAACAAAAATATACCTCTACCCCCTATCCCAAACCCTGCTGAAGTTCAAGGAATATCTTAATAACGAAATCCTCAAACACAAAAAGTACCTCTAATTTCTTACTCCAAATTATGTGACATTTTGCATTTTGCCGGTTTTCGCAGTTTCTAGTGTTACAAAAATATTATCTTACTTCTTTCAGCTACATTACAAACTAGCCAATATGTCACAAAATTCCGTCCATATTTCAGAATGTTTAATGATACGTGGGCTATTTTTTTCTCTTATTTTGTGGGTGTACACAGACATCCTTCCTCATTATGAGACAAGGACGTATTCAAAATGGACAACATTTTCCATATAAATGTTAATGTGAACTGGGGTGAACTGACACCTAAGTTTTAAAGGCAAGAGTGACAGCCTTTTTTTTTCCTTTTTTTATTATTTACTGTGGACTTCATAGTAAAAGAGAGCGTCTAATAAGGCTGACTATAACTTTGATATGGGTGTGTGAGAGAACTTTACTAGTAACTATGGAACTCCAACATGCATTTTTTTTTTATAGAGAGAGAATAGAAGGCGCTAGCTACTCTAATCTTGTCGGTTTCTACGTATGAATTAGATTTTTTTTTTTTAAGCTATTAACAAAATATCCCTTGAAGCGAATCGATTTTTGATTTCAAAGTTCAAAGTTACAGGCTAATGTCAAAGTTCCTGCCCGGTATCGATGTCTTCTCTGGCCACCCTGTTTGGTTACATACTCGTATTGTCGAGTATGTAGAAAAATGAGGGTAAACACACACACACACACACACACACACACACACACACACACACACACACACACACACACACACACACACACACACACACACACACACACACACACACACACACACACACACACACACACACACACACACACACACACACACACACACACACACACACACACACACACACACACACACACACACACACACACACACACACACACAAAGTGATGTATGACGATGACTGTCCAATCATAAAATGGGAGAGAATTTGCGTGAGTTAGATTAATCGATGTACAGAGGTGATGTGATGCTTAGCCTTTCAGTACGATGGAATTTCTATTGCTATAACCACCAGATTATTTAACTTCGGGAAGACCTAAAAATTGGACAGGTTAGATATAGCCTTCCTAGACCAATTTCCTACTAGATAATTTCTCAATATTGCATCATCTGTTCCGCATCTTGAAAGTAAAAGAAAAAACTACCCCTGAATTAGCTAAAATGGCGTTTGCTTGATCTAGGTTGTGTGTGTGTGTGTGTGTGTGTGTGTGTGTGTGTGTGTGTGTGTGTGTGTGTGTGTGGGTGTGGGTGTGTGTGCAGAGGATGGCACACACAGATGCACGTGTTGTCTGAATTCAAGGTGACGAGAAGCTGGAACACAAATGCAATACTGTCAGTTGTGCAAAGGTGAAGATTGATGTACCGAGAGCAAGTCTTTGAAAAAATAAGAAGCTGTGTTTGGCTTTGTTTTCTCGTTAGCTAAAGAGGCTTCCAAACACTTTCTTCGTAGCGACTTCTTTTGCATACTATACCTTAATGTTGTTTTGCTGCTGGTGAGGGACGCCTTCACGCGGTGGCACTGATATGACAGGTTGGTGCTGCTGTCTGGATATCCAAAGTCCCTCAATCCCCTTCCTATCCCGTAGAAGGAGGATGGTAGGCTGCAGAAGGGGGGGGGCAACCTCAGCCTGCAGTCCACCGGGTTCATGTTTCAGATGAGTCCTGTGCTATGAACACTATTACTGTTAATTTACCTTTTCTATTTTGTTTTTTGTAATACCAACACATATTACATAGATATCAAATTAGAGATTGTCAACGTGTCTTATGCAAAAAAAGGTATGGAATAGGAACCAGAAAGATTCCCAGGCAGATTAGAGAATACTAGACGTGCACTGTAAAAGGTATGGTTGAAAATTTAATTGGGAAGAATGTTTGCGGGACGGGATATAGAGGATGACGTATTTATTTTGTTTATTCATTCAGAGAGAGAGAGAGAGAGAGAGAGAGAGAGAGAGAGAGAGAATGTAATCAGAGGGAAGGGGGCAAGCACAATAAAAAGGAGGGAAGAATAACAGAAGAGTAATTAATGGACGGGAAGAGAGAGAAAAAAAAGAGACAATGGGAGAGAAAGGGAGATGAAAAGAAATAAAGAGGGGAAAACAAAAGATCGAGGAGAGAGAGAGAGAGAGAGAGATGGCAGAGAAAAAAGCTAATTAGGTAATGATCATGAGGCAGCAATTTCTCTCTCTCTCTCTCTCTCTCTCTCTCTCTCTCTCTCTCTCTCTCTCTCTCTCTCTCTTAATTTTACTTTTATTTAGACATCACACTTCCAATATTTTCCCTTTCCTGTCTCCTTTCATACCACTCTGTCTCACTTTTTTCCTTTTCTCTCTCTCTTATCTCCCTCGTTTTTTCACTGCCTGGCACTCCTAAATCTCTCCCTCCCACCGTCTCTCTCTCTCTCTCTCTCTCTCTCTCTCTCTCTCTCTCTCTCTCTCTCTCTCTCTCTCTCTCTCTCTCTCTCTCTCTCTCTCTCTCTCTCTCTCTCTCTCATATGCTTTTTATACTCTCTCATATTCTTTTTATCCTTCTGAGATCTCACAATCTCATTTTAAACCCGCCTATTTTCATCCACAGCCCTCTTTTATTTTCTCTCTCTCTTTCCTTCACACTTTCTCTAACTCTATTTATATATACCTCACTTCCCTCCCTGTCTCTCTTTTCTCTCTTTATTTGATTAGTGATCTCATATTCCGAAATTTATCTGTGTTCTGTCTGGATTTCTTTGATGTAACATTTTCACGCACATTTCTTCAAAGATTATGCTTATTAGACATTTCAGGCCTCAATTTTGCAGCAGCTTTCTCTCTCTCTCTCTCTCTCTCTCTCTCTCTCTCTCTCTCTCTTTCTCTCTCTCTCTCTCTCTCTCTCTTATCTGTATCCTTCTCCCGGCCTACGCACACCCATTCCTCCTCTTCCCTCCCATTTGCCCTCCTCCTCCTCCTCCTCTCCTCCTCCTCCTCCATTCTGAAGCACCCATAAGTCTTGAAATCCCTCCCTTTTCTTCTCCATCTCTTTCCACCCTTCCCTCCTTATCTCACCTCTCCCTCCTCACCTCCATCTTGCTACTCCTTACTCCCTACCTCTTTCCTCTCCTCCATCCGTCCTAACTCATCCTCATTTTTTTTCCTTCAACCTCCTCCAGTCCTCCCCGACAATCCACCCCTCCTTCCCTCCATCCCTTATCCCTCAAGGTGCATACTCCATCACGCTTTTCATTATCTTTACCCCCCTTCCATCCATTCTTCTCTCCATCCAAACACACCCTTCCCACATTTTTTTCATTTTCTTCTCTGTATAAACAAACACATCATTCTCTCTCTCTCTCTCTCTCTCTCTCTCTCTCTCTCTCTCTCTCTCTCTCTCTCTCTCTCTCTCTCTCTCTCTCTCTCTCTCTCTCCATAACCATCCTTCCTCCTCCTCTCTATCTAGATCCACCATTCTCTCCTTTCTCCACCTATCCATCCTTCCTTCCTTCCAAACTCAGCCATCCTTCTTCTCCATTGAAAAACAGTAGTCCTTATATTTCTTATCTTTCCTTCCCTACAACTCTCTCTCCTTACCTTCTTTCCTCTTACCCCTTCCTTCCTTCCTTCCTTCCTTCCCTCCTCCTTCACTTCATACCTCCCTTTCTCTCAATCTTTTCCACTATCTCTCCATCTAAAAATACCTTCCTTCTCTTCCTTTCATCCAAATACAGTTTTCTTTTCCTTTCTTCGTCCTTCCGTCTTTCCAGAAACACATCCCACTTCACTCTCTCCTTACCTATTTTCCTCTTATCCCTTCCTTCCTTCCTTCCTTCCTTCCTCCTTCACTTCCCTCATCCTTCACTCTTACCTCCCATTCTCTCAATTTTTTCCACTATCTCTCCATCTAAAAATACCTTCCTTCTCTTCCTTTCATCCAAGAACAATTTTCTTTTCCTTTCTTCCTCCTTACCTCTTTTCAGAAACACATCCCACTTCACCCTCGCCCACCTTCATTCACAGTTCCTTCCTCCTTTCCTTCCTCCTTGCCCCCTTTTTTTCCATGCTGACTTCCCTCATTGCCCCTCCTTCCTCATCTACTACCTCCATCATTTCCCTCTCTACTTCTCTCCTTACCTGTTCCCTTCCACTTCTCCTCCCTTCTTGATTTCCTTCTTCCCTTCTTCCCATTCTGCTTCTCTCCTTACCCACCCGCACCCTCTTCTCCCTTCTTGTCTCCTTTCTTCCTTGTCTACTTCTCTCCTTACCCACCTTCTTCCTTATCCCCCTTTCTTCTTCCCTCCTTACCTATCCCCCTCCTATTCTCCTCCTTTCTTGCTCTCTTTCTTCCTTCCTTCCTTGCCTCCTCCCCTGATCTCTCAAGGCGCACACTCCATCACGCTTTAGATTTTGGCCGACCTCTCCAGATGGGATTTCCTACGTCCACTCGCAAACACATTCAGACACGTCCCCTCTCTCTAGCCACGCTCACACACACACACACACACACACACACACACACACACACACACACACACACACACACACACACACACACACACACACACACACACACACACACACACACACACACACACACACACACACACACACACACACACACACACACACACACACACACACACACACACACACACACACACACACACACACACACACACACACACACACACACACACACACACACACACACACACACACACACACACACACACACACACACACACACACACACACACACACACACACACACACACACACACACACACACACACACACACACACACACACACACACACACACACACACACACACACACACACACACACACACACACACACACACACACACACACACACACACACACACACACACACACACACACACACACACACACACACACACACACACACACACACACACACACACACACACACACACACACACACACACACACACACACACACACACACACACACACACACACACACACACACACACACACACACACACACACACACACACACACATCACATAACTCCCCCATCACAAGCTCCTACTCCCCTCCTCACGCATGGATAAGCATAAACAAATATAGATAGGCAGCTGGACAGATGGATAGATATAGACAGATAGATGTAGATGAGGGATGCTTGAAAGGGGCGTAGGAATATCGAAAATCAATAACCTCGACCTTTTCCATAGGCCTATTGTGTATGTCAAAGGCAGCCCGGGTGCCAAGATACGGTGTCAACAAACAGCAATGCGTAAGAGTGGTGGAAGGCCTCTTAAAACCATGGCAATTCTCCGCTGACCTGGAAATTGAAAAATAAATAAATAAATCACTAGATACAAGCAACTTCCTAATCTCTACAGCCATTTTTGAAGCCCGTGGTTGGAATAGTGTTTGTTTTCATCTCTAATCCCCGTGTGGTATGTTAACTATAAAGTGACTTGCAAGATACATACTTTCATTGTTCATAATCGTTTCCGAAATGATCATCAGAAATAAGGGACACCATACACTTTCGTCCCTTTCAGATTTGAGAATACTGCTGTTTCCTACTAGTAACCCTTTTGTATAATTGGACATAGCTATACTCTTTTCACCTTAACCTGGCCCAGATTCTCGTACAATCGCAACTTATTCTAAGTAGTTTTGTAACAGAAAAAGATACTGCTACGACTCTACATCCTTTCTAAAGCACTTCTTCGTGACTAGGATCATAATTATTCAAGTTATTTTATCATCATATCCCAGTACTCAAGATGGAGAGATGGTAATATCAGGCCAAATTAAAGTAAAAAAATAGGTATGGTATAGCTTCACTAATCACAGAGTCAGGGAAACTTTTCCGTCACAGTAAGGCAATGTTCCGTCGGAGAGGTCTAAAAGAAACAGTGTCAAGTGTGGATGTATTACCCATGTATAGAGTCACTGATTACTCTGATATACAAGCCTCTTCTACTACTACTACTACTGGTTCTATTACTATTACTACTACTATTACTACAAATTATTATTATTATTATTATTATTATACTAATTCTTTTATTCATCTCCTTCTCCTTCCCTTCTTCTTCTTCTTCTTCTTCTTCTTCTTCTTCCTCCTCCTCCTCCTCCTCCTCCTCCTCCTCCTCCTCCTCCTCCTCCTCCTCCTCGTCTTCTACCTCTTCCTCCTCCTCCACCTTTACCGGCAAACATAAACATCTCCATTGCAAACCAAATTGGTATTAACTACATCAAATGAAGGGCAAGCTTTTGAAAATTCGCTTTAGGAATGATGGCACAGATTAAAGTTACTGTTGCAATTATATATTTTGCAACTTTATGATTGCAACATATTCCAAACTGTTAAGATTTAGTGCTTAGTTCCAGTGAAAATTTTAAGTATTCATGTGTTTCTCTTCACTCTGCGTCTCTTTGCTCTTCGCTCTTCTACTTCTTGATCTCTTTTTCTCCCATTTTCATCCCTCTCCTCTTCTTTTATCTCCTGCTTTTTTTCTTTCTTCCATCCCATCCTCTCTCCTTTCTTCCATTATTCTCTCCATCAGTGCTTCTCTCTTCCCCCCTCCCTCACTATTCTCCTCACTCCTTTCTCTCTCTCTGCTTTTTTCTTTCATCTCTCTCTCTCTCTCTCTCTCTCTCTCTCTCTCTCTCCTCTTCCTTACCTCTTCTCATTCTTTCCTCTCCGCCCATCTGCTTTCTCATGATCTCATGTTTCCTTAATTTCATTTCTTCTTACCATTTTCTTCTCCTGTCCTTCTCTCTTCCATCTCTCTCAACTCTTACCTTCTCTCTCCTTTCTCTCTCCTCTTTCCTTTTCTCGTCTCTCTTTTTTCTCTCCTACCTCCCCCCCCCTCTCTCTCTCTCTCTCTCCTCTTCCTTACCTCTTCTCATTCTTTCCTCTCCGCCCATCTGCTTTCTCATGATCTCATGTTTCCGTAATTTCATTTCTTCTTACCTTTTTCTTCTCTTGTCCTTCTCTCTTCCTTCTCTCTCATCTCTTACCTTCTCTCTCCTTTCTCTCTCTTATTTCCGTCCGTCGTCTCTCTCTCTTATCTCCTTCAATCGTCTCTCTCCCTTCTCTCCTTTCCCTCCTACAGTACCTCCACGCATCTCTCCCTGTCTCCTCCACCTCCCTCAGCAGTGACCTCCTCCTAAGCAAGCGACCATTGTGGTAGGTGGGCTGTTTGTCTTACGCCTACCTGAGAGCCTACACACACACACACACACACACACACACACACACACACACACACACACACACACACACACACACACACACACACACACACACACACGCACACGCACGCGCACATGCACACGCACACACACATATACAAATAAGCAATTACACACACACACATATATACAAACAAGCAATAACACACACACACACACACTTCTCAGCCCATTCCTGCCCCTCTTGCACCCTCTTTCCAAGTCCTCTCATCCCTCTTGGCCCTCTTGCAGACCTTCAACCCCTCTCTCAGCCCTCCTTTCTCTCTCTCTCTCTCTCTCTCTCTCTCTCTCTCTCTCTCTCTCTCTCTCTCTCTCTCTCTCTCTCTCTCTCTCTCTCTCTCTCTCTCTCTCTCTCTCTCTTCCACCCTTACTCCACCTCCCCCATCTCGCCCACTCCACTCCGCCCACCTCTGACCCTTGACCCCCACTCACCCAGTCCTTTATGCACCCTCTCACTCCCTCTCACGAAACCTCTCCCTGTGTTTTTTCATTGGGTTGGTCATTCAGTCATTGTTTTGTTTAGCCTGACGTCATTTGTATTCTCTCTCTCTCTCTCTCTCTCTCTCTCTCTCTCTCTCTCTCTCTCTCTCTTTCCACGTTAACACCTTATCTTTATCGCCGCAGTACATTCTCTTTCACGCCCTCATTCTCACTTGATACCTCCTCTCTCTCTCTCTCTCTCTCTCTCTCTCTCTCTCTCTCTCTCTCTCTCTCTCTCTCTCTCTCTCCTTCTTTCCCATCCTCCTTCCTTTTTCTTTTTCTGCCATTCATATGAAATTTCCTTCAGGCCTTTCTGTCCCTCAAGGCACAGCTTATCACTGTTTTCCTGAACGTCATGTGACCGGAGGGTTTGGGGGGTTCGGGGAGTGGTCTTGTGTTTCTGTTGTTAATATCTTCTTCCCCGGGTCATTGTTTTTTATTCTTGATACCTTTTAAGATTCTTTTTATTTTTAGACATGCTTGTGAAATTACAGGATTTATGTTTAGCCCTCAGTAACCCCATACCTTCTAGATTTTTCCTAAGATGGATAAAATCGTCTTGAGAAAGGCGTAGTAAGAACTGAAAGCAACATTTTAGCGAAAGTGTTAGATGTACCCAGAGGAAGTCTTGCCTGAACTTAAGAAAATCGTCTGGCGTTAGTTAGAACGAGTTAAGAAAATAATTCGTCGTAGAAGGGAAAAGTAAAGTTACATCCTGAAGGTCCAAGCAGAATAAGGCAGTGTTGTGTTAGTAAATAAAGTACATAGATTAGTAAGTATATAAATAAAGACGCGGTGAAGGGATAGGACAGCGTTTCTTGTATTTTGCTCTGCCACATCGTCTCAACCGGACCATTTCATGCGTATGTAGTTTGGGTATGTGTTACTATAAACTCTCTCTCTCTCTCTCTCTCTCTCTCTCTCTCTCTCTCTCTCTCTCTCTCTCTCTCTCTCTCTCTCTCTCTCTCTCTCTCTCTTCACGTTAACACTTTATCTTTATCGCCGCAGTACATTCTCTCTCACGCCCTCATTCTCACTTGATACCTCCTCTGTCTGTCTGTCTGTCTGTCTGTCTGTCTCTCTCTCTCTCTCTCTCTCTCTCTCTCTCTCTCTCTCTCTCTCTCTCTCTCTCTCACTCTCTCTCTCTCTCTCTCTCTCTCTCTCTCTCTCTCTCTCTCTCTCTCTCTCTCTCTCTCTCTCTCTCTCTCTCCCCCTTTTCCTTTGCTGTCATTGCTATGAAATTTCCTTCAGGCTTTTCTGTCCCTCAAGACACAGCTTATCACAATTTTCCTAAATGTCATATCGCCGGAGCGTCTGGGGGTTGGGAGAGTGACCTGTGTTTCCTCTGTTAATATCTTCAGCCCGAGGTCATTATTTTTTTTTTATCTTGATTTAGTTTAAGATTCTCTTTATTTTCAGACATTCTTTTAAAATTACAGGATGTAGATATAGCCTTCAGTAACCCCATACCTTCTAGATTTTTCCTAAGATGGATAAAATCGTCTTGATAAAGGCATAGTAAGTATTGAAAGCGTCATTTTAGTGAAAGTGTTAGGTGTACACAGGGGACGTCTTGCCTGAACTTAAGAAAATCGTCTGGCGTTAGTTTGAACGAGTTAAGAAAATAATTCGTCGTAGAAGGGAAAGGTAAAGTTACATCCTGAAGGTCCAAGCAGAATAAGGCAGTGTTGTGTTAGTAAATAAAGTACATTGATTAGTAAGTATATAAATAAAGACGTGGTGAAGAGAGAGGACAGGGTTTCTTGTATTTTGCCTCTGCCACATCGTCTCAACCGTACCATTTCATGCGTATGTAGTTTGGGTATGTGTTACTATAAACTCACTCTTTCTCTCTCTCTCTCTCTCTCTCTCTCTCTCTCTCTCTCTCTCTCTCTCTCTCTCTCTCTCTCTCTCTCACCATTTCATGCGTATGTAGTTTGGGTATGTGTTACTATAAACTCACTCTCTCTCTCTCTCTCTCTCTCTCTCTCTCTCTCTCTCTCTCTCTCTCTCTCTCTCTCTCTCTCTCACCATTTCATGCGTATGTAGTTTGGGTATGTGTTACTATAAACTCACTCACTCTCTCTCTCTCTCACTCTCTCTCTCTCTCTCTCTCTCTCTCTCTCTCTCTCTCTCTCTCTCTCTCTCTCTCTCTCTCTCTCTCTCTCTCTCATACCACATTTCAGTATTTCTTCCTCTCATTTCCCTTTCATTTTCCCTCCCTCTCACCACTCTCTTTCCTCCTCTCTCTCACTTTTCCTTCTAGTCTCTCCGTTTCTCCCTCATTCTCTCCCTCTGTCCCTTCCTCTCCTCCTCTCCCTTCCCACTCCCATTCTCTCTCACCCTTGCCCTCTCGCTGTCTGCTAGAGTGTGAGAGAATTAAGGGGACAGTTCCCATAAGTCTGTCTGTCTCTTCCTGCTCGAAACGACGGTGGCAGGGGAGAGAGAGACAGAGAGAGAGAGAGAGAGAGAGAGAGAGAGAGATTGGAGATGGAAGTGAGAGAAGGCAGAGTAGGAAAGAGAGACATAAGAGGAGGAAGGCGAGAAATGCAAGAGGAAATATTAATAATGCACTTACTATCAATATCATTACTACAGAAAGGATGTGGACGAAGAATGATAGTGATGATGATGATGATGATGATGATGATTTTCGTGACGATTTTGAATATGGTGGTGGTGATAATGATGGTGACGACTTTGATGATCACAGCGATGGTGATGATGAGAATATAGTGATGATGAGATAGTGATATTGGTGATGATGATGATGATGATGATGATGGTGGTAATCTTAATGGTGAAGGTGATGATCAGTGATGATGTTGATCAAATGATAACGGTGACTTGATATTGATGATGATGATTATGATAGTGATGATGATGATGATGATGATGATGATGATGAGGGGGAGAAGGAAGGGAGGATGAGTGAAGAGAATGAGAGCATGAAAGCAGAAAGAGAAAGTAAATGGATGGCGTGAACAGGAAAATGAAGAGAGTAATAGAAAGCCATAAGGGGACGAGAGAGAGAGAGAGAGAGAGAGAGAGAGAGAGAGAGAGAGAGAGAATTAATAGTTAGTGATACATAGTCAGCTTGGAAGGAAATGGAAGAAATAAAGAACACAAGAGATGAAGAACGTTAAGAAAAAATAAAGAAATTGAGAGAAAAAGAAAATGTAGAAAGAAAATAAGGGAGTGCAGGCCGTATTCTCGTCAATTTAAATTCTCTCTCTCTCTCTCTCTCTCTCTCTCTCTCTCTCTCTCTCTCTCTCATCCACCTGTTCTCCTCATCTTACCTTCCTTTATCTCCCTTCTCTCTTTACAGTCGCTCTTTTTCTTGAACCCTCTCTCTCTTTCTCACTGTTTCACAAGATCCTTTCCTAATCTCTCTTTCTCCACTTGTTCGGTTCTCTCTCTCTCTCTCTCTCTCTCTCTCTCTCTCTCTCTCTCTCTCTCTCTCTCTCTTTCACACAAGCATATCAATTTATTTCGGAACATCTTTCAAATCCCTCTTCCTTCTTCTGCATGTACATCTCTCTCTGGATCACACGTTTCCTCCCTTTTTCCACACCTCAGTGCACATTCCGTCACCATTTCTTTCCACATCTCTCCTTCTTTACTCATCACCGTTCTGTATTCTTCCTTTTTTTTCTTCACTCCTCTCCTTCTCAACCTCCGTTCCGTTCCGCCCCATCTCTCATTTTAGCCTTCCCTCTCCTTCATCATCGCTCCTCAAAGTCCTTACTAGCGTATCCACACGCATTCCCCTTCTGTCCTCTCTCCTTCTCTCCTCACCTATTTCCATAATTTCTTTAAACGCTTTTTTCTCCACAGATGTTCTCACTATCTTCTCATCTCCACGTCACTCACTGCCCTTTTCTTTCTCTCATATTCTTCTCAAACCTCTTTTTCTCTTGACACCCCACTCCTTCCCTATCACCCCTGTCTGTCATCTTCCCACTCCATTCCTATCCTTCCCCTCTCACCTGTTTGTAAATCAAGGCCCTTTCATCTTCTCATTTCTCTCATCATCTGTCCACACCCCTCCCTCTTCTATATCTTTCCTTTCCTTCCTCATCCCTCTCCCTCCCTCCTCACCCTTCTTCTCCCTCAAAGCTCGTCCTTTGTATTTACGTAAGACCCAAGGGTATCAAAAGTCTGACAGAGCTGTTGTGTGGAAAATTAGAATAGCAGCACTCACCCACACAAACCACTTTAAAATACCACGACATTTAGGTAGAGCTGGAGTACAGTTTTCTGGTGATAAAGACTTACTCTCATCCATTTTCTGTTTTGTTCGTCCAACCCAGAACATAGGATTTAACAGTACATTCCCTTCTGCCCAATAGTCCTCTTACTTACCATACACCTCCATATGTCCCCCAGTTCGGCGCTATTACTCACCGTCCATATTGGGTTCATCCTAGGACTGTCTTAAGCAGAACTTGTATCATGGCAATAGCGGGATGTTTTTACGATACGTCTGCTTTAAAAAAATTCAGTCTTTAAAGTGCTCCCTGTCTCATCAGAGATTCAAGCCCGCTTCGCACTGGAATAGCAGACCTCCTCATTACTGACTCAGCCACCTCTTTTCCTGCCTAAACACACCCTCCATGCCACATACTGCCACAGTCAAACAGTCTCTTAGAATAAATATTTCTGAGGGTAGCAAGACAAGTTTACACACACACATCCAATCACAACGCAAACCCTTTAACAAACAGTCCAAAATCTCATCCTCCATGCAAGCACAAACCCTACCACGAACACTCCCACAAACATCAAGAAAAACACCGCAGTCCCGAATATCCCTCCCACTGACTCAAAGTGTATTACTCTTACATCCAGAGCAATATCACAAACTGTTTCAGATTCCATATGCTCAGAGAATTCAAGTTTTACCATCAACACAAAAGTTAACACAGTTTGCGTCACCTTCCAAAAATTTACACACAACAATCACTGCCACAAGCCAAACACTACCACAATCCAAACACTGCCACAATCCAAACACTCCCTCAATCCAAACACTGCCACACACACACACACACACACACACACACACACACACACACACACACACACACACACACACACACACACACACACACACACACACACACACACACACACACACACACACACACACACACACACACACACACACACACACACACACACACACACACACACAACGCAAACCCTATAACAAACAGTCCAAAATCTCATCCTCTATGCAAGCACAAACCCTACCACGAACACTCCCACAAACATCAAGAAAAACACACCTCAGTCCCGAATATCCCTCCCACTGACTCAAAATGCATTACTCTTACAGTCAGAGCATAATTACAAGCTGTCTCAGATTCCATATGCTCAAAGAATTCAAGCTTTACCATCAACACTGAATTTACCACAGTTTGCATCACCTTCCAAAAATTTACACACTACAATTATTGCCACAAGCCAGACACCTCCACTATCCAAACACCCCCACAATCCAAACACTCCCTCAATCCAAACACTGCCACAATCCAAACACTCCCACAGTCCAAACACTCCCACAATCCAAACACTCCCACAAGCCAAGTACTTGCCATTCAAACCATCCTATAACCATTCCTACAAAAAACACACTACCACAAAACCCAAATCACTCCCACAAACACAAAGAACCACACAAAAAGACTCCTACAGACACACAAAAACGAGTCATTCCCTCACAAACAAGCATCCACACCAAAACAACCCCACAGCTACTCCCACAAAAACAACTACACAAAAACACCCCATAATCACTCCTACAAACGCAAAGAACCTTTTAGATGCAACCCCACAATCACACCCAGACATAAATAACCACACAGTAACTCCCACAAACAATCCTACAAACATAATCAAGCAATCACTACCCTAAGACCACACACAAAGAAAAACACGCAAAACACCCCCCACATCACTCTTACAAACACAACCAACCACACAAAAAACAACCTCACACTCGCGCCCACAGACAAACACCAAAACTGCTACATCCCCACAAACACTCCCACAGATAGAACTCCCCAAACACAAACACCCCACAGTCACTCTCATACAAACACAAACACCCCACAAACGCTAGCGGCATTTTTACATTTAAGTGAGGTGTGTGGAGGTGGGGAGGGGTGTAACTAATGGAGATAGGCTTGGACTCTGAAATAATACATCCAGCGCTGCTTCCCCCCTTAATAAACAAGCAAGAATGAGTCTATTTGCTCTCTTGCACCTCTCTCTCTCCCCCTCTCTCTCTCTCTCTCTCTCTCTCTCTCTCTCTGTTTATCGGTGTGTCTCTCTGTGTATATCTATCTATTTATATCTATATCATTCTCTCTGCCTGGTAGTCTATCTGTCTGTCTTTCTGTCTCTGTCTTTCTCGGTCTCTGTCTCCCCCCATCTCTCTCTCTCTCTCTCTCTCTCTCTCTCTCTCTCTCTCTCTCATACCGTTGCTTGATTTGTCGTCCAACTCTCTCCCTCTTCTTTCCTTCTTTTTCTTCTCGCTGATGGCAGGTTTTCTCTCTATCTTCACTGCTCAGTTCAAGTCTCTCTCTCTCTCTCTCTCTCTCTCTCTCTCTCTCTCTCTCTCTCTCTCTCTCTCTCTCTCTCTCTCTCTTTACAATAACTTACTGAAATAGAGCAAATTATAGACTTGTTTAATATCACCCATGTTATATGTGATGGAAAACTAATTAACTTTTTTCTTTTTTTTTCAGGTGAGCGAGAATACTATACCATCTTCCAAGAACAAGGTGGCCAGGTAATACAGCGAATTTAATGCTAAGAATAAGGCAAGGAATCTAACTTCTGTACCAAAATAATATCTCTTTCATTCTATCTTTGTGTCTTTCTGTCTGGCTATCTCTTAATGTCTCTAGGTATCTTTTTGCCTATCCACCTGTCTAACTATCTAAAAATTCTAGCAAATGCGCTACTTCTCGGTCTGCCTACCTTTATCTATCAGTCAGTCATTCAGTCAGTCAGTCTATCAGTTTATCAATCAGTCAATCAGTGAATCATTCAGATTATCTATGTGTCTATATATCTGTCTATCTATCTATCTGTCTATCTATATGTCCATCTATATATTTGAATATTCTCAAGATGTATCTACCTATTTATTTATTTTTCTCAGTCTATCGATCTTTTTCTATCTAACAATCTATATCTGTCCACCTGTATACGAATATTTATCAACATACATCAACCTACTTCGATTCCTACAGTTCCTCTTATCTCTCCACGTTTTATCAGTCAGAAGATAAGTCAAGGGACATCAGTTATCATTTTATCTATCTATATATCTATCAAGTCTAACAAAGGCATCATCTATCTGTTCATTTATCCATCATCCAAATTTCTTTTATTTTTATTATTTCACATAATTTTGGTCCGTCTGGTCGTTATTTCCACCAAACAGGACAATTTAGGGTATCAGTTATCTATCAACTAATTTATCTTTCTATCTATCTGTCTATCTCTATCCATCCATCTGTCTATCTCTCCGTTTCTCTGTCTCTTTAAACATCTGTCTATCTATCCATCTGAGCATCTAAGCATCGAGCTATCTATTTATCTAAGGATCTATAAGCATCTCTCTATCTGTCTATCTCGGCATCTATCGATCTACCTACCTGTCTAAATCTTTATTTAACTATATTTCTGTCTCTGGCTACATATCTATCTATCCTTCTGTCCATTCATCCTTCCATCAATCCATCCATTCATCCATCCATATATCTATGTAACAATATATCTGTCTATTTATCCCTCTGTCTATCTATCTACAGTACCTATCTATCTAACCGTCTATATATCTAACTATTCCCCCAACAGATCCCAGAGGCCAGACACAACACATAAATTCTCCCTAACAGCATCCCTTTCCCCCAGTTCAGGGAAATTCTAGGGACATAAGTTATCATTTTCCCCCACAACCAGAGACAAATTCCCCACCACTCCCGCCTCTCCTCTTCGTCTTAATTACTGAGAGGGCGGGGTGGCCAGGGAATTATCCTTGAATTAGGGAATTTTTAGGGAGCTGGAGAGGATGGGAGAGGGATTGGAGAGGGAAAGGGAGAGGGACATGGAGATGAAAAGCGAAAGGAAGAAGGTAAAGGAAAGGGAGGAAATGGAGATGAAGGAGTGGGGGAAGGAAAGGGAGGGGGGAATGAAAGGGAGGGGGGAAGGAAAGGGAGGGGGGGAAAGGAAAGGGAGGGGGGAAGGAAAGGGAGGGGGGAAGGAAAGGGAGGGGGGAAGGAAAGGGAGGGGAGAAGGAAGGGGAGAGGGGAGGGAATGGGAGAGGGGAAGGAAAGGGAGGGGGGAAGGAAAGGGAGAGGGGAAGGAAAGGGAGGGGGGAAGGAAAGGGAGTGGGAAGGAAATGAAAATGTAGAAGGAAGGGGAGAGAGAGAGTGGGAGTGGGAATGCGAGAATAAGTAGGAGTGGAGGCGGACGTGGGAGCAGAAGTGAGAATGAGAAAGGAAACAGGAGTGATAATGGGAGGCGTGGTGGAAGAGGGAATGGGAAATTGAGTAGGAGTGGAAGAAGAAGTTGGGGTGGAAGAGGGAGAGGGAATGGCAGAGGGAGTGAGGGTAAGATGTGCAACAGCAGGAGACAGTGGGAGAAGTGGGAGAGAGAGAAGAAGATGGAGTGGGAATGGGAGAGGGAAGTGGAGTTGGAAGGGGGAGAGAGAGAAGAAGATGGAGTGGGAATGGGAGAGGGAAGTGGAGTTGGAGAAGGAAAGGGATTATGAGACGGTGGGAATGTGAGAGGGAGTGTGAGTAGTGTGAGAGGGAGCGAGAGAGGGAGTGGGTGGGAATGGGACTGGGAGAGGGAATGGGAGTGGGAGTGGAAATAGGAAATGGAATGGGAGTAAAACAAGGAGTGGTAGAGGGCTTGGGAATAGGAGTAGAAGTGGGAGAAGAGCAGGGAGGGGAATCAGAGGGAAGGTATGTACGAGATGGAAAAGTAGTGGGAGGGATGAGAAAGAAATTGGCAAAGCGGTAGATGAAAGGGTGAAGAAGGTAAAGGAAAGGAAAGGAGAGAGAGAGAGAGAGAGAGAGAGAGAGAGAGAAAGAGAGAGTGCATTATTCACCTGCATATTCACCTGCATGTCTGGTGAGTATGCTTGTGTATGCATCTTTCTGGGGATCCTCTGTGTCCTAGTGTATGTCTCTCCTTTTTGCATGTGTGTGTGTGTGTGTGTGTGTGTGTGTGTGTGTGTGTGTGTGTGTGTGTGTGTGTGTTTCAATTTTGTAATTATGTGTCTGCATGTGTGTGGGTGAGGGGAGGTCTGTAAGTCTAGGTATGTGCTTATTATGTACGAAGGTGCGCTTGCAGTTGTAATGATTATGTTTGTGTGTGTATATGTCTACGTGTGGATGCTTTGTGTAGGTTCATGTGTGTGTGTGTGTGTGTGTGTGTGTGTGTGTGTGTGTGTGTGTGTGTGTGTGTGTGTGTGTGTGTGTGTGTGTGTGTGTGTGTGTAGATGCTATATATGTGCCTGTGTCTCATGTACGAGTATGTCTACCTCATTCCCACGCTGGTTAAAATCGTAATGTGTGCACGATTAAACTCCTGCGCCCGCGACAACTCCTGCCCAGGTCATTATCCAGGTAATTGCCGGGCTTAAAACTCGGGACGAACTCTATTCAAGTCTGATGAGCTGACGCCTCGGCCTCCCTCACTGCGCTTCTTGTGTGAGAGAGAGAGAGAGAGAGAGAGAGAGAGAGAGAGAGAGAGAGAGTGTTACATAGGTACAAATGCCACACTTTACGGTATAGACGATGTTCAGGTGTCAGTATTAATTAGAAGCACAACTAACTCTCAAAATAAAACCATTAGACCTCGCGACCAAAGACTTCTTATAGACAATTGGCTCTTTTCCCTCATCAGTCTGGGGATTTTTTTTTTTTTTTTTTTTTGTCTGACTAACTCCATACTATTTTTCTACATATTTTAACGCTGTGTTACTGTTTCCTAGATTAATATTAGCAGAGTCTTAGGGAAATAATTCTGTGTTTTCCTTGATTGTAGATGGTGTTGGGACTGACCACACAGCCTCAGAATTGAATCAGGAAAAGGCCATTATCACCTCCACTATTATCGCCACTTTATACCCCTGACAAATTTACCTTTTCCCCTCAAATATTTATCAGTACCCCTTATAAATGTATCTATGTGTTAAAAATGTATCTGTACCCCTGAAAAATATATCTCTTCCCCTCATAAATTTATCGATTCACTGGAGCTTCATGGTTAGGGAAATGAGCAAGTTCCTCTGACAAAAATGGAAACATCACATTGTTACCCCAGATTACAATATATCCTTTCTTATGCCGTTTTATTTATTGAGAGCACTAATGAATATCAAGCGTAATATTTGCAGCAGCACATGAGGCTTCTCCACATATTACAATGCTTCCTTCAGGTTCGAAAATATTATTTTTTTTCCATCCATGTTTCTAAAGCAAGGAAAGAAGGAACCAAAGGCGAGAAGCCCACAAGATTATTCCCTCTAAAAAAATAATACTTATAACGAAAACCAAGTAACAGAACCAAATTCAAGATCCATCCACTTCCAAAAGATAATCAAGGACCTATGAACTTCGTGACTGTGAGCTGATAAGCGGTTACGCTAGGATCCCTTCGTGCAAAATTCCACACGTAGTAGCCTTAGACAGTGATGGGTTAAGTAGCGAGACATCATTTTTCAACAGAGTGCCATTACTGTTGTGAAAGAATAATGCTACCTTCGTCTCTTGCGTCTCAGTAATGATGTTTCCTTGGACTCCATGGTCGTAGTAACTATTCAGATCATTATTTAGGCTTTATAATGGGTATCATTGGGTACGAGATTAGTTATGTTACACACACACACACACACACACACACACACACACACACACACACACACACACACACACACACACACACACACACACACACACACACACACACACACACACACACACACACACACACACACACACACACACACACACACACACGTACAAACATACATACATATGCATACAAATACATACACACACATAGATACATAAAGACAAACACACACACACACACACACACACACACACACACACACACACACACACACACACACACACACACACACACACACACACACACACACACACACACACACACACACGTACAAAACATACATACATATGAACACAAATCCATACACACACATAGATACATTAAGACAAAAACACACACACACACACACACACACACACACACACACACACACACAGACCACATAGCCATTAAAACAGCAGATGATCAAGTCGTAACATGAAAACATAATTAATTTCTTCCCTACTATAGAAGCAGTGACAGAAGTAAAACAGAAAGTAAACATAAGAGAAAAAAACGCAGTGCTGTTGGTTAGTGGGTAAGTGAGAAAGTGAGTGAGGAAATTACGCAATGAGTGAGAGAAAATGAAACAGGGAAGGAGTGAGAGGGCAAGTAAGTATTTATTTTTGTTTGCTTATTTATTTTTATACACATCCCAAACCCACCTCAGAAACAGCTCAAGAAAGGCACAATACATCACACGTTATCCCGACATCAGAGAAGCGGAGGAAGGGAAACGATGACAAAAGACTAAGGCCAGAAAGTGAGCGAGCGAGTGAAGTGAGCAAATGAAGGATAGAGAGAGAGAGAGAGAGAGAGAGAGAGAGAGAGAGAGAGAGAGAGAGAGAGAGGAGGGGAGAATATATAAAACACACAGATCCTTCATCCCCGTACTAATGTAATGGTAAATTCTCCTTCCTTCCTTCTCTCTCTCGAACCAAAATTAACCCATTCAGTACGATGGTGTCTTTTATTCTCTGTTCTTGTATTCAGACGATTTTCTTCAAAGTAGACTTTCTTGAGTTGCGGTTAAGGAAGCTCCCTATCAGCTCCTCCATAGCGATTTATTTTTGGATAAGGGTGGTTAATATCCTTTCGTATGTTACTTATGTAGAGTATGGCGACAATGGGAAGATTTATATAACAGAATAGGACAGGCAGGCGTAATAAACGAAATAAATAGCTTAAGAAATGGTGTTAGGGAGCTTCCTTAACCGATGTGAATTCATTTTACTATCCTTTTTGTATGTTACTGATGACTATGGCGATATTGGAGGATTTATACGAGTATAACACAGAATAGCAGACTAAAGTGTAATCAACAAATTAAATCGCATAGGAAAAGGTGTTAGGGAACTTCCTCAACCGAATAGAATACAGTTCCAATTGTCAAGGTATTTTCTCTCCCTCTAATCATAAATAACTCCCTCAATACGAGAGATGAATAAATAGCCTGGCAGTACCACATATAAATGCGTAATAGCAGTAGTGTCCTCCTATCACACATCCACCTTTCTTAAACAACGAAATAAAGGAGTGAGTTGTAACCGTGCCGCTCTTCCACTGTATGAAGATTATTATTTATTCATTTATCTATCTATCTGTCTGTCTGTCTATTCTGTTGGTTAATTCCTGATGACGTCCTTGAACTGATAGGCGTAATCTCCATAAATGCACAAGTATACAAACCTATGTTCCAAATAAGAACGAAATGTCAGAATGAGCTGCTACCTTCCCCCTTACCTTTGCAGAAATTATTTACTATTCTGGATGGCGTCCTCAAACTTACAGCCTCGACCTCTATAAATATACAGATCCACCTCCTTTAAAGAACGAAATACAAAACTAACTTCCAGGCTTCCTTCTCCCTCCCTTCCCTCCTCCTCGCTGCCTCAAGCTATAATTAAAAAGCAGGAACGACACATCTGAGAAATACAACTGGGCTTCCTGTGCTCAACAATGCCCGGTGGATGTTCATTTAGAATTCAGGAAGAGAAAAAATGTCTCTGGGTTAGCATTGTGTCGGTGGGGCTGGGTGGACGGAGAGGGGCTGAGTGGGGAGGAGGGAAGGGAGAAGGAGAGGTAGGAGGGAGGGAGAGAAGATGTGGGAGGAAAGAAGATAAAGGAATGGGAAAAAAAGGTAGTGAGAGGGAGTGATGCTGGGGGAGAAGGAGGGGAAGTTGGGTATGAGGGTATGGGGCAAGGAGAAGAGAGGGAGAAGGGAAAACGTGAAGGGTAGGTGAAAGATGTAAGGTAATGGAAGGGTAAAGATAGTTGGGGATGAAATAAGAAGTTAAATGGGTAGGGAAAATGAGAATGGAGAGAGGTGAGAGAGAGAGAGAGAGAGAGAGAGAGAGAGAGAGAGAGAGAGAGAGATGGAGAGTGGTAGGTGACGAGGGGTAAAGAAGAGAATGAAATAGAGAGGGGAGGTATTTAGAAAGAATATGAGAAGACAAGAGATGTAGTGAGGAGAGGAGAGAGAGTGATGGGGAGTGAGACAAGAAGAGAGATGGGAACTGAGATGGGGAGACAGGCAGTAGGGCAGGATGAAAGGGGAAAGGAGAGGAAGAAAAGTGAATAAGGGCTAGGGGGAATAGAAAAGGAAAGAGGGGAAAAGATGGAGGAAAGAAAAAGAAAGGGGAATGGAAACGAAACAGGTAATGGAAAGTGGGATAGATAAGAGAGGAGAACAAGGAGGAGAAGAGAGAAATGGGGAGAGGGAGTAAGAAACAGGAGAGGAAGGGGAATCAGCAGGAGAAAAACAGAAAGAGATAAATAAGAGAAATGAGAGATAGAGAAGGCAAGAAAGAAGGGGAAGAAAATGTGAAATATGGGAGCAGAGAAGGGGAGACTAGCCTATGTTCATGTCAGTAACTTCAGAATAGTTAGTTAGTCGAAGTTGTTGATGTTTGGGGTTTACATGTCATCAGGAGAGCGAGGAAAGAGAGGAAGGAGGAACAAGGAGTGAGGAGAGATAAATGGAAGGGATAAGGAGAAGAGAGAAGGAAGGAAGAAGAGGATTAACAGAGGAGAGGTTGAATGAAAAAGAAGAAAGCGAGTGATAGTAATAGTAATACAGTAATAATAACGATACAAGGAGAAGATGGTGATGATGATGATGATGATGATGATGAGGATGATGATGATGATGATGATGATGAGGATGATGATGATGATGATAAGGATGATGATGAGGATGATGATTAATGAAGATGAAAAACAAGGAGAGAGAGAGAGAGAGAGAGAGAGAGAGAGAGAGCTATTTTACTCCTTTGATCAACACAACAACAGAAATTCAAGGCTCCTTCCTTTAATATTCATGAAGACTAAGGATTGTGAAGAGAGGAATTGGTGGGTGGGTGGGAGTGTGTCGACGATGGCATTGTTCAGACGGACCATTTACGAGATTGGCCTGGTGTGTGTGTGTGTGTGTGTGTGTGTGTGTGTGTGTGTGTGTGTGTGTGTGTGTGTGTGTGTGTGTGTGTGTGTGTGTGTGTGTGAGAGACAGACATACAGACAGACGGACAAAGTGAAACAATATATATAAAAACGTATGCATGTATATATATTTATGTATGTATGTATGTATGTATGATGTAAGGACGTGTGCATGTGCACTGTATTATGTATGAACACTATGTATGTATCTGTTTATGTATGTGAGTGTGTGTGCAAGTGTGAATTTATATATAAGCATGCACGTACGTAAATCGCACACGTGTTTGTTGTGTGTGTGTGTGTGTGTGTGTGTGTGTGTGTGTGTGTGTGTGTGTGTGTATATATGTGTATGTGCGCGTGCGTGTGCGTGTGTGTGTGTGTGTGTGTGTGTGTGTGTGTGTGTGTGTGTGTGTGTGTGTGTGTGTGTGTGTGTGTGTGTGTGTGTGTGTGTGTACGCTAGCGAAAAATTACATCCAGTCCAACCACACGTCCATTTTTCATTTACTTCTTTCCATCCGTGTCCTTGCCGTTTAAGAAGTACATCATTGTTCTCGAGCACAAGACTCCCGGAATGAATAACTTGAATAGCCCTAGCAAGGCGGAAGGGGAGAGGGAGGGACCTGGGAATAAAGATATATTAAAAAAAGCATCACAATACCCCGTTCCAAAAAGGGAGGAAAGTAGGACGAAAAGCTTAAAGGAAAAAAATATATATAAACTACATAATCAGAGCCACTTTCTTCTCCCCCTTCTCTTCTTCCTCCTCCTCCTCCTCCTCTGTTTCCCTCCCCACTCCCTCTTAGTTCTTCCCCTCATTGTCTTTCCTCACCTATCTTTATTCCTTCTTCCTTTTCTCCCCTCTTTTATTACCATCATCATTTCCACACTTCTACCTTCTCCTCCTCCTCCTCCTCCTCGTCCTCCTCGCCCTCCTCATTTTTACCTCATTACTTCCTCGTATTTACCTCCTCTCCTTTTCCTCCACCCCTCTCACTTTTACCTCCTCCCTTTCCCTCACTTCTACCCCTCTCCTACCATTTCTCCTCCTCACCTTTTATCATCGTCTTAACCACCACCTACCTCTTCCCCTCTCTTCCACCCCCCATTCTTCCTCCCCTCTTCCCAATGTCTGCTTCTACCCCCTCGTCTCTCTCTCTCTCTCTCTCTCTCTCTCTCTCTCACACACACACACACACACACACACACACACACACACACACACACACACACACACACACACACACACACACACACACACACACACACACACACACACACACACACACACACACACACACACACACACACACACACACACACACACACACACACACACACACACACACACACACACACACACACACACACACACAGAGCCGAGTTAGAGATTTTTTTTACGTTCGGCTGAATAAAGAAAGGATAAGAATGGACTCCCTATTTACCTGAATATAAAGGGCCTTATTTTGTCTCATTAAGGACGAGATATTTACTCAAGTGTGCCTCAGTTGCTCACAATCAGGAGTATACCTTTCCATTGCTCATACTCGGGGCCCATTTGTTTTCCAGGTATACGGTATATTTGCCTAGTAGCTCTGAACAATATAAAGAAATGTATTGTGCCAAATGGAACAATGTAAATGCTTTTGTACTGGTATATTTGCCGTCTATAGAATCAACATCAGATATAGAAGAAACTTTGAGTGGTTAGGCCATTACTAGTCCAAAGAAAAGACTGACTAGGAGAGTGTATGAGGTATATTGTGGAGTTTCATTTTTGCTTTATATTCAGTGGCTGTCTCCATCACACACACACACACACACACACACACACACACACACACACACACACACACACACACACACACACACACACACACACACACACACACACACACTCAGAGGTGGGTTTCCAATCAGAAGCCAATGGAGAGTGAGAAACTACCGTGGAGAGTGCATACGTAGTCAAACAGTGTAATCCTGCTGTTACTTCAGTGCCCGTAGAGTCAACAGCCAGAAAAAAGGCACTCTGAGTTAGCTCTATTTCACCATCCAGAAAAAGCCCTATAAGCTGGCTCTATAAAATTGGACGAACGGGGAATGGCAGACGATTACGAGAGACCTCTTATTGGAGTTAATGAGGGCTTTATCTAAACCCTCCAGTCTCCCCAAAAGTCCCTCTCAAGCTGCATAAAACCGTCCGATGGCAAGAAAAATAAAAAAAAATCAGGGTATGGTAAGGAAATTTGCAGCAGGATCCTTAAATATTTTTCGATAGTCAGAACTGATAGGAATACCGAAATAAATGTAGAAATATCATTTAGGTTTACATTGGTCGATTAAATGACATGTAGTCTTTGTGTGCTTGGAATTAACACAGGTCGAGAAATGTACGCAGATGTATCCCCCGTCTTATTCCATCAAGCATCCCGTATGAGACGATGATTATAATATACTCAGTCGTCGTTATCATCATCATCATCATCATCACTACTACCATCACCATTATCATTACCACCACCATCATCATCATCATTTTATCATCACCACTACCATCATCATCATCACTACCATCATCACCATCATTATAATCATTATCTTAACCACCACCATCATCATTACCACCACCAACACCATTATCATCATCATCATCACATTTGCTATTAACAAACAGACCAAAATACACGGAAAAACGTCCTCAAACATCTGGGAAGCGATACAACTGTTTTTCAGAATTAACAAACAGACCAAATATATACGGATTCTAATTTGGCCCCGCTACGAGCAACATCCATTGTTGAGTGTACAGTGTAATATGTCGAGTACAAAGGCCTTTTAGTACAATGTTTATGTTGGTTAAGGGCCCTGATACGTTTAAATGTTTACCTTGGGGACTGTGTTTACTGTTTTCCTTCTGTTTTTACTTATTGCTCTCTCTCTCTCTCTCTCTCTCTCTCTCTCTCTCTCTCTCTCTCTCTCTCTCTCTCTCTCTCTCTCTCTCTCTCTCTCTCTCTCTCTCTCTCTCTCTCTCTCTCTCTCTCTCTCTCTTATTTTGTTTTTACTTTAATGTTCTCGTTTTGTTGTTTTATTGTTTTACTTCAGTTTTTACTTTATTGTTTTCTTCTTCCCTGCTGTTCATTGTTTTCCTTTTGTTTTTACTATACTGCTATCGTTTTTGCAATGTTTTATTGTTTTTCTATTTTAGATCATTGCTTCCAGTTTTGCTGTATTTTATTGTTTTCCTCCAGTTTTATTTTATCGCTCTCGTTTTTGCTGTGTTTTGTTTTGTTTCTGCTTTATTTTATTGCTATCTATTTTGCCTCCCCTTACCCTTCACCCCTCCGAGTGTTTATGGGAAAAAGAATGATGATGCACGAGTTGCTAGGAATGAGTTAAGTATTTCTTTATCGATGATTATGATGATGATGATGATACTGTTAATGATGACAAAGTTCCTAGAAGTTAGTTATATAATTATTTCTGCGTAAGGTAATAATGATGATGATGAAACTTATTATAAAAATGACGATGGCAGTGATACTAATGATGATGATGCTTAATTCCAAGAAACGAATTAAGTGTTTTTGAGTAATGTTATGATGATGATGGTAACGATGATGATGACAGTGATGGTGATTCAGATGGCCAAGCTGCTGGAAATGAGTTAAATATTTCTCCGCAATTTAATGATGATGATGATAATAAAAATAACGATATTGATACTATTGATGATGACTACGTTGCTGAAAATGAATCAAGTGTTTCTACGTAATATAATGATGAGGATGAAGTTGGTGAAGATGAAGAAGTCATTAAAAAGAGTTAAGTACAGTGAGCGCCAATAGTCGTGTCGTGATACTTAGTGAAAACATAAGCCAACGAGCTAAACGTCTGGTATATTCCGCCATCTGGTATAGAGTTTTCATAATGTTTTTCAAGAGTTACATTTAATATTCTGACAAAACCGCGACACGACTATTGGCGCTCATTGTACCACTATTTTACAATTCCATGTAACTGAAATATGTAATTTTTTCCATCTATCTCACATTTCTCTCACTGAAATATCTAAGGTTTCTGAATCTTTCTCTCAGTTCTCTCACATTTTCTTATTTCCTTAATATTTAGCTTAGTATTATCTCCCAAATTCGTCTCTCTGGCATATCTCTCTTGCTTTCTTACCCTTTACATTCTATACGTCTCTCTCTCTCTCTCTCTCTCTCTCTCTCTCTCTCTCTCTCTCTCTCTCTCTCTCTCTCTCATTTCTGTTAAGTGGCTCTCCCTCTCCTCTGTACATTCTCCTTCGTTTCCTCCATTTACTCTCCTCCTCCTCCTCCTCCCCGTTTCTCTTTCTCTCTTTTTCTCTCATCCTCTCATCCCACCAAGTGACCCCTCTCTCTAATTTCCTCTCAATTTCTCTTGATTACGTCCTCTCCTCCTCTCATTTATCTCATTTCTCCTCCTCATCTCTCTCTCTCTCTCTCTCTCTCTCTCTCTCTCTCTCTCTCTCTCTCTCTAATGGCGGATCCACTGCCTAAGTACCCAGTGAAGAAGGATCACTGGAGGGCTTGCTGTGTGTGTGTGTGTGTGTGTGTGTGTGTGTGTGTGTGAGAGAGAGAGAGAGAGAGAGAGAGAGAGAGAGAGAGAAATGGAATAACTACGAATGACCAAAAATAATACAAGATAAAGACAAGAACCAGAACAATAAAAGAGAGAGATGGAGGGAGGGAAGGGGGGGGGGAACAGACGGACAGATAGACAAACAGAGAAAAAAAATATATGTGTAATGCAGGAAGGAAGGACTGAGGGAACCGAGGTGGAAAGCGGGAGTAAATAAAAATATGAGAGAGAGAGAGAGAGAGAGAGAGAGAGAGAGAGAGAGAGAGAGAGAGAGAGAGAGAGAGAAATGGAGTAATGAGTGAGAGAGATTAAATAATTGGATTTGAGGGGAGTGAGAAACTGAATATGAAAGAGAGGACGGTGTGAGAAAGTGAGAGAGAGCGAAAGAGAGGAAAATGTGACTGCAGAGTAGTTTCTGTAGAAAGTACGGACCTTCTATTGCGAGGGAGAATGATGGCTAGAACTGAGCTTTCCCAAACCTGGCGAAGTACGAACTGAAAAGGGTGTGTGTATTTTGAGCAGTACATGTGATGATTGGGGTGCTGTGGTGCCTCTGTGTGTGTGTGTGTGTGTGTGTGTGTGTGTGTGTGTGTGTGTGTGTGTGTGTGTGTGTGTGTGTGTGTGTAATTAGCATGTCAAGGTTTCCTCGTCAGACTTCAGCTCGGTTTGATGCTTTTCTCTGTTCACATATTTTCAATGCAGTTAGTAAGAGAGAGAGAGAGAGAGAGAGAGAGAGAGAGAGAGAGAAATGAGAGAGAGAAAGAGACATTCTCTTAATTCATCTGGACCAAAGATACTGCGCCAAGAAACAACAATTTCATGGAGAAATCTTAAACCTTCTCGCACTGCCAACCCATGTTTCTCTCAAATTGCTCTCTCTCTCTCTCTCTCTCTCTCTCTCTCTCTCTCTCTCACACACACACACACACACACACACACACACACACACACCAGCAACTTGTGTATTTCAGGTCCTTTCATACAAACAATAACTCGAGTGAAAATATAAATTATGCTGAAATGGAGAAAAATCCACGTTAGATATATATAAAAAATCCCTCCTAATAAAAGGCTTAGGGCAGCATTCTCGTCAATTAAAGGAGATTCTTAACACCTTTACCTAAGAGATTTATTTTGCCTATTGCACCTTACTGTTTGTGTTACATTAATCCTTCCTATATCACCATTCTCTGCATAAATAATGTGCAGAAAATTATCAACCACTTATATCCAAAAATAAATCGCTATGGAAGAGGTGTCATGGAGCTTCCTTAACCGAACAGAATAGCTTACTGACCTAGGAGCTGTATCGCCAGAGATCGAGTTTGTGCACACCTTCGTACTCTCAGTTTTAATCATACGTATCCTCTGTGGCCAACACGTCTCATTACCCCATGGCAGAGAAAGACAGAAAATTTAGGGAACAACGCGACTCCATAAAACAAAAGGGGTGTGGTAAATCATGAAGGAAAAGGGGATGCAGCCACCCGAAGTGATGTAGGGTCGGAAGTTGGGTAGTGCTGTGTGCAGAGCAGGAAAATGGTGACATATGATGATGATGGTGGTGGTGATGGTGATGATTTAGTGCTGTGTGCAAAGCTGAAGATTGGTGACATGATGATGATGATGATGATGATGATGATGATGATGTAGTGTTGTATGGAAAGATGGAGAATGGGGACAGATGATGATGATGATGATGATGATGATGTATGCAAAGCTGGAGAATGGTGACTTGATGATGATGATGATGATGAAGCGCTGTGTGCAAAGCTGGAAAATGGTGACAGATGTTTTAATGATGATGACAGTGATGATGGCGATGAAGATCCTGACGATGTCGACTTTAATATTACCAAAAGCCACTGCGATAGGAGCAGCTACTAACGTTATTGCCAGCATCGACCACTTAAGTTTCAAAATAACAACACATTTAATAGCAACAACAACAACAACAACGATAAAAGCAACAAGGACACAACAGTTCAAGTTACAATAAATAATTTCGTAAGAATAATTTACTCAACAACAACGGTACCAGCAAAAACCATAATAATTATCATAAAATTATTCAACCTCAAGCCATAAAACCTGGAGAGAGAGAGAGAGGAGGGGGGGCACCAGTGCAGAACTTACAAAATACTTATGATCTTCTGCTTCAAAAATTTCCCATAAAACAAAACTTTGCGCATCATGAATCATATTGTTACAAGCCACACACACACACACACACACACACACACACACACACACACACACACACACACACACACACACACACACACACACACACACACACACCCACACACACACACACACACACACCCCCACACACACACACACACACACACACACACACACACACACACACACACACACACACACACACACACACACACACACACACACACACACACACACACACACACACACACACACACACACACACACACACACACACACACACACACACACACACACACACACACACACACACACACACACACACACACACACACACACACACACACACACACACACACACACACACACACACACACACACACACACACACACACACACACACACACACACACACACACACACACACATAGGGGAAATAAAACCATTCAGATCAAATCTCAAAACGATGTCTAACACAAAGACACAAAATTTAATGTAAGAAAAAAAGAAAATGAAAATTGCATAGAGCAAAGTACAATAAAAACAAAAGAAAATATCAAAAACCTTATCAAAAAAGATAAAAATGAATTTCCCTGGAAATCGAAACAATGAAACAAAGACACAAGTGGCAAAGTGAGAGAGAGAGAGAGAGAGAGAGAGAGAGAGAGAGAGAGAGAGAGAGAGAGAGAGAAATGAAAACGAAAACACCAGGAAAAACTACCCCAAAACAATGAGGAAGACAAATTAAACATCAAAGAAATCGATTTTTCAAACAATCTAACAAATAAGCAAGAAAGAGACAAACAAAAACAAACAAGCACAAACAGCCCTGAAAACATAACCTCTCTGACCTTCAACGTCTGGAGGTAACGAGAAAGATAGCGAGCGAGTAACATGGAGAAAGTGAGCAAATCTGAGCAAGCGGGTTGCAAAGTGAGAGAGCGAGAGGCGAGAAGGAGTGATGAACGAGGTGAACGTGTAATATTTAGGGAAATGAGAGAGAGAGAGAGAGAGAGAGAGAGAGAGAGAGAGAGAGAGAGAGAGAGAGAGAGAGAGAGAGAGAAAGAGATGGAGTGTTGGATGAGGAGAACGTGTGATGGTTAAGGAAATGAGGGAGAGACAGACAGACAGACAGACAGAGACAGAGACAGAGACAGACAGACAGACAGACAGCAGATAGGGACAGAGAATGCCTATTAACTACACAAGGATCACAAAGGGAGACAGTTTTAATTTTCTGAATCGTAATATATCCCCAAAACACTGCCCATAATAGTCAAAGTTGCATCCACGTCCCTAATTTCGGTGACTGGTAAAGAGGGACGAAGAAGAGGCAAAGAAAAAACAAGATACAAGAAGAGAGGAAGGGAGAAGGAGAGGAGAGGAGAAAGCAGAAAAAGGCAGAGATGAAGGATAGTGATGAAAATGTCAAGATGAATCCAATGACACAAGAGGAAATTAACGAAGTCATCATACCTTTCCCTCCTCTCTCACTCCAGAGAGGAGAAGAGATGAAAAGGGAGGAGAGGAGAAGGGGTAAGTGGAAAGGAGACGAAGGGAAATGAAAGGAGAAGTTGGGGGGGCGGGGTAAATTGAGCCGAGGATGTAAGGATATGGCAACACAGATACACATATAAATGCAAGTGAATGCAAAAATGTCAAAATGAACCAAGTGATACAGAGAAAATATTGTAAACTAACACAATGCTTTTCTTCCTTCCCTCCATCCTTCCGTTTTCACTTTAGGCAGGAGAGAGGAAGAGAGTGGAAAGGAAGTAAGGAAATGACAAAACAGAAACATATACGAAAGCAAGTGAGAAGAAAAAATCCAGAGTCAACCAAGTGATACGGAGGAAATCGAGCAAGCTAACATCACGCTTTCCTTCCTTCCTTCCCCACTCCACCCAGTAGCATCCAGACACGCAGGCAAATGAGATTCCCTATTCCCCTCACGCCAGGCCCGGGCACAACAGGACCATTAAAAAATCAAAGCAAGCGGAGTTCAGGCAAGTTTGGGGCGCTTCTTGCTTGTTCTGGAGCTGCCTTTGCGCTCCTTTCGTGCCTGCTTTGGTTGTGGTTCGCAGCTTCACTCGGCGGCATCGTCTTCTTGCCTTCTGCCTCTCGCTAAATTTTTCTTGGGTATATTCCTCCCTGTTTCATGGCTTCAATTTTTTTACCTTCATTTTTGCTTGTCTCGGAATTACTGTTACCCTCCTTCCAAGCTTGCTTCGGTGGTCTGTCGCTGCTTCACTCGATGGATTTTTCTGCTTGCCATTTGCCTCTCGCTTGAATTTTCTTTATTTCATCCTACTTTTTCAGTTCTGCTTTTACCTCTTCCATTTACTTTGTTGCAGAGCTGTCTTTACCCTCTTTTCGTGCCTGCTTAGGTGGTATTTTGCTGCTTAACTGGAAGGCTTCGCCTCCCTGCCTTCTACATTTTCCTTGAATTTTCTTTATCTTCTTCCCTGCTTTTCAGCTGCATTGTTTTTTCCATATTTGCTTGTTTCCGAGCTGAATTTTCCCCTTCTTCCGTGCCTGCTGCGCTGGCGTTTCATTGTTTCACTCACTGGTTTCCTCTTCTTATTTTCTGCTTCCTGCTTGAAATATATTTTATTCTTCCCTTCGGTGATGTTTTATTGCTTTGTTCACTGGACACTTATCTTCATTTTCTCTGTTACTTTGCTTTCAATGAATTCATTCTTTTCTTCCATTTCTCTCTTTTTTTTCTTTTCATCAGCTTTTGTCCTTCTTCCTTGTCTTTTAATTTTGCATAGTTGAAGTTTAATCACGTATTTCGTTACTTTCACTGGCTTCCTGTGCCATTCCCTTCCTCTCCTCTTTATGTACTCTAAACCTCCTAATATTGTTTCCCTTCCTTTTATATTTTCTACAGTTACCTTTGACCATCTTGCACTTGTTATTAGTCTGCTCTGTGAGCTTGCACTTTCCGTTATACTGTTTCGTTCACTGACTGCATTTCCTTTCGTTTTACTTCTGTCTGTTTTTTGCATTCAATTCCTTTGTAGTCCAGGAGTTGCCTTGGCTCCATCCTTTGCATGTTTTTATTTTCTTCTTCTTTTTCTTTTTTTTTTTTCTTCTTCTTCTTTGTAATCTGGTTTTGTTATTTAGCTCACAGACTTTAATTTTAAGACCTAATTTTTATGTTTCTGTTTTGTCTCTTTACCTTTGCTGTTGTTCCTGACTTGCCTTTGTCCTTCCTTCTCTATTTTAATTTGTTTCGTTAGTGGTATGTTCTCTACTGTGCTATATCGTTCACTAAGATTTTTTCTTTTCTCTGCCTTTTTTCTACTTATTTTGTGATAAAAGTTTCTGGTCTCCCCTTTCCATTTTCTCGTAACCTCTGCATAAATTATCTTTGTATTTCGTCTCTCCTTGTATTGCGTCGGTGCCTCATTGCCTTTTCCTCTCTCTCTCTCTCTCTCTCTCTCTCTCTCTCTCTCTCTCTCTCTCTCTCGTCATCAGTGACCTTTATTCAATTCTCCTCATGCTTTCTTATTCTTTTTCTCTCATTTCTCTTCATGTTCTTTCGTTTCTTTGACCTGCCTTTGTCCCTTTGACTCTGTTCTTCCATGTTTCTCTCGTGTTTCTTTGCTGTTATCCTTTCATCGCTTTTGTCCTCTCTCACACCTTCTCTTTCTCACTCTTAACATTTTCCTCGCCTTCGCTGTCTGTGCGTGTGTGTGTGTGTGTGTGTGTGTGTTTGTGTGTGTGTGTGTGTGTGTGTGTGTGTGTGTGTGTGTGTGTGTGTGTGTGTGTGTGTGTGTGTGTGTGTGTGTTTTATTTCTTGTCATCAAGCAGTTTTCTTTCCGTTCGCAATAGTTTTCACTTTCCTTTCAGTCTCCCCCCCACCTCTGTCTGTCTGTCTGTCTGTCTGTCTGTCTGTCTCTCTCTCTCTCTCTCTCTCTCTCTCTCTCTCTCTCTCTCTCTCTCTCTCTCTCCTTCAGTTCATTCAATTCTTCCATCATATCTTTCACTATGACTCCTTCAGCTCCTCATCACCTACTCAGACCTGCTCTCTTTTCTCTCCATTCCCTCTCCCGCTCTTGCCTTTCCTTTCATTCCTCCTCCTCTTCCTCCTCCTCCCCTTCCCTCCTCCTCACTCTCTCTCCTCTCTTCTCCCTCTCCTCCTTTATTCAAAATTCTCTGTCTCCTTCTTTTCTATTCCTTTCTCTGTCTCCTCCTACGTGCTCCTAGCCAGATCCTGCCAGAGCTTTAGCTGGCATTCCTGTGATCATCCTTGGTCTGTTCCTTTGCATCTCTTTACCTCACTCTCTTTCTTTAGCCCATTTTTTATATTTTCTTTTACACATTCTTTTTAACATGATAATTCTCTTTTTTTCCTAGGTTCTCTCTGTCTTGTTTTCTGTTCTCTGTCTGTCTGTCTGTCTATCTGTCTCTGTCTCTGTCTTTGTCTGTCTGTCTGTCTGTCTGTCTGTCTGTCTCTGTCTCTCTCTCTCTCTCTCTCTCTCTCTCTCTCTCTCTCTCTCTATCTGTCTCTGTCTCTGTCTTTGTCTGTCTGTCTGTCTCTGTCTGTCTCTCTCTCTCTCTCTCTCTCTCTCTCTCTCTCTCTCTCTCTCTCTCAACTATCCTCCTTCCTTTCGCCTCCTCCATTGTTCTTCCTCCCGTTTCCTCTGCACTATCACCTTCCTCTTCCTCTATTCATTCTTCCTGCCCTGCTTGTCCTCCTCCTCCTTCTCCTCCTCCTCTTTTCTCCTTTCTTTTCTGAATTAATCCTATGTCTTCTTACCTTTTCCTTCTTCCTTTTCTTTGTTTCTTTTGTGTGTATGTAAGGCTTTGTATTTTGCTTGCTTATTTTACTTTTGATTTCTTTTGTCATCTTTACTGGACCTAGCCTGACAAAATTTTACAATGGAAGATAATTTAGAATCAGTATTTTAGCTTCTTTCTTGTCTTTCTTTCTTGCCTTCTTTCGATCTTTCTTTCTTTCTTTCATTCTCTATTTTTTTTATTTCTACCGTTTCGGGAGTTTTTTTTTACTCTTGATGGGGTTAATTATTGCCTTTATTTTTTGGACAATATTTATCATTTTGCTCTTGATAACTCTTAATCAAAATCTTGATTCTCATTACCACCACCACCATTTCCACTACTGAAATCATCGTTACTCACATCAATACTACCACCAACATCACGATCACGACTGTTATCAAAACTACTACCACCACATCACTATAGCATTACCACCACCACCATTACCTTCACGACTAAAATCACTATCACCATCATAATCACCATCACTACTAACGTTATCACCACCATCATCATCCCCATTATTGACATCACAACTACTACCTTCATTGTCAAATTCCCTCGCTTCCATCATTACCATCACACTCTCCACCTCACTCCCCACCACTTTCACCATCACCTCCACTATAATCACTTTCTCCTTTACCATCACTGTTAACGTGTTCATCACCACAACCATCTTCATCCTTACCGTT
>NC_137011.1:7900535-7938035 GCF_032717465.1 Coenobita brevimanus | reverse complement strand
CTATCGCTCCCCCTATCCCTCCCCCTTTTTCTCTCCCTCCCCCTCCCCCCTCTCTCTCTCTCTTCCCCTCCCCCTTCCCCTCCAGTCTCTATCATTGTATTCCTTCCTTTACTTCTCTCTCTCTCTCTCTCTCTCTCTCTCTCTCTCTCTCTCTCTCTCTCCTGCTTTTTTCATTATTTCTTATTTTCTATTGCTTTTATATTGATAATTCTCCCTCTCTCCTTCTCTGTCTCTGTACACTCGTATGTGCCTTCCTATCAACTTCTATCCTTCTATCTATCTGCCCTTTCACCTCACTATATATCTGTCTATCACAATTACTCAGTCTGTCTATCTAGGCTATCCGTCTGCTTACCTGCCTACCTACGGCGTTCATCTAAACAGGTAATGGCCTTAAATACCCCCATACAAATACCCCCACACCCCCTGCCCATACCTCCATCGCCTCACTAATTACTAACCCACAATTTACCTGGTGTGTGTGGTCGTTTTCCAGCCCTCGGCCAGATCGAGTAGGGTGGAGTCATTAACCTCTTCAGTATGAGAGGCTTTCCCCCCCCCCTCCTAGGTAAATGGATTCGTCTGGCAGTGGCGAGAATAAACGACTAGAAAGACACAAACAGGAAAACAAACCCAAAAATATAACACACACACACACACACACACACACACACACACACACACACACACACACACACACACACACACACACACACACACACACACACACACACACACACACACACACACACACACACACACACACACACACACGCACGCACGCACACACACACACACACACACACACACACACACACACACACACACACACACACACACACACACACACACACACACACACACACACACACACACACACACACACACACAATCGTCATCTTCCTTAGGTAATACAGTATTTCATTTCCTTCACTAGGAAAGGTTTCCACATAAATGCATAAAATCTTCCCAGGGTTAATTTAAATCGTCCGACGGTGAATACAGTAAAAAAAATGGAAAATCGGAGGAGGCTGTGGCCGAGTCGGTAGGGAGGTGGCCTCTAGTCCCAATGTATCCAGGTTCGAATCCTGGCGAGGGCAAGGCATAGTTTAAGGATTTGAATTTCGCTAAAACTGAATTTACTGATCTGTCATAAGACCTGCCTACATTTCGTAAAAACGCCCGTTGAATGCCAATACACCAGGCCTGAATGAGACACTCTTAGTGTGTATTCAGTATGGACGGTGAGTGTGAACTCCGAAGTGGTGACATGTGGAGGTGAAGGATATAGGATGACTAATGGGCCCCAGTGAACAGGCTATTAAGTCTATGACCAGAGTCGGTCAGATAAAGAAAAAATATATATGATGGTTAATGAAGGCTACTTATATCATCTCAGTCATCCTTCCCTATTTCTATTCTATCTTGTTTTCCATCTTCTTGGCTTTCTTTACCCTTTGGCTCCGAGGAAGTCCTTGTATATTTTAATCTGGCCACCACCTGACAATGGCTGAGGATATATTTTTCGAGCAGGAGGCTTAAAAAACAGGCTTCATTTACCCTTCAGTTAGATAGGTCTTTCCAAAATTAAATACTGTCATCTGGAGATAGAAAAATATAATACAGACCTTACCGTACTGAAAAGATTAATCAAAATCAATGTTCATTCTCATATATTCCACTTGAACAATGTGTCCATTTATCTTATTTATTGATTTATCTTTTTTTTTTTTTTTTTTTAGGTGAAGGAGAAGAAAAAAGGCCATCACGTACCAATTCACAAGGAGTTCATTAAAATACCCTGGCATTTGGTGGAATAAAACAAGGGGCTAAACTCAATCAGCTTTTTTTATCTGTCTTCCTTTTCCATCTAAATTAGTTTTTCATTTAACTCATTTTCCTTTATCTGGTCTATCTCTCTCTCTTTTTTTTTTTTTTTCGATCCAGCTTGACCTTCGTGATCCTAATCTTTAGCATGTTGTTTCCATCTTACTGGTGCATTTTTATCGATACGGCAGCGGTTTTGTTATTCACCTGTTTAAATTAATGTATTTCTAAGCTAACATATTTCTATTTGAATATAGTCCTGTCTTACATTTGACTACGTTACATGCGGCACCATCATGTATTAAAAAATTCGATACCATGTTGTATTTAATGACTCAGTCCTTTTTTTTTTTTTTTTTTTTTTTCACTCGTTGTAGTAAGATTAACTTCAGTCCGACCTATAATCTTTCATCTCAGTCTGCGTTGTTTCCGTCTGACTCATCCTCGTATATCGGATCCGGTGATATTTCTGTCCCTTTCATCCTTAATAATCAGAATTTACGTTATTTTCCTTTCCGATAATTCTTTTTTTATCACTGTCGTTTTGTTTTCCGTCTGGCATATTCGAACTACTCCAAATTCTATGCTTTTTCTCTTTCCTTCTCTTTTTTTCTCAGCTCGTCCCAGTTGATCCAGATGTATGCAGTTTTTTATCTATACCACTTTTACTTTAACCTGGCCCAGATTCTCGTCATTTTCTATCTTATTTCACGTAGCTCAGTGGAAGAAAAGACAATGCTACGGCTCTGCATCGCATCCCCTTAGCACATCTTCGTGACTAGAACCATATTTAAGTGTCCATCGATAGTGACAACTCAGAGTTCAAGATGGAGAAAAGTCGATATTAGGCCAAGTTAGAGTAAAAGGAGTATCATTCAATCTCAGTTATCCAAATCCTGTTATTTTTCCTCCACCTCCCTCTCCTCAGTTTTACATGTAGCTCACTCCCACTGACCAGATTTAGCGTTATTAACACTCTTTCTTTTTTCCTTTTCAATTTGTGCCAGGACTATTTTCCCTACGGTTTGTTCCTCTATATCCAAGTTTATGATCGGTATTCTCGTCGGTTGAGGAAGCTCCCTAACACCTTTTCCTAAGTGATTTAACTTTGTTTTTACACCTTGCTGTCCTCCTCTGCATTACATGAAACACCCCAATAAGAATAGCCGTACACTGCATAAATAACGTACAGAAGGATATCAATCACCCATATCGAAAAATAAATAGCTAAGGAAAAGGTGTTAGGGAGCTTTCTTTACCGACATGAGTACTGGTCTATGTCGTTTTCAAAGTGATTCATTCATATTTTTCCATTTCTATTTACTTTTTCATTTTCCTTGCCACTCTGTTGTTTTCATCTTTTTTTTTTATATTATCCAGACCAGCATTATTTTTTCATCTGCTTTGATGCTATATTGATCAAAACCTAGGCTGCTTTCCGCTTGATTTATATCCATTGAGTTGAATCACTGTCTCCAATTCATTGCATTCCAGTTGACTCGTATGTATGCCAGTAAATTGCGCTTTGTGAGTGCATGACGATAGAGCGAGCGTTTATATATACGCCTATTATTAAGATTTCATCTTTTTTTTTATGCAAGAAAGAAGGAACCAAAGGCCAGAAACCCTTGGTGTAAACTTCCAACATTTCTGGCTAGGTAGTTGGACAATAACAGAAGAATAATTGAGCTAAAATATTTACTTTCTCACGTTTTCTCTCTGGATGCGCATATAGCGGGAAGCCGTAGCATTTATCACACGCGTATTGTTCAGTTCTCCGATCCCGCCTTGCCGTATCAGCTAACTGTGTCTATAAACGCTTGGCAATTGATCGAATGATAAAACCCAGAAATGGGGTGAATACCCTTGCTGATTACACCCTTTTAACATAGAAGCTTTCATGTGTAATTATGAACGTAATATCCGATATTTAATTGTTGAAATTCATGCAAGAAAAGATAGTGTTACAAAAGGAAAATCTTTTAAAATTTGATTTCATAGTGGAGCATATCAATTTAAGCCCTCGGTACATTCTCTTGGAAAGCCGGGATTCCAATTTTTTTATTTTTTTTCGTCTCATGAGTAAATGTATAGCTAAAAACAAAATTTAATGAATGTGTCCACTACATGCTGAAAGAATATCTCCTTTACCTCTCATAGTAAAAAAGTACCAGCCTCTGAAAACTATCGCGGTCGGGCCGTGTCGTGTCGGGCCGGGCCGGGTAGTGTCGGGCCGCACATTTTTCACAAGACCTAGTGTTCTCTCACTCGATCTTGATTTTTCATTTGAACGTAAACATCGCTTCGCTCGCTGAGCCCGATCGCTCGAAATTATTTTCCATGCAGTTCATGTTCGTTTGATTCCAATAACCCACATCAGTATTAGTCTCACTGAGTTGAATCACTGTTGTCTCCAACCCATTTTGTTCCAACTGAATAATTTCTCTATTATTTTCCTTTCATTTCATTTCCGCTTCGTTCTTATAACTCACATCTGTATTAGTGTCCATTTCAATTTACGTCAGTTGATCCCTGTTTAGCCGTATTAGTGCTGTGTTCATCTGGCTCGCTTCTGTTGCCGCGAATTAGCGTGAATCAATGTTTGTTTTCATCCGTACCGCTCTTTTTAATGATCCGAGGTCGGGTTGTTTTCCATCCGGCACCTGTTTATCGCCGCCCCGGAGTGCCGTGATGAGGAATGCTTTGGGCAATTAATGGAGAGTGGCCGTGTGTACATCAAAGCGTGCGCTCAATCACTCCTGCCCATTTGTAAACACCGGCCACCCCCTCTCCATCAACGTGTAGGTATATTGACCACTTTGTTGGTGATTGTTAGGGCCATGGTGAAGGGGTAGGGATGAAGGGGTAGTTTGTAGGGATAAATGGGTATTTTAATGGTAGATCAGGGGTAGCTGAGGGCAAATAAAGACAGAATAACGGATGGTACTTTGGTCACACTGAATTATAGAGCTAATTAGTGAACAGAGGCCAGCCATCAACATGTGGGTGTATTGAAAAGGCTAAGAGTAGTTTTCAGGGGTAGTTTGGTGCTCAAAGGGTTGATTGAATAGAAAAAAAAAAAATAGATTGTACTTTGGTCATACTGGATTAGAGGATTAATTAGTGGACACCTGACCGCCAGCAGTGTGTGGGTGTATTGACCACACTGCTGGTGATTGTATGAGTCAGAGTTTAGGGATAGTGTTTAGGAGTAATGAGGTGTTTTAGGGATACATTGAGAGGCTACTGAGGGTGAATGAGGATAAAAGACATAGATGATACTTTTGTCACACTGAAATGAAGGGTGAATTAACAACAGGTCATTGTGAAAGCTGATGATATACATGTATTTTTCACACTGTTAATGACTCTCACTGGCAGGGGTAAGGGGTAATATTTAGGGGTAGTGGAGTACTTTAGGTGACATTTTAGGGGGTGTGGTGGGAGATTCTGACCATTTTGGCTTCGAGGGTGACTGTAAACAGAAGTCCCCATCAATGTGTATTTCATAGAGACCATACTGCCAATGACTACGTGAGAGGGGGATAACGGGTAGTATTATTTTATGGGTAGACACAGCACTGGGAGGATTTTATGGGTCATTTTAGTGGGTACTTTAAAGGATGTAAAGTAGAAATACGTAGATGAGAGCTTGAGTTCATAGCTACTCAAAATGTCCCCGTCAATGTGTAATCTATAATGACCAGGCTAATGATGATGAGGGGAAAGGGGTAAGGTAGGGGGACAATTTTTAAGGTTAATGGTTAGCTATTAAGTTTAAAGGGAATGTTATGGGTATTTACGGGATTAAAAACGGACTACTTCGTTTTAGGTACTGAAAGTAGAGTTTAGAGGTATAACGGGAATATAATCTAGGGGTAAGAGGAGTACTTTCTAAAGGGATAGAATAATCCTTTCACCATGCTCCATAGAATCATCTGATATTAGCACCATAAGAATTTTAAAAGCATAATTATAGAGGAGGAGTAACTTTAAAACATATATAACCCTCTCACAAAAAGGGGTCTCTCATACGCAAAAAAAAAAAAAAAAAAAAAAATCGTCCAGTAGGGCACAAAGAGGATGTAAAGGAAATAATTAACGAACTATTTGCCTTTCATTGCCTCTGTCTGCGTCTCCTAGCGCCAGGTCAATGAAGCGAGTGTAATCAATATCCACTAGGCTGCTATTGTCGCTTGCTGCACGTTAATTAACTTCAGGGTACTGTGAGGAATTCATTTGTCCTGCCATTCACGCCTAAATTTCCTACGTGGCGTTAGTGATGATAATTATAATGTAAACCCCACTCCCCCCCCCCGGTCTCTCTCTCTCTTTCTCTTCTGTGTGTGTGTGTGTGTGTGTGTGTGTGTGTGTGTGTGTGTGTGTGTGTGTTCAGTATGGCGTCCGATTTAGTATATTCCTGCTATCTCCCCCAAATTTTCTTCTTCCTATGACAGTCACATTACACTCCATCATCTCTTGACACTTTCTAAGCTGACTAAGGCAAACTTGTATCAAAATGAGGCGTTACTGAAGTGAAGAGCGGAGGATGGAAAGGATAATTCAAGGATAGATATTGATTTTACATTCACGTCTCAATATCTCAGGTGGTGACTCCTCAGTTAAGCATAAGAAAATTCAGTGCCTGACCATTTCTATCGATCCCCTCATGGTAATTACTTTTCTCTTGATGTGATGTGTTTGAAAGCCCAGAGGAAATACTGTGTGAGAGTTTTACCTTGTGGAGAGGATGAGAGTATAAGAGACTGAGTAGAAGAGTGTATGTAATTTTGATCCCATAGAGAATTAGGTTTGTACCATAGAAAAGACTTCCTCCCTACCAATAAAAAGGAGTTGCTGTTCATAATGTACTGGAACAAGGGATAAATTCACGCCTCAATATTAAAGGTGTTGTGCCATTTAGTTCCACGTCGATGAAGAATGTTCAATAGGCGATCAATGTAATCCATTTGCTCCCCTCTTTCAGGCCATTCTTGCCCCCCTTCCCCCAAATAGTCAATAAAGTACACGCCTAGGTTATAAACAAGGGGATATTTGACTCTCTCTCTCTCTCTCTCTCTCTCTCTCTAGTTTTCTCACTTGTTCGATTCTTTTTTCTCTAATCTCATTTTTTTTAGCTTCGTACTAAGTTTCTCTCTCTCTCTCTCTCTCTCTCTCTCTCTCTCTCTAGTTTTCTCACTTGTTCGATTCTTTTTCCTCTAATCTCATTTTTTTTAGCTTCGTACTAAGTTTCTCTCTCTCTCTCTCTCTCTCTCTCTCTCTCTCTAACCCTAAAATAAAAATGATCGCATAAATGAGGTAGGAATCACTTTACATACGCTTCCGTCGCAGAGAGAATGACCAGAAAAAGGGAGCTAGTTGGCGTATTAGCATGTAAACGATGGGGAATGAGGCGAAGGGAGAAGGGGGAGGGATGGGGTTCATATGGGGGACGCAGAGAGAGAGAGAGAAAGAGAGAGAGAGAGAATCGCATTAAAGCTTAAAGATGATTCGTACTTGGTCAGCATGGACAAAAATTAAGGCTGGTTATCACTCTGCCTCCGAGAAAGAAAGGTTAGTCGTGTAGTGGGCCTCAAAGGAAACGTAAAAGTTTTAAGAAAAGTTCCTTACTAATCTGGATTACAGTCATAGTCATTATCATCATTATCATCGTGATCATTATCATCATCATCATCATCATCATTATCTTTGTGATCATCATCATCATCATCATCGTCATTATTGCCATGATCATAAAATGACTGACAATAATAATAATAATAATAATAATAATAATAATAAAAACAATAAAATAATAATAATAATAATTATTATTATTATTATTATTATTATTATTATTATAATAACTAGGACGCTGAAGTTTCTATAGCAATATTCATAGATCTCCACATTCCAGATGTACACCTAATATTAAATGACAGGGTATGATTCAAAATTTTACGCAATTTGTCCAGTGACCTTGAGTTCACTGTCAAGGTCATTCATACTAGACAAATCATGTTAACCCATGACCCACTACATTTCCAGCGAGTCTGGTCAAAATCGGCCAAATTCTTTTCGATTTAGCACTTTCAGGCATGAGGGAGCCATTTTGCTTTTCCTCAATATCTCAAAAAGTATTTGCTGGATCTGTAGGTCAATTCGGAGGTGCCCTGGAATATGTTGACGACTACATACTGGAACACTCGCAAAGCAATCGATTGAACAGTTTTTGCTGCGTATGAGAGCAAAAATTGAAAATATAGCATTGCGGTCGTTAGTACGTCTCTACTTAAAAAAAAAAAAAAAAAAAAAAAAGTGCCAAATCATTCCTGCAGCCAAGATAAACCACTCCTGAAATAATCAAGTCTCTCTCTGGAACGGTCTTGGATGGCCAGCCTTCTAGATCTCTCCCCCCCACACAGGCAGACAAACAAACAAAAAAAGTAAAATCTACAATATCCATAAGAACTTCATAAAATGTTGAGTTCTTAGACAATAATACAACAACAACAATAACAACCAGAATAATAATAATAATAATAATAATAATAATAATAATAATAATAATAATGATGACGATAATAATAATAATAATAATAATAATAATAATAATAACAACAACAACGATAATAATAATAGTAATAATAATAATAATAATAATAATTGAAAAAATAAATCAATGCCATCATCACCATCATCATCATCATCATCGTTACTATTGTCATTATAATTATCATCTTATAACACGGGAACTGAATAAATAAACAATATTACTGTACAGAAAACACAAGATTCGCATGAACAGGAAGGCGAAATGAAGACGACGAAGGTGGGGGAGTGATGAAAAGAAACAGAAAGAGGAGAGAAAATTAATAATCAGACGCACAAGAAGAATAAAGCAATAACGAGCAGCGGAATACGAAATAAAGGGAAGACAGAGAAAGCAGATGATGAGAGAGAGAGAGGGAAGAGGGGAAGGGCAGAAAGAATGTGAGACAAAGACTAAGGTGGAAGACGTGTGTGTGTGTGTGTGTGTGTGTGTGTGTGTGTGTGTGTGTGTGTGTGTGTGTGTGTGTGTGTGTGTGTGTGTGTGTGTGAGAGAGAGAGAGAGAGAGAGAGAGAGAGAGAGAGAGAGAGAGAGAGAGAGAGAGAATCGCGACGTCAATATTAAACGCAACAGTGATAACAAGTAGGAGTGAAGAGCACACACACACACACACACACACACACACACACACACACACACACACACACACACACACACACACACACACACACACACACACACACACACACACACACACACACACACACACACACACACACACACACACACACACACACACATACACATACACACACACACACAGAACACGGGATTCAGAAAAAAAAAAAAAACAATAAAAAAGCTTCAAGATGAGTGGCTGAGCTGACAGGAGAGAGAGAGAGAGAGAGAGAGAGAGAGAGAGAGAGACAGAGAGACAGAGAGACAGAGACAGAGACAGAGAGAGAGAGATTCTTTCTACGTCACAAAATTCTCTCTCTCTCTCTCTCGTGGCCTGGACTAATAAATCTTCCCTGGCTGGAGAGGAACATGATGAAGTCGCGTCATTAATATCCAGAAGTCAGAGCAGTGGATAAGAGGGTAGGTAGGTGGGTAGATAGGCCAGTGGGTAGATGGGTAGAAGGATGGGGTAGGTAGGCAGGAAAGTAGTCAAGTAAGTCAGTGATGGGAAGGTGGATAGATAGGTAGATAGTTAGGTAGGCTAGTGGGCAGACAGGTAGGAAAATAGGAAACTAGGTAATAGGTAGGTTGGTAAATAGGTATGTAGGTAGATAAGCAAGTAGGAATGTAGGCAGATATGTACGTAGAGGTATGTAGGTAGGTAGGTAGGTAGGTAGGTTGGTTGATAGGTGGGTAGGTGGGAGCGTAGGTAACTGAATTGGGGATGAGGTGAATAGGTAAGTGGGCAGGTAGGTAAATGGGTGAGTAAGTATGGAGGTGGAGAGATAGGAAGGTGGGTGAGTAGATATGGTAAGTGAAGTGGGGGAAGAAATGAATAGGTAAGTGGATAGGTAGTTAGGTATCTTGGTTGGCTGGGATATGATTAGGATATGAGTAAGTAGATGAGTAGATTGGTGAATAGAAATTAGTGAGCAGGGAGATCTTGTAGGTAGGTATGTAGGTGGGTGGGTTGGAGGGTAGGTAGGCACACGAAACTGGGCTAGAAATGGTTTAGATAAAGATGACTAGGTAGGTAGGTATGTAAGCAGGTAGGTAGATAGGCAGGCAAGTAGGTAGGTAGGTTGGTGCGTAGGTAGGTATTTGCTTAGAAAGACAGATGATTAGGTGATGGGATACATAGATGTGCCGGGAGCTGGGCGAGATGGAGGTATAATTAGGTGGGTGGGTGGTTGCGATGGTAAATAGGTAGGAAGGTGGACAGAGAGATGAACAGTGGGTGAATAGATTGATGGATGGATGGGTGAATGCATTAAAGGCTTGTTGAGTACGTGTGTGTGTAGATGGATAGGTAATCAGATGAACGATTAAGAGATTTGGAAAGTAGGTCTGAAAGTGGGTGGAAGGAGAGGCGAATGAGTAAACAGACGGGTGGATAGACGAGTGAGGAGTTGGGTGGAGAGGTGCATGAATGAGTAGATTGGCGGAGAGGTGGGCTGGTGAGTAGGTGGATGGAGAGATGAATGAATAGGTGGGTGGAGAGGTGAATAAGTCGGTAAATGGATAGATAAGTGACTTGGTGGATGGGTGAGTGGATAGAGAGAAACCTGAGTATAATGGTGAGCAGTTGGGTAGATAAATGGGTGAGTGAATGGGTAGGAAGGCTGGTGAGTAGGCAGAAATTGTGAATGAAATGGGTTACGTTTAGGCCTGGTTATGAATGGGTGGGCAGGGTGACTTGCATTCCTTTGAACCACGCCTTTTAAGAAGCTGTCAAGATCATTTAACCCCTTCAGTCCCATGACGCATTTTCGTAGTTTTCTCTTCACCTTCAGACAATTTTCTTCACCTTTATTAAGATTTTTCGAACTGGAGGGGTTGGATACAGGCTTCATGAACTCGATCAGGACAAGAGATTTTTTCCAAAGTTAAAATTATAAGGGAAAAAAATCACGATGCACTGACTAAACTGAAAACTAAAAAAAAAGGGGGAAGGCATGGGATTGAAGGAAAAAAAATTGGATCTTTAAGTATGGGGATTTTTTTGGGGGGGATTGATATGACATTAATACGCTTTTGGAACGCGGTCTTGTACCTATTAATATGGATGGAGGAAATATATACGGAGGGGTGAGAGTTGCGCCAGCCTTTCTCGCTCTTTTTCTTATTTTTTTTTTACTTGGTAATTGACAAAATCTCTCCCTCTCCCACAGGTGTATGTAAGATGGAGAGAGAGAGAGAGAGAGAGAGAGAGAGAGAGAGAGAGAGAGAGAGAGAGAGAGAGAGAGAGAGAGATTGTGGAGATGATGATGATGATGATGATGATGAGGAGGAGGAGGAGGAGGATATTAGGGTTCGTTCAGGAGAGAAACTCTTTCATTAGTATTTTTGTAAGAGAGATGACGAGGGTTTATATTTGCATCCAGGAGAGAGAGAGAGAGAGAGAGAGAGAGAGAGAGAGAGAGAGAGAGGGGAGGGGAGGGGTATGTGTGTGTCCCATTTTCTTCTTAATGTAGTACTAATATCAAGAGTGTAGTTGTATTTACTTAAGTGGGAGACGGTAGGCTGGGGACCGGCATGAAGTAGATGTCGCACTGTGGCTCTGAAGGACAAAAACAGCACAACGTGACCCTGTTGCAATCCTAACGATAATAACCCAGCACACAGTCGAGGAATGTCAGGCCAAGGAAGCACACCACCTTCACACTACATAAATGTAAACAGTATAAAATAGCATAAAACAATAAGCGCATCCAAGGCACAGCAAACCCGTCCCCGGCAGTTATTTTAGTGCTGATGTATAAACACAACATGATATATAGTCAAAGATCTCCCATATCAGATTTGGGGTAAATCGGGTGAGAGCTTACTATTTTATGCCCATTTGAAATTTTAGGCCCGACCCACCTGACGCTGACCCCCCTATCGCTAACTGGGGGATGACCCCCCCTGGTGTGATGAGGCATGTTATAGGATGCAGATTTGAAAGGTGCACATTTAGGTTTTGGTTTCACGATGATATGACAAATTTGAAAGGACTTATGGCGAAACAACGATTTTCTTTTTCTTTTTCTTTTTTTTTTTTTACACATTTTTGGGCCTACTGCCTGGCTTGGCCCAATTTGGCCGAAAATTTAAACACATGATCAAAAGGTCATAGCACATCATCCCTGTAATTTTAGTCAAAATCGCACCAGCAGTTTTCGCGTAAAGTTGTTAACAGACAGACAGACGGACAAACAAACAAACAAACCGAGTGAAAACACTACCCGTCCTCGAGCCCCTATTGGGCGGGGACTGGTAATAAAGGTGTACGCAAGTCTCAATATTTGACAGTCACTACAAAACATGTGCATTACTTGCAGGTTAGCCTGCATACCACAATGCAAGGCGAATTTGACTGCGAAGGAGAGAACCAACACTTTATATCCCTCATGGATTTTACAGGTATACGTTATTAACTGTGGATTTGCCTACACAGTCACCCTCAGTTTATACCTTTTCCATTTGTGACCTTTATTTCTGTAATCTCAACACATCCAGACCTTTTTACTCAGCTAAGGATAAAGTATTTGGACAGAAGGGTTTATGCTAGCACCCACAATCCGATGCCCAATTTCCTTACTTTATTATTTCAATTTATAGATGCTCTTTATTAAGTAAGGGGAGTTCTGAGGTAGTGAGGGGAACTGCTAAGGCTATATCTGCCACCTCTATAATTCAAAGTCTCCCCTTTCCTGAATGAAATATATGGAAATAGCAAAAATTAAACGGAAAATAGGTCATCGAACTTGAAATTTAATTTGAGTTAATTAACCTACTCAGATATTACCAGACATTTTTTTTTACGTCTTTTAAGAGGAAAAAAAAACGTATAGTTCATCAAAAATATCGCCCCAAATGAATTAGCATCATCATGGACATACGTATAGTTGTGTATAACCTACGGGCGGGAACAGCTTTAATATCATTTTATCATTTTAGAGCATTTCACTGTCCTCTAACCCATCGTCCCCATATTTTATCACATGCATATTTAGTACAGTATTATAATTAATTCTACCATAGGAGAAATTTATATCGCTCAAAAGGGTATTATTATACTCACGAAAGTAAAGCCTACTCCTAAAAGCTAATTTAATGTGCAAAAAATATAAAAAAAGGGAAAATTATCTCTTGAAAAAAACAAAAAGACCAAAAAGATCCAGAAAGTTCGAAAGGAAAGAAAATATATAACATTAATAATAATAAGTACAGGGGCACTTAGTGGAGTGCATCTCACCGACAAGGGAAACGTAATTTCCAAATCACTCTTCATAATGGGTTAGGATTTCACATTACTCATTACGGTTGCGCAAAAAAATGTTTTCCGGAACCAGAATCTGTAATACGATCCGGATCGGTCCCAAAAAATAATCGATTGTTCCCCGGAACATGAGCTATCTAGCCACCAAACTTGGTCCAAATCTCTCTATACTTTTTGACTAATCCTGCTAATAGACAAACAAACAAATAAATAAAAAACAAACGGTTTAAAACATACTCTTCTCGTCAGATAGAATAAAAATAATAGTTATAATAATAATAATAATAATAATAATAATAATAATAATAATAGTGATAATCATCATCATCATCATCATAACATTAATAAGAGAAAAAGATGAAGAAGTTTTGAGGAAATCCCGGTTAAGATGCAGGAACCAGAAAATATAGAAGACGGGGAGAGAGAGAGAGAGAGAGAGAGAGAGAGAGAGAATATGCTTACTTTGTGCAAATGTTAAAAAGAAATAAAGGAAACAAAGGCAAAGAAAAAGGGACAAAAAAACAGAAAATTGGACAGAAAGAAAAGGATCAGCAGGAGACCAGACCAGAGAGAGAGAGAGAGAGAGAGAGAGAAAGAGAGAGAATCTTTAAAACATCCAGGCAGCCCAGTATGCACAGGCCGTAAACATATTTCACTTTGATGGCCCTTAATTCACGCTGAGGTGTTCATCACTCTCCTTCACTCACTTTCTCTCTCTCTCTCTCTCTCTCTCTCTCTCTCTCTCTCTCTCTCTCTCTCTTGTTTGGGTACAATTTACTTCATCTTCATTTTCGAATCTTTTAATTTTATTATGTTCATCTAATTATTCTCCCTCTCTCTCTCTCTCTCTCTCTCTCTCTCTCTCTCTCTCTCTCTCTCTTGTTTGTCCACTATTTCACATTTTTTCTCTCACTAATTCTCTCCCTGTCTCCATATTTCTCACTCTCTCACGTTTCTCTCACTCTCGCTCAGTCACTTTTCCTCTCTTTCCCTCTCACATTCATCCTCCCACCCCATATTTCCACTCTTGTGTCTCTTTATTTTCACACATGTGTTCAACACATTCTCCTCTCGCTCTACACTCATTTTTTTTTCTCCCTCTTACTTGTTTTGTTCTTGCTGTTCTTATTCTCTCTCTCTCTCTCTCTCTCTCTCTCTCTCTCTCTCTCTCTCTCTCTCTCTCTCTCTGTCAAAACATCTCTCAACTTTTCGGGCGTAAACGACTTCAATATTTTTTTTCATGAGGCTATTCCGGCGATTTCAGTTTTTGGAAAAGCAGACGATTTTGGTCGCCTGACATTTTTTCTAGAACCAGACGATTTTTTCTGCAGGTACTATTTTTTCTCCTGCTACACATTTTCTTTTCTTTTTTTATAGTTAAGTAGAATATTTTTGCAGCTCTCAGATGACACTTTTTTTTGTGACCTAGTAGACTAGGATTTTCCCATCCTCAAATGACATCCTGTGTTCCAGCAGACGTTTTTTTCTACTCTCAGAGAATCATCTACCGCAAGACGATTTCCATAAATTAATACATTTTCTGTAAAATTCATATATATATATATTTTTTTCTCTCTAAAATATTTTTATTTTTCATACATCTGTCCATCATTTTTTTTTTTTTTTTTAATGAGTGTCCATGTTTATGCATTTATGTAAGCACCTACCTACTTACCTACCTACTTACTCGTACTGAGCTTCCTATCTTCCTATGTGTCTGTGTCTATCTATCTATATCTATGTCTATCTATCTATCTATCTATCTATATAATATATATGTATCTGTCTGTCTGTCTATCTATCTATCTATCGATTTAACATCTACCTGTCTGTCTATTTGTCTATATTTTTAGCATCTATTTTCTCTCTTTCTATGGTTACCTATTCGCCTCGTTATCGAGTTATCTATACATCTATCTCTTACATACCAGTAACACTTACCTTGTAAAATAATCACAAATAAAACAATCTCCAGCTATTTCTCTTCCTACTCAGTGACGATAACGATAAATGACAGTATAGAGAGATGCCCCATTAGGCAAGGCGATGAATTGTTCAAGTGAGAGAGAGAAAGAGAGATAGATAGATAGATAGATAGAGAGAGAGAGAGAGAGAGAGAGAGAGAGAGAGAGAGAGTCGCAGAAATGTTTGGCTTTAAAGGAGAAGAGATCTTTGCTTTCTCTGCCCTGTATTCACGTCGTATTAGGAGCCTCCTTGTCATCTGTTCCTTACCGATTTAGCTTACACGTTACTTATTAAAATTTTCCCTTTTAAGTTAATTTTGTCTTATTAATGTATCAAATAAAGTCACGTCTTTTTTTTTCTTTGGTAATAGCAAGCGAATATTATATCCATTTAATAACATTCTATAGATCATTCATATTAACTTGGCCCAAATTTCCATTTCCTTGCAGCTTATTTCACGTATCTCAGTGGTAGAAAAAGACGATACTATTACTCTACATCAGTCTATAGCACTTCTTCGTGACCCGCATCATATTCTGTTAGTCTATGGTTATAACTCAGCATTTAAGATGAAGGGATGGCAATTTTGGTCCAAGGTAAAGTGAACGTTGTATAGCAGAGACGGGATTATTGAAGGCAGTTGTGTCCCCGCTTCCGACAGACGGTTTCATTCAGCTTAAAAAAAAAAAAAAAAAGTCCAATTTTCTTAACACCTCTTCGATGGCTCCTTAATCTGTATTCTTTCAAATTTTGAACGATTTCATTAAACCTGAGAAGACCCTTGTGTAGCCAAAGGGTTAAGAACAATCCACATAAAGTCTTTTTCTATGATGACCTCCATGTAATTTCGCTTTAGCTAGTAGGAGGCAGTTTTATTTAGCATATGGGGAGGTATATGGTAATAATGTAGTAAGAATCCATGTTCATTTTATTCCTCTTTACTTCATGATGTATTCTGTCTGCTCTGTGTTTTATAGACCCCTCTTAGTAAAGGGCTGAATCTCTTTGCGCGGATGTATTTTTTTCTTATGTTTTATGCTATGTTCTTGCTACCCTCATACTACTTTATTTATACTAGGAGAGGCCTCTGGTGGTGAAGGAATCAGTGAAGGGATTTATCGTACCCCTCAAGTGAGAAAAATCCATCGTAAGCTCAATAAAATAGAAGACAGTAGGAAGAAAATATACGAAACCCCTCAAATGCGAAAAATTCATCGTAAGCTCAATAAAATAGAAGACAGTAGGAGGAAAATAAACGAATCTTGACTTAACATTACAGTGAGTTCTTCAAAAGGCTGAAATTATTAGCATATACTGAAGTTTTGTTTTTTGTGATGATATACAGCAGCAGCTTCGAGCTCAATTTGATCCTCACTTCGCTATAAAGGGTCATTGCAAAAAATAATAAATAAATAAATAAATAAAAACTAGCACTTTCATATGATTAACTTCTTTCAATAGAACAAAAATTAGAATACCTTAAACCATGGTAACAAACGTACATTCATAATTTCAAAAAGTCAATTTCCTTTTTTTTTTTTTTCACCAATTTCAGTCTCCTTGTTATGTCAGTTAACATCAGATAAAATAAAGCATTAATTTCCATACAAGTTTTACCCCGTTTCTTGATGCACCTTGTCATCATTATTATTATCATCATCATATTTTTCATCATCATCATCATCACCATCACCATCATCACACGCAAATAATTCATCTCCACTTGTACTTTAAGAGGGTCCAGGTGGGGTCAGAACTGCTATATTTTTCACAATAAATTCTACTTCTGTATGTAGGTATAAAATATGCAAGAGAGAGAGAGAGAGAGAGAGAGAGAGAGAGAGAGAGAGAGAGAGAGAGAGAGAGAGAGAGAGAGAGAGAGAGAGAGAGAGAGAGAGAGAGAGAGAGAGAGACTACATCCTCTGACAGAAAGGGTTAAAGACTCGAGCAGAATTTCTTATGAGAATGTAATGGGATGCATAAGGAGGGTGGAAGAAAATAATGGAAAGATAATGGATGAGAGAGAGAGAGAGAGAGAGAGAGAGAGAGAGGGAGAGAGAGAGAAGGGAAAAGAAAATGAGAAAAGCTGGAGAGAGGACAAATGAGACAGGAGAGATAAGAAAAGAATAAAGAGGAAGGATGATAAGAAAATGTAAGAAAAAGGAAAAAGAAGTGAGGGAGGGAAACTAGGCAGGAAAATAACCCCCTGAGAGAGAGAGAGAGAGAGAGAGGGAGAGGGAAACTTTATTTATTCAGCTTCAGTTACTCTTTAAAAATTACCTAAAAAAATACCTTCCAAAGACATTATTTTTTTCCCGTCTACGTTTTCCCTGACGTCGCATCCTGTAATGGGTGGCCTAAAAAACGGGAAGGGCCGACAGATATTTTTCTCCCTATTCAGTAACGATCCAGCCTCTCCTCCCACTATAAACACTCTCATTTATATACTCCTGCTCCTTGTATAACTGTGGTCAATAGTATCTTTACAGTGTCTCAAAGCTATGTGAAAACCTGAGCTCCTCTTAGTTAGCTTAATCTAGTCTAATCTAGCGTAATCTAACCCATCCTCATCAACCCGAACATGACTTAACATATCCTAAATCTGGAATAAAAAAGCATTGTGATATCTAACCTAGCCTAATCAAACCGAACTTAATACTAATCAAGCAACCTGATATATACCTCCATTAGTTATTTCGAATTTTGGGTAGCCTAGTAATGAGTGCCCAAGTGGCGATATGTGAAGTTGTGTATATACCATCCGATGTGTGTGTTTGAACTCTGAAGCAGATTGTCTAGCAGGTGCAGAGAAATATGCCCAGAAATGGATACAAAAATATTAATGTGGAGAGAGAGAGAGAGAGAGAGAGAAGTGGAAAAATGAAAAAGAAAACTGGTCATAGTACAGAAAGACTTAGGGATAGATTATGACCCTCCCATTCCCACTGACAGCACGGCATTCATTATTAAAAAAATCCCTCATTCGCCCACAGGGATTCGAACTAGTACCTCTTTAGACAGCCAACCAATAAATGACGAGGCTACTACGATGACAGATATACGATTTTGGTGAAGTCTTTATTTATGTTTATATTTATTTTGTGAGATGGATTTGGAGCGAGGCTTTTATTGTCTGTCTGATGCCAAGTCGATGAGGGTTTGATATATAGTCTCTGTTTCCGCCTTCTTCATTGTTAGATAGATAGATACAGAGTTTGATAGATAGATAGATGGGTAGGTAGATAGATAGATAAGTAAACAGACTGGTACATAGTATATAGACACGATATTGCATAAATGATTGATAGATAGATAGATAGATAGACAGATTGATAGACAGATAGACAGATAAATACAGACTCAATATATAGACAAAGGCAGATTAATAAAGATAGAAATGGACCGACAGAAAGAAGGAAAATATGTTCCAGAGAGTCAAAGGGAGATGAATATTGGTGCATAGGTAGTCAAATAGAGATACAAATTCACGGATTAAACTCAGTATGAGGTAGAAGGTAGACAGAATAGAGACAGATTAAAAAAACATAGAAAGGGACTGTCAGAATGAATCAGGATATACTGTATGTTCCAAGACTCCGTAGAAACATATAAACACAGTAAGATGTAGATAGACAGACAAATTAAAAAAGATTGATAGAAATGGACTGAACAAACGAAGCTGAATATATGTTCCAAGAATCCCTAGAACAATAACAAAAGAACAGTATTGCCCTGATGAACTAAAGCCCCAGGGAAGAACAATGGAATAACCAGAGATAAACCGATTATAGGTTATCTCCCTTTCTCTATCACTTCTCTTATTGGCTTCCCTCTTTCTCCTCAATACATTACCATAAAGCCTTCCCCTCCTCTCTCTCTCTCTCTCTCTCTCTCTCTCTCTCTCTCTCTCTCTCTCTCTCTCTCTCTCTCTCTCTCTCTCTCTCTCAAGTTCTGTAGTAATTCGGCGTCTGTAATTGGATGTCTTTGTATTAAATTTAAGGTCGGGTCACTCTAAAAGGATCCTTAGGTTTGTGTGCTCTGTAAATTTATGCAACTGTCTCTTTCTCTGTTTAATTTTATGCTTCCCTCATTTCATATTGGCCTGTGTTTAGTTTCTCTCTCCCAGTCAAGTCCATCCACTCACATCTCTGCGTCAGTGATGAAGGACTGAGAGATGAAATCCACGGATTTTTGTAGTTGATTCTCCATTTCTGGTTAAAATTACCCTTAGTCTGTCTCTAAAGCGTAAAAATTTCCACTTCCTGATATATAATTGTGCATCAAATCCCTCCCTACTCCCGGAAAGGAGGACGGTGGACTGAAGAACAAGGCCAACTTTAACCAGTCCACTAGGTTTACGTTTAAATGAACCTGGGACCACAACAATAGAAGCAAAAACAACAACAATGATGACACTCTAAATATAAGTAGATCTTCATAACCTTAAAAAAATCTTAATCGTCTGAAGAAATAATAATCGCCCCTTAAAAAAATCTTAATCGTCTGAAGAAATAATAATCGCCCGAGGAGAGCTAGAATATAACAGAAAAAAAAATAACTGAAGTGATAAAGGTATTGGAAATGTTCTTAATCCTTGCCTATGAGAAGCCCTTCCAATGACGAATAAGACTCTGAAGGTGGCAGAGAGAAAGAGACAGACAGACAGACAGACAGACAAACAGTTAGACAGTTAGACAGACAGAAAAACAGATAACCATACTGGAAATGAAAACTACACAACACAAACAAACGAGAAAAACAAGTCAAAAAATAAATATGAAGCAACACATCCCCAGTCTGAGAAATGACAAAGCGTGGGTATAAAATGAAAAATACTGATACTGGACACTCACCTGCTGCTTAATTAACTGTGAATCACACCTTTATGTGCTTTACGTTGTTCTGTTGGCTTCCTGGGATCACGGGTGCAAACACATACCGAGGAAGGCATTTAAAGCTCTCGCGTTTGTGGGTCGCATGGCAAAGTTGGGGAATATTATGAGAAAAAGTAGTGTGTTTTAGAGGAGGGGTTGCTACTGAATAGGGACAAGATGGAGACTTAGGGAGTATATACCTGTACGTGCAGAGAAACTCCATCATGCAGTACGTTAGAACTAGAGAAGATTGCAAAGGATATTCAGACATTAGCAATAGATGTAGTAAAGGTAATAGTAGTAACAATAATAATAGTAGCGGTAATAGTAGTAGTAGTAGTAGTAGTAGTAGTAGTAGTAGTAGTTGTTGTTGTTGTTGTTGTTGTTGTTGTTGTTGTTGTTGTTGTTGTTGTTGTTGTTGTTGTTGTTGTTGTTTTGTAGCTCCAGGTTAATCTGAATGGGACCCAGTGGACCGTAAGCTGAAGGCGCCCTCTTCCCCCAGTCCACTGTTCCTCTTTCGGGGGATAGAGAGGAAGCGGTGGGACGTTTGTATAACCGTGCGGTGGAGCCTCATGATTATTTCAGTGCGACCACCTGAAGGCATCTCTCTCCAGCACCGACCACAAGGATTAATACCCTTTCAAACGCTACCATATGGAATGCCACGTCTTGCGGGTTCGTACTGAAAACATAGAGACTTTGACACATACAAGCTAAGCCATCACAACCCCAGGAATTCTATGTTAATCGCTCTCTCTAAAAACATCTTCCCTGTTCGTACTTTCCTAGCAGGGGGGAATGTTTAATTCTGACTGCCACTTTCCCTCCAAGAAGACCTGATTCTGAAGTTGACCTCATGTGGACTGCTACACTCTTTTCACCTTAACTTGGCCCAGTTTATCGTCCCTTTACAGCTTTTATTTCACGCAGCTCAATAGCAGGATAAGACCGTACTACGATTCAGCATTCATTCACAGCACCTTTTCACGAGTAGCAACATAATTTAGTGTTAACATATTATTGCTACTCAACATTAAAGATGAACAAACTGACATTTTAGGCCAAACTATCATACGAAGAATAGATAATCAGTATACAGTATACATATATCGTCATAGTAAGTTATGGACAAAGGAAAAGGGGAAAAAGAAGTGTGTGGTAATTATAGGGGCATTTGTCTTCTTAGTATAATAGGAAAAGTGTATGGTAGGATACTTATTGACAGAGTTAGAGAAAGAACAGAGAAATTAGTTGGAGAAGAACAGGGAGGCTTTACGAAGGGAAGAGGTTGTGTAGATCAGATATTCATTCTCAGATCTTTAGTGGAAAAGTTTCTAGAGAAGGGAAAGAAGTTGTATGCGGCTTTCGTGGATTTGGAGAAAGCATATGACAGGGTGGATAGACTAGGATTGTGGAAAGTGTTAAGAATATATGGAGTAGATGGGAAGTTGTTGAATGCTGTGAAGAATATGTACGATGGTGCGAAGGCTGCAGTGCGTGTGGATGGTGAACTAAGTGAATTTTTCTCTTTGAAAGTTGGGTTGAAACAGGGATGTGTCATTTCTCCATGGTTGTTCAATCTGTAAATGGATGGGGTAATAAAAGAGGTACAAGGTAGGGTAGTGGATGTTGGAGTGGCCCTGATGAGAGAGGATAGTGTTTGGAAACTCCCTGTACTGTTGTTTGCAGATGATACTGTGTTGTTGAGTGAAGACGAAGGGGAGCTGCAAGGCTTGGTGGATGAGTTTGAGAGAGTGTGTAAGAAACGGAATCTAAAGGTGAATGTAGGGAAGAGTAAAGTGATGGTCTTTGAGAGAGGTGAAGTCAGTGAATGTACAGCGAGGTTGGATGGTGAGGAATTGGAAAATGTGAGTACGTTTAAGTACTTGGGTAGTGTGATGAGTAAGGATGGAGGTTTGGAGGGTGAAGTGCTTGAAAGGGTACAGCAGGGAAGAAAGGTTGCTGGTTCTTTGAAAGCAATGATAAGAAACGGAAGTGAGCATGGAAGTGAAAAAGTTACTACATGACAGTATTGTGATACCAACTCTAGCGTACGGAAGTGAAGCTTGGACGTTGTTGGAAGGACACAAGTCAAGAGTGAGAGCAGTGGAAATGAGTTATTTAAGAGGAGCCTGTGGAGTCACGTGGAGAGACAGGCTGACGAATGAGGATATAAAGGAGCGTTGTGGTGTTGATGTGGATGTGACAGGAAGCGTTATGAGGAACACACTGAGGTGGTTTGGCCATGTGGAGAGGATGGAGGGTGAAAGACTGACGAGGAGAGTGTATGTGAGTGAGGTGGAGGGGGAAAGAGGGAGGGGGAGGCCGAGAATGAGATGGAGGGATGGGGTGGAGAGGTATATGAGAGAGGGGGGTGTGAGTTGGGAGCAGGGGAGTGAAATGGCGAGGGACAGGGCGACTTGGAGGCGATTTGTTTGTGGCCACCCCGAACGGGATTGAGGCGTCTGGCAATAGATAGATAGATTTATAGAAGTTATGTAAAAATGAATACTATTGGTACACTTAATTTATATGATGACCAGACGTGGGTTTAAGGAATGGATATATATATATATATATATATATATATATATATATATATATATATATATTGTGTGTGTGTGTGTGTGTGTGTGTGTGTGTGTGTGTGTGTGTGTGTGAGTTCAGTGAAGCTCCAAACAGACATCCAGACACAGACATATAAAATACATAAAACACACTTACCCTTAAAGGCAAGTCATCAGTGAAAATGTTGGACATAAAAGTGAGTACGAGAAAGAGAGAGAGAGAGAGAGAGAGAGAGAGTCATCCCCGTCCAAGAGGCCAAGAGGAAAACAAGAGGAGTGTGGAAAACCCGGACTTCCTCTCATCGCAACCACCTTCACCGTCTCAGTGAAGGGGATATCCGCCCCCCACCACCGGAAATTGTGTTGGAGCTCTCTCTCTCTCTCTCTCTCTCTCTCTCTCTCTCTCTCTCTCTCTCTCTCTCAAGCTTTTGAAATGAGGAAACGTAATATTCATATCTGCTTATACGATGGTTAGGTCACCTAGAAAGGATGGTGTATACTCTCTCTCTCTCTCTCTCTCTCTCTCTCTCTCTCTCTCTCTCTCTCTCTCTCTCTCTCTCGCCCCACCCTCTCATTTTCCTCCCCTATCTCCTTACCTCATTAGTCCCTACTCTCACTCTCATATTATTAATTCACTAGGGGAACGAGACGTGATGTATGGAACTGCCCTTACTAATTACGAAAATAATTGAGAGTAGGGGAAAAATCAGATGGGGGGGGAAGTAAAGGAGGTGAGAGTAGGGCGTCGAAAAACAAAAATTGGTGACGTGATGGATGAGAGAGAGAGAGAGAATTAGTTACCCAGTCCTCTTCCATGTTCAGTATTTCTTGTCTTTACTTATGATTCTCTCTTTCTTTTTTTTACATAATTTTCTGCATACCTTCTTTACAATTTCCTTTTTCCCTTTCTGGTTATATACTTTATTTTTAATTCTTATTTTTGTTTCATATGCCGTTAATTCCTGTTTATTTCTTTTTCACCATAATACAGTTCATCATCATCACTGTGATCGTTATTCATCAAACCCTCATTTTCTTTCTTTCTCCTCTTCTTTCTGCTCATTATCATCATTATCTCTGCCTCTGATAGTATTATAATCACCACCACCATCATCATCATCATCATTCTTTCTTTCTCCTCTTTTCATTACTCATCCTTCTCACTATCATCGTCGCTAATACTGTTATCAATTTCATCATCACATCATCATCATCATATGTCTTTCCTCATCTCTCTCCACACACACACACACACACACACACACACACACACACACACACACACACACACACACACACACACACACACACACACACACACACACACACACACACACACACACACACACACACACACACACACACACACACACACACACACACACACACACACACACACACACACACACACACACACACACACACACACACACACACACACACACACACACACACACACACACACACACACACACACACACACACACACACACACACACACACACACACACACACACACACACACACACACACACACACACACACACACACACACACACACACACACACACACACACACACACACACACACACACACACACACACACACACACACACACACACACACACACACACACACACACACACACACACACACATCTTCATCCAGTCCTTCTCTTCCCCTCTGTAATCCCCTTATCCTCGTCTCCTGTCCTTCCCCTCTTCTTCCTCTCAACCTTCTTACCTCCCTATCCTCTTCCTTTCCCTCTTTTCCCTTTCCCTCTTTTTCCTTCTTCTCTTTTTTTTCCATTTCCTCTTCTCCCCCTCCATACCTCCGTACTTTCCCTCTCTTCCTTCCCCTCTTCCTCTTTCCCCTCTTCCTCCCTATCAGTCTTACCAATCTACCTTCTACCTCAACTGTCTTTCCTACCTACCCTCTTTTGTATTTTCGTTCTTCCCCTCTGCTCTTCCTCCTATCACTCTTTTTTCCTTACATATCTTTCCTACCTATCTTTTTATACCCACCCTGTTTCCCAGTATACCTTCTCTCTCTATCATCTTCCGCCTCATCATATTCTATCTTCCTCCTCATCATATTCTCCATCTTCCTCCTCATCATATTCGCCATCTTCCTCCTTCTCTCCCAATGATCAAAGCACCATTAAGATCTCTGTACCCAAACTCTCTGGTCCTCATAATATCTTAAACATATTTTTTTTTTTCCACCCAAGCATTCCTCTCCTCACCAACTTCTTCCTTCCCCCTTCTCTTCTCTTTTCCCTCTTATTTTCTTCCTATTTTCCTCTTTCTTACTCCTGCTTTCCTATTTTCTCCTCTCCCCATCTTCTGCTCTATCCCTCTATCCTCCTCCTTCTTCTTTTCTCAGCTTCTTCTTTCTCTTTTCTTCCATATTGTCCCTCTTTTTCCTGTCCAGTTTTCTTCCCTCCCCATCTTCTACTCTTCCTCTCAATCTTCCTTCATTTCCTTTCTTTCCCAGTCTCCATCTCCTTCCTTCCGCATTTTACTCCCCCTCTCTTCTCATCTCCTTTTCTTCCTCTCGGTTTTTCTTTACTACTTTTGCTCTCTCTCTCTCTCTCTCTCTCTCTCTCTCTCTCTCTCTCTCTCTCTCTCTCTCTCTCTCTCTCTCTCTCTCTCTCTCATTTCTCTTCCCATTTCTCTCCCTCTCTCCATCTCCTTCCTTCCTTGTCTTCCTCTTTCCTTATCTTTCTCCCGTTCCACCTCGCTCTCTCTTCTTTTTATAAACTATCCATCTTCACTTTATCTTTTTCTCTTTCTCTTCCCCCATCTTTTTTTTTCACGTCCTTTTTTCTCTTTTCCTATCATTTTCCTCTTTACCATCTTCATTTTCTTTCAACCTTCTTACCTCCCACGCATTATTCTTTTTCCATCCCATCCTGTCTCTTTCACAGCATCCTTTTCTTCCACCTTCTCCCTCTCATCTATCCTCTTCCATTCCATCCTATTTTCTCCAGTCTTTTCCTTCACAGCTTAATCTTCTTTTCCATCTTCTTCCTCTTCCCCCCTCAACATCCTTTCCTCCCATCTTTTCCCCACATCTTCTTCGTTCTTCTTCCTTCCACTTCCTCTTTCATCTTCACCTTTGTTTCATCTCATCATTGCTCTTTCTTTCTCACCATTCTTTCCTACCATCTTCCCCCTACTCATTTTCTCACTTTCCTGACCTTCTTCTTTTCCTCTCATCTCTTCCCTTTCCAACTTATATTCCTCCCTATCTCCTCCCTTTCTCATCTTCTCCCTGCCATCATTCGTCCTTTTTTTCCCATCTTCTTCCCTCCCCATCCTTCTACTCATCTTCTCCCTGCAATCTTCTCCCCTTCCTCCCCATCTTCCTTCCTATCTTCTTCCACTATTATCTTCTCCCAACCATCGTCTCTCCGTCCTTTCCATCTCCTCCTTGTCATCCTCTCTCCTTCCTCCCCATCTTCCTATTTCGTTCATAATCTCCCTACCACCTTCTCTCCTTCCTTCCCATCTTTCTCCCCATCTTCTCTCTGTCATCTTCTCTCCTTTCTCTCCATCATTTTCCTTTTTCATTTCCTCCACATCCTTCCTATCTTCTCTCCATCTTCTCCCTGCCACCTTCTCTCCTTCCTCCCCATCTCTCCTTCCTCCAATCTTCCTTCCTTCCTCCCATCTTCTCTCCATCCTCCCCATCTTCCTTCCCATCCTCTTGCCTTCTCATCTTCTCCCCCTTCCTTCCGGTTTTCTTCCCATCTTCTCCCTGCCATCTTTTCTCCTTCCTCCCTATCTTCTCCCTATCATCTTCTCTCCTTCCTCCCCATCTTCTTTCCCATCCTCTTCCTTTCTCATCTTCTCCCCTTCCTTCTGATATTCTTCCCTTCTTCTCCCTGCCATCTTCTCTCTTTCCTCGCCATCTTCTCCCTGCCACCTTATCTCCTCCCTCCCCATCTTCCTTCCCATCCTCTTACCTTCTCATCTTCTCCCCCTCCCGATATTCTTCCCATCTTCTCCCTTCCATCTTCTCTCTTTCCTCCCCATCTTCTCCCTGCCACCTTCTCTCCTTCCTCTCCATTTTCTCCCTGCCACCTTTTCTCCTTCCTCCCCATCCTCCTTCCCATCCTCTTCCCTTCTTATCTTCTCCCCTTCCATCTGATGTTCTTTCCATCTTTCTACCATCTTCTCTCGTTCCTCTCCATCTCCCTGCCATCTTCTCTCCTTCCTCCTTATCTTCTCCCTGCCATCTTCTCTCCTTCCTCCCCATCTTCTCCCTGCCATCTTCTCTCCTTCCTCCCCATCTTCTGGTGATCAGAGCCCCATTAAGGGATCCATACCCTCTCTTCTGGTCCCACAAACCTCTTAAGCTATTCTGAACGTCTCCTGAGTTGCTTCACATTGCTTCATTTAACACAGGGAAGGAAAGAGAGGAAGAGGAGGGAAGGACGGGAAGAGAGGGAGATGGAGAGGAGGGAGAGGGGGGAGGAGGGAAGCTGGGAGAGAAAGGGGGGGGAGGGAGGGGGAAAGTTTGGAAGGAAGAAGAGAGAGAGGGAGGGAAGGTGGGGGAGAGGAAGAGGGAGCAAAAGGGATGGAATGGGGGACAGGAAAGAAGAGACGGAAGGTAGGAGAGCAAAGGAGAGAAGGAAGGTTGGGAAAGCGAAAAAACGGACGGAAGAAAGGTAAAGAGAAGAGAGGGAGGGAAGCTGGAGGAAAGGAGGAGGAGAAAGGGATGGAGATCTGGGACTGACAAGGCAAAGAGAAGCAAGGACAGGGAACCAAAAATAGAACTAAAGAAAGAATGACAAGGAGAGGGGAAGTATATGAAACAAAGAGAGAGAGAGAGAGAGAGAGAGAGAGGGAGAGAGTAGAGCATATACTTCGACTACTTTTGATAATTTGTATTGAATCTGAGATCAGTTCTACAAGAAACTCAGCGGAATCCAATCTCCATATTTCTTTGGTGTACTTGAACCCTGTAATTTCTTCTTTCTTGAAAGTATGGCGGCGTGTTTCTCATCTAATCTACTTTCATCAGAATTTAATCAATTTTCCCTTCAGTCAAAAGGAACTTCCCAATAAATTTTTCAGCACATTACCCTTTATAAATTTCATAACTGGATGATCCGACAAAGAAAGAGAGGCATTCAGAAAATCACACACACACACACACACACACACACACACACACACACACACACACACACACACACACACACACACACACACACACACACACACACACACACACACATGGGTGAAAACAAAACTTAAAAATAAAAACATTGTCAAGTCCTTACCTCTTTTTTCACCCGTATTCAAAAAATGGTAAAAAAAAAAATGGTAGTAGTAGTAGTAGAAGTAGTAGTAGCAGCAGCAGCAGCAGCAGTAGTAGTAGTAGTAGTAGTAGTAGTAGTAGTAGTAGTTGTTGTTGTTGTTGTTGTTGTTGTTATTGTTGTTCCAGTCGCATCTAAGTCTTGAATTCAGTCTTCTCCTGCAGTCCACCATCCTCCTTTCGGGTGATAGGGAAGTATGCGAGGGACGTTCATAGAACCAGGCAGTGGAGCCTCTCACTTATATCAGTGTCACTACATGAAGGCGTCCCTCTCCAGCACCATGCAGGCATATTCGTGCACTGGTGGGATTGTCCGCAGCACGATAATTATGAAAGAGAGAGAGAGAGAGAGAGAGTTACAGTGTAGTGGACACTTAAACACGTCTTGAAACTTTCTTTATTGTGACAGACGCAGAGAAAAACAGACAGGGAGAAAGACAGGCAGACAGGCAGGAAAAAAGGCAGACAGGCAGGCAGGAAAACTAACAGATAGACAGACAGGCAGGCAGGAAAGCAGACAAACAGGTAGGAAAGCAGACAGACAGATTGGGAGGAAAACAGACTTAAAGAGACAAGCAGACATAAGTAAAGACAGATTTTTTTGACACCTTCAGTGGCGGAGGTGACTAAGCAGATTCAAAGCAAAAGCAAAATAAGAAAATTCAAAGCAAAAGCATGGTAACTAAGAAAATGCAAAGCAAAAACAAGGTAACTAAACAAATCAAAGCAAAAATAAGGTAACCAAAAAAAAAAATCAAATAAAAACCAGGTCACTAAGCAGATTCAAAGCAAAAGCAAGGCAACTAAAAAAATAAAGCAAAAACAAGGTTACTGAAAAATCAAAGCAAAAGCAAAGTAACTAAAAAAAATCAAACCAAAAACAAGGTAGGTTAAAAAAAAAATTAAATAAAAAACCAGGTAACTAAGCAAATTCGAAGCAAAAACAAAGTAACTTAAAATTTAAAGCAATAGCAAGGTAACTAAGAAATGTCAAAATAAAAGCAAGGTAACTAAGAAAATTCAAAGCAAAAACAAGGTCACTAAGAAAATTCAAAGCAAAAGCAAAGTAACTAAGAAAATTCAAACAAAGACGGGGTATCTAAGAAAATTCAGAGCAAAAACAAAGGCAACTAAAAAAATTCACGCAAAAACAAGGCAACTAAGAAAATTCAAAGCAAAAACAAGGTAACAAAGAAAATTCAAAGCAAAAGCACTACATCAAGAGCATATCATTACCTCTTATCATAAAATCAGTTCCTGGGAAGTGTGGATTGCATGCTAAACATTGATGAGATTAGGATAGTGAGAATATTATGTCCCAAAACTAAGGGTGTACTTATTGTAACAGACAGACAGACAGACAAATCCTCTTATTCTATTCGGGTGTGGAAACCCCCTAATACCTTTTCCTAAGCGATTTATTTTGTTCATTACATTTTACTTTTCTGTTCCCTGTTACATCCTTCCAAGATCGCCATACTCTGCATAAATAAGGTACAGAAGGATACTAACCAGCCATATCCAAAAATAAATAGCTAAGGATGAGGTGTTAGGGAGCCTCCATAGCCGACGAGAATACGAGCCAAAGACACATTTAAAGACAAACATACAAACAATGACAGACGGACAGACAGACGGACAGATAAGCAGACACAGACAGACAGACAAGGGGACAAAGACAGACAGACAAGCAGACAAAGGCAGAGAGACGAAGACAGACACGCAGACAGACAGAAAAGCAGACATTGACAGATAAGCAGACATTGACAGATAAGCAGACATAGGCAGACAGACAAGCAGGCAAAGACAGAAAGACAAGCAGACAAAGAGACAGACAAGATGACAAAGACAGACAGACAAACAGACGTAGACAGACAAAGAGACAGACATAAACAGACAGACAAACAAAGACAGACACTCAAGCAGACAAAGACAAGCAGACACAGACAGACAAACAAGTAGACATAGACAGACAAACAAGCAGACAAAGACAGACAGATAAGCAGACAGGGACAGACAGACAAGCAGACATAGACAGACATACAAACAGACAAAGACAGACAGACAACCAGACAAAGACAAACGAGCAGACAAAGACAGGCAGACAAGAAGACAAAGACAAACAGACAAGCAGGCAAAGACAGGAAGGGCAAGCAGACAAGACAGACAGACAGACAAAGACAGACGGACAAGCAGACAATCACAGACAAGCAGACAAAGACAGACGAGCAGACAAGGACAGACAGACATGAAAACAAAGACAGAAAGGGCAAACAGACAAACCAGCAAACACTGACAGATAGACAAGCAAAGACCGACAGACGAGCGGACAAAGACAGACAGACAGAAAGACAGACAGCGGTTCTAAACATAACTTCATTCACCTTCCTTCAGAACCAAAACACAAGACCCCAGTGAAAGGAATGGCTCCGTCAGCACCCCTTATCAACTAATGGCATATGCAGTGGAGTGCGTGCATAATGCTATTGCCTGACGCACGAAAATGACTTCATAATAGCGACTGGAGTCAATCCCGTGAGTTGTCCAAGAGCAGGAATTTTCACTCACCTTTTTTGCACCACGACCTGGATCTTTTAACTTTCAGTCCGAGGCCGCCTTTTTTTTTTAAATTTAATTGCTGGTACACATAGATGACTTTACTTCCTTTAGAAGAGGCTGTTCTAACTTGAAAGATTATTTATACTCCTCATTAACTCCTTCAGTACTGTCGCGTCCTCTTAAACTGACAAACTGGAAAGAGCAAGAGTTAAAGAGGAAAATAGGACATCTGACTGACGAGGTTAAGGTAAATACAGATACATGCGTCCTTAGAAGTGAGAGGGGTTAATGATGGTTATCGATCCATTTACTTCTAAGAATTTCCCTTCAGCTGAATAAAATCGTCTTATGCTAACCAGAATACAATGTCAGAGTCAGAAAGGAGGTCCAATAGTATGTGTGGGTATTGGGGCGAGGGGGGGAAGAAACTCAGCAGATAATTATATAAAATAAATGAACAGTGAATGGATGTTTGGATTTTTAATTTTTTAATTTGTAGTCTAAGAGTAGTTTTCTTTGTGTTTTAAATCATTTTTCTTTCTTGATTCACGTGGAGATTTAAACTAGATGGGATTGGTTGGAGGTAATTATAATGATGATGATGATGATGATAATATGGAGAAAGATGATGATGATGATGATGCCATGATATTTGCTTGAATGAAAGCAGTTACATTCAGTACCAAATTGTAACTTTGTGAGATAATCTGAAGAGAGAGAGAGAGAGAGAGAGAGAGAGAGAGAGAGAGAGAGATAACAGAGGTGGAGGAGGAGAGAGGGCCAGGAGCCTGAGAGGGATTAAACTGATGCCGACGTGATGAAGAGCTGGGGAGGTGAAGGAGACGGGTGGAGAGGGATTGATATAAGAGAGAGAGAGAGAGAGAGAGAGAGAGAGAGAGAGAGAGAGAGACAGACAGACAGACAGACAGACAGACAGACAGAGATCAGTTCTGGGATATTATGAAGAAAGAATAAAAATGGACGACTTGGGAAGGAAAACAAGAAAGAGAGAGAAGAGAGAGACAGGGCAGAGGTGAGAACAATATGCAGATTTATGTATGTATGCATGTATGTATATAGGTAGATTCATAGATAGATAGATGATATAAATAGATAGATTGACAGAAGTGTTTGCTAATGTGTCTGGATATATTTAACTGCATAAAGAACAACGCTATATTTTCATTCGCAATTTTGTAGTCCACTATCCTTCGAAATGAATATAATTATGAATCGTGTTTCTTAAGCATATAAAATGATCCCGTATAAAATTTATGCACCTATTTAATATATTTAAAAAGCATCGAAAATTTCAGAACAATGGCCCAAGCATCTCAAGGATCATGGTGTACTGAGAGCATGAATAACTCATTAATGGGAAAGAGAAGAGAGTCAAGGAAAAAAAAGAGAAGAAAAAAGAGAGAGTGGTCTTAATAATTCAAGAACAGAAAGCATTATTGCAGAACCGAGCATTATTGTGAAAGAGAGACAGGGTTTGAAATGCACATGGAGAAGCACAAAGGATCGCAAACCAACAAAGACGGCATTGAATCCTATGTGAAGGTGGGGGAACTGATTGACTGACTGGTGGAGAAGGGAAATGAGGGGTGAACCACTATACACAGGGGGTACATTGGGGGATTGACAGAGAGAGAGAGAGAGAGAGAGAGATCCAGTGGCCTAGGAGGAAAATGGAGTGGCAGGAAGGATCAGAGAGAGAGAGAGAGAGAGAGAATTGTTCAGATACCTAAATACATAAATCACACGGATCTTATGGTCCCGACGAGGTGATCTGGCTGGAATTCTATTAAACCAACTTACTCCCCAGTCGATGAGGTTAAGACAAGGATAACGCTCAGGAAGGCTTTGGCCTGTATTCTCGCTGGTCAAGAAAGCTCCCTAACACCCTTTTCCAAGTAATTTTTTTTCCTTATCACACCTCACTGCTTTATTCTGTGATATATAAACCCTTCAAATATCGCCATACTCTGCATGAATAACGTAAAAAAAGACACCAATCTATCCAAAAATAAATCGCTAAGGAAGAGTTAATAGGGAGCCTCCTCACCGGACGATAATAGGATCATTTTTCTCCTACCTTCCAGATTCACTGCCTTTTAAGACGTACAGGAAACAGGGAGAAGTCTTGGCCTGAAGAATATTTTTAAGAACGAGAAAAAAATGAACAGTCTCATATAACGACCTTAGGAGCGTAGGAGGGCGAGGCTAGGCTATCGTATTTCGGAATATTAAGAACACCTGTCACTTACATGGTTCTAAATGTTAAGCGAGAGCAGTGTAGTGTCTGGCCCTGAACCACACCACACCACTCATACACCATACTGCATCATATAACCATCCTACCACACCACCCTACACGTACATTACACAACATCACACCACTACCAAACCTTACTAACCAGCACATTCATTATATCATACCACAACATCACCATACCGAACTATCCCCAAAATCCACTGTGCTTTACTACACCGCCACCATACCACCTCACTCAACACATACCCTACACAGCATCTCACCACTACCATACCACCCCACCACAAGCATGCACTACGCCATACTACATCATCACCACACCACACCACACGTACACAACACCACACCATCATATCACACTACCCCACACATGCGCTATACTATACCATAACACCACCATACCACACCAACCCACACATACACCACACCATACCACATTACTGCCACATACACAACAACACACCACTCCTATACCACACCACCCCACACATACACTACACAACGCTACACTACCATACCACACAACCCCACATCTACACTGCACCGCACCATTCCACACCGCCCCACACCACACCACACTACTGTTGAAACTAGTGTGTGCTCTAGCGGCATGGTCTATTAAAAAAAAAAAATGTAACTATAATGATGAAAGGAATATGTGTAAGAAAGTAAAGGTGGGAGCAAATATTTTACTATCAGATCATGAGTAATTTGGAAACGACAGAAGATTATGATAAATGTTAAATATTTGATCAGAAGATAAAGATGATCATATACCGAAGGATATAAGCGAAAAGGAATTAAATGTGTGTGTGTGTGTGTGTGTGTGTGTGTGTGTGTGTGAGAGAGAGAGAGAGAGAGGTGGGCTGTGTGTGCAGGTGAGGTGGTGTTAGGTATCGCGGCATTAATTAAACGTTGTACCAATTACAGGTCTTTATATGTACCTCTTCTGTCAAGAGAGAGAGAGAGAGAGAGAGAGAGAGAGAGAGAGAGAGAGAGAGAGAGAGATTTACAGATAAAAAGATATACTGAGGAGCAAAGACTGATTCATAGTTATAAGCAGAATGTGTGTGTGTGTGTGTGTGTGTGTGTGTGTGTGTGTGTGTGTGTGTGTGTGTGTTGAGAGAGAGAGAGAGAGAGAGAGAGAGAGAGAGAGAGAGAGAGAGAGAGAGAGAGAGAGAGAGAGAGAGAGAGAGAGAGAGAGTCGGCTTTGTCAATATTCAAGTGAGCAATGCTGAAACTCGACACGTATTAAAAGGTCTCTCAATAAACTGTAATATTATAACTTCCATTGAGTTCCATTTTCTATCAGCTTACTCTTTTATTCACTTCCCTTACCAGCCTCTACACGGTTGTTTTGATATATTTATTTATCTAAAAGCAGGGACCGGTGATGGCATGACATACCATCCACTCATCTGATGTAGAGTGACCTTCAAGTGACTGTGCTTTGAGTGACAAGCCTTTTTTTTTCAAGAAACTTACTACGCTGGGTGGCAACCATATAACTAAATGAGGACCTGGTGGTATAGTGGCCGTTAGTGTTAGGAAAATTGATCATATATTGCGACTCAGGGATGAGCTACCGGTTACTCTCTCCTTAAATTTTTGGACTAAGCAGCATAGTCTCATGTCCTCATGTTCCTGAGAGAGAGAGAGAGAGAGAGAGAGAGAGAGAGAGAGAGAGAGAGAGAGAGAGAGAGAGAATGTAATATATTGTGATGTTATATTGTTGTTTGCTTATTTGTTTGTAAGAGGCTTTATTACTTCCAGCCCCAATAATGCTGGTGGTAATTTTTTAATCTGTTTGTGCATACATCTGCCTGTCAGTCTGCCTGCATGTCTGTCCGTCCACCACCAATTAGAGCATCGTGGTGAAAAATTATGATGATGTTCCTAATGGCTCGAGGAAGGAACGATTTAATTTCAGCAAACGTTCTATAAAAAACAAGCACTTTCACATATTACTGGAAATGAAAAAGAAAATGTGCATAGTGTTGAGAGAGAGAGAGAGAGAGAGAGAGAGAGAGAGAGAGAGAGAGAGAGAGAGAGAGGATTCCTTAAAATTCCTTGTAGGGTGAACTTCTAAAACCCCATAAGAGTGTTCAGTACTGTGAAGGAATGGTATCTTTAGAATATCATATTAGCTTATTTACTTTTCCCTACTCATTTATTGCTTTTCCAGTTTTACGCATGCCAACAATCTTTAATTCATTTATCTTTTTGCTAAGTATGTTTCTCTCGTATTTGAAAATGTGTTTGCATTTTCCAACACACTAAGAAAAGCATAGATCTCTCTTGGTGGTACAGTGTGATGTGATGTGGTGGTTGTGTTAATAGTCGTGTTGCTCCTGGTGGTGGAGGTAACCGTGGCTGTGTTTGTGGTAGTTGATTGTAGCGTTGTGGTGGTGGTTGTGGTGATGGTGCTTTGGTAGTGTACTGTGTTAAAGTGGTAGAGGTTGGGGGTGGTGGTGGTGTTTCTGGTGATAGTGAGTGGTGGTGGTGGTGGTAGTGTAACGGTGGTGATGTTGGTGGTGCGTGTGACTGTGGTTGTGGCTGAGATAGTGTGCTGTAGTGGTGGTGGTTGTTGTAGTGTGGCGGTTCTGGTGATGCTAGAGATGATATGGTAGTTGTGGTTGTGGCAGTGGTGGTGGTGATGATGGTTGTAGTGATGGTTGTGGTGGTAGTGATTTGAAAGTGCACTGTAGTGGTGGTGGTGGTGATGGTGGTGGAGGTGGTTGTGGTACTATGGTATTGTTGTAGTGGCAGTGGTAGTGGTGGTGGTGGTGCCGTGTGAATGGTTCATTAGAGCCACACCCTCATTACTCACAGTCACCACCCTGGCTCACACACACGCACACACATACATGGACACACACACACACACACACACACACACACACACACACACACACACACACACACACACACACACACACACACACACACACACACACACACACACACACACACACACACACACACACACACACACACACACACACACACACACACACACACACACACAGAGTCGTATATACATTCATGCATACAAATATACATACAGTATATACAAACATGGATTCATTAATATATATATATATATATATATATATATATATATATATATATATATATATATATATATTTATTTATTTATTTCACCCATTGGATCCCAGGGGTGCTGGGCGAGGCATGGCACTGGGTGGGTACTAAGCGTACCGCCCTCCGCCTATCGGCTCATAGTTGCAAAGCTCACAGGCCCCTACCCGGAGGTTCCCTACTTTATAAGAACATGAAAAATCCCAGTTCTGTCCAATATTCCGGACACCGGGCTCCAATGGGATATATATATATATATATATATATATATATATATATATATATATATATATATATATATATATATATATATATATATATATATATATATAGTCTGCTTCCCCTAAGGGAAGGGAGGTAGCCGAGACAGGACAACACACTCCTAACTTACTCATTCACTCAAACACATTCATTTGCATCTTAGCCCCAAGGGTAGAAGGAACAAATCCCCACCGCACCACACCGCACGAGGGTCAACTGCGCAATGCAATCAGTGACATCCACAGCAGGGCCTGACAGCAGAGCTGGTTTACCCCTGCCACATCATAATGGACCCATCCCCTTACCGGCACTTGACCTGATCAGCTGATCAGACGAAATGCGGGAAAATATCCCCTCAAGGCTGCGTCATCATTTATTCATTCACAGTATCTCTCCAGTCATTTCTATCAAGCACAGCCACTCTTCCTTGCTCAACAGACACCCATCTCGCATCCAACACTTTCTTTATACTGTTCATCCATCCTATTTGTGGTCTTCCCCTCAGTCTTACACATCTCACATCAGATCCAGTTATCTTTTTCACCGATCGCTCATCATCCATTCTCTCCATATGCCCAGACCATAGCTACACCCTCTGCTCAACTCGATCAGCCATCTCCCGCACAACTCCAGTTCTCCTTCGCACTTCATCATTTCTCACTCGATCCCTATGTGTCACTCCACGCATACTCCTCAGGCACATCATCCCCATTTCATTCAAACTTTTCCCCTCTGCTACACCCATATTCCATGTTTCAGCCCCACATGACGCAGTCGGTACCACAACACCCTCATACAGCCTTCTCTTTACATCCATTTTAAGCGAACGACATATAAATACTCTTTTCATTCCTCCCAGCACGTTTCATACTTCATTCATTCTAAACTTTACTTCTGCATCTATTCTTCCATCCACAGCAACATGTGACCCTAAATACTTAAAGCACTCTACCTCCTCAAGTAACTCACTATTCAAAACTATATTCATCCTCCTACCATCTACCAACCTCGTACACTTCATCGCTTTGCTCTTATTCTCATTCACTTTCAATTTCCTCCTTTCACACACCCTTCCAAACTCCGCTACCAACTGTCTCAGTCTCTCCAATCTCTCCTCTGAATCAACCTCCAGTGCAGTATCATATCTATCTATCTATCTATATCTATATCTATCTATCTATCTATCTATCTATCTATATATATATATATATATATATATATATATATATATATATATATATATATA
>NC_137011.1:7840535-7895535 GCF_032717465.1 Coenobita brevimanus | reverse complement strand
TTTTTTCTTTTCTTTTTTTTGAGGAGGGAGGGTTCAAGAGGGTCTAGGTCGGGTCGAAACTGAGCTGTCTCTCCAGTTGACAGCTTTTCCAACTGTGTGTATACGTCTTCCATTTCAGCAAGTAACGCCAGTACTAATATTAATACTACAGTAATACTATCTGTCATCTATCTATAGCCAGACTCCATAATCCCTCAAGGGTGGCCTTTTGACCAAGAGTTAGTTGCTTTGCCGGGAGGGGCACTAACCCTCTTCCAACCCACATGTTGACACGTATGGAACACGTATGGGTAGGTTATATGGTTGCCACCCAGTGTTATAAATGGTGGCTTACGAAAACCATTTGGCTTTTCACTCAGCGTAAAGCCACCTGAAATAGAAAAGAGTAAGAAAAAATGACAGGAAAGTTGGAAGAAACAGGATGAGAAGAAGATAGACACAGAAAAAGAATGACAAAGGTGAAAGAAGAAGTAGGCAGCACTACATCAGTTAAGTGGATGAGGGTCGCCACCACCTACCACCTACATACTAATACTGATGACACTGACACTGTACTATACTAATACTAATACTGCCACTAATAATAATGAAGATGAAAAAGAATCTAGTCTTGTGTTTCTCAAAAGCACCAGTTCTAAAAAATTCACAAGCGCTCAATACACGTCTACCCCGTCATAAGTAAAAGAACTGTGAAGTCACTCATATCAAAGGCAAACTTTACTGTGACATCATCATCATCAACATCATCATCATTGTCCCACTCCATCCCTTTCCTCCTCTCTCTTACCCATCTTTCTCCTTCTCTACCTCCACCCATCCCTCTCAGACCTCCTGCACCCCCTATCCCCCCTCCCCACCCCCTCCCCCCTCCAGTGGCCTGAGCTGGGATGTAACTTGGTTTGTGTGTCTCCTCCTGCAGGGTGTCACTCTTGGCAATGCTGTTAGTGGGCACGCCTCTCACGCATTCCCCCCCCCTCACCTCTCTCTCTCTCTCTCTCTCTCTCTCTCTCTCTGTATGTGTGTGTGTGTGTGTGTGTGTGTGTGTGTGTGTGTGTGTGTGTGTGTTTAGGCTATATACGTCTGGTATGCGTCTGGTTTCACATGTATAAGTACTTGTGCGTCTCTCTCTCTCTCTCTCTCTCTCTCTCTCTCTCTCTCTCTCTCTCTCTCCAAGCTAGTAAGCGAAATCAGAAGGCGAGAACATTATCAGACTTAGAGTAGTGTGGATTATGTCTCTTACAACGCCAGTAGTGTGCTATTTTGGATATCATTAAAACTAAAGCCAATCAATGCAAATCGTAGGGATGCTTATGAAAAAGTAATGGGGGTAACTTAAAATGACTTCTCAAAACTCGTTACCATATAGCTAAAAAAATAAACAACACATTGTGATTATTATGGAAACTATTAAGCTTACAGCACATCTACGCACGTTGCTGGAAAGGTTATAGGTGTTGCTTAACATTCATTTTCCTCGAAGTTCGTCACCACGTCGCTGAAAATAGACAAAGGGCGAAAAAATAAGCAGCGCAACTGGGATATCTCGGAAATTTAAAACTACAGCTGACCTGTGCACTCTGCTGGGAAGCAAAGATTAACATGCTTCTTCGCTCGCATAAGATCCACGTTTTTCTGTGCAGACACTATAGCTCCGTGCAGTGTACTTCAAGTCTATGAATCGATGTTTTCCTAGCGAAAGAACTTATGTCAAATATAATACCATAACACTGAAAATCCTGGTTATAATATCATCACCATCTTTTTTTCTCATCATCTTTTTATCTACACCGTAAGTCTGTCCCACATATCCCATCCCATTTACCCACACAATCTCCCCTTGCTATTAATTCCCTCATAAAAATCCCCTCCCATGACCAGCCCCCTGACAGTCACCGATCAGACTCCTGGACAAAGGTAGTTTTTCCCTTTGTCCATGTTTACTCTGCAGTAAAAGGGAGGACCTGGATATGAACCCCTCCAGTGCGATGACGTATTTTACACTATTCTTGCTTTCCACAGACGATTTTGTTCAACTGGGAGACGTTTGGAACTGTAGAGGTTATATAGAGCCTACATTAATTACAGAAGGACTATACTATTTTTACCTTAACATAGCGCAGATTTTCTTCCTTTTATAGCTTATTTCACATAGTTCAGTGACAGAAGAAGACAATACTACAGCTCTACATTCTTTTTATGCCGCTTCTTCGTGACTAGTGCCATATTCTAGTGTTAATGTATTGTTACAACTGAGCATTCAAACTGGAGAGATGCAAATTTTTGCCAAGTTAGAGTAACAAGAGTATAGTGAACTTTTCTACAAGGAATAAAATTGCCTGGAGATAGGAGAAAAATAATGTTAGAATTTGTCATTGGACTGAACGGGTTAATTCTATTGCTGTGTCTCCTATTCTAGATGACTGAGCCCTTACAAAAACAAAACGCCTTTATTAACCTCGTGTGGTCGATAGGTGTATATGTGTAAACTTCAAATCTTCTGCTTCCTCAACAAAACTCAGCTGCTCTTCCCAGCCCCTAGTAGTCAGGCTCAAAAAAAAAAAAAAAAAAGTCCTTATAAACCTCGCGTGGTGGATAGGTGTGTACTTCAAGCCTTCTACTTTTCCTCTGCAAAAATCCACTCCCTTCCCCAACTACTCATAGTCACCCACAGCGCGACTGCAGGAGACGGGGATTAATGACTGCCCTACAAACTTCTCTTCAGCCTTCATTAAACTCGATTCAGCCGTCCTCATCGCCCGTGACCACCTGGGATAAAGAGGGCAGGTGAAAAGATGATGGATAGGGGTAAAAAATGGGAGGCGAAAATCGGGAGTGGTGGAAAGGAGGAGGGGGAAAAGGATGGTGATGATGATGATGATGATGATGATGATGATGATAGGGATGTGTGTGAGTAGTACAAGGAGATACATGAAAAAATGAGAATGGGAAAGGATTAAGGAGAAAAAGTGTGAGGTGCAGATGGAATAGAAGAGAGAAGGAGAGAAGGAAGGAAGGAAGAGGAGAAGGAGGAGAAGGAAGAACAGGAAGGGAAAACAGAAGAAGGACGCAGTGAGGGTGAAGAGACATTCATATTGTGATAAAGACGGAGGTGGGAAGAGAGAAAGAATGACACAAAAAAAATGAGAAAGAGGAGGCGTAGGAGATGGAAAAGAAAGAAAAGGTGGGTAAAAAGAAAAGAAGGGAAGAGAATGTGACAGGGCTGGAAGATTTGCATGGAGTAGTAACGATGGTGGCAAACGCTAAAAATTACATGAAGATGTAGTATTTTCTCACTGTAAGTCGCATTTATAATGTTCTACTTTGCCGTTAACCCAGTAAATTACATGACGTACTTTTTAATTAAGTCTTCCTTCTCTCCAAACGATTTATCACTTCAGGGGAGATTTTTGGTCAGAAGGGGGTATACATAAAGCTATTAAACACATCCACTATTACAGATCTTTACTAAATTGAGTAAATATATCTAGAAGCCTCAAAAGTAAACTACAAAAATACGCCACATAATACAAGGGATAAAGTCCACATTAGTTTACAGAATAATACTGTTTAAAGTTACATTTCTGCCAAGAAAGTTGGTTCACCAGTTCCTCCATTTCACAGTGCCTGCTCTATAAAAATGAAATGTCTTTTTATACGTCTGATAATGATGAGTGTTTGAAGGATTAAGGGATGCGGATGTATGTATTTCCCTTTCAGGCTGAGGACGTCCTTTCCACTCCATTCCTTGCTGCTAACAGACGAATTATTTTTTAGGGAGTTTTTTGAGATGGGGGATTAGACAACGTTCATTAACTTTTTCAGTTTTAAGGTTCCCATTAGCTGAAAAAAATCGTCTGGGGGGAGCAAGAACGAAATTAATTCAATGTCATCACACTGAAGAAGGTAAGAGAGAAAACAATTACTTGGAGAAAAAATTATCTAAAAAAATTATATATGAGCGAAGTTACGCCATTTCCTGGAAGAATGTAGAAAGTGAGATGTTAAAGAAGTGTGAATAAGGAAAGTGATGAGGAAGAGAGCGCAACAGAGAAGGAAAATGAGAGGAGAGACAGAGGGGAGGAATGTGAGAGAATGATAGAGAAGAGGAAAGCTGGGAGGAGGAAAAAATGAAATATGAAACAGTCACACACACACACACACACACACACACACACACACACACACACACACACACACACACACACACACACACACACACACACACACACACACACACACACACACACACACACACACACACACACACACACACACACACACACACACACACACACACACACACACACACACACACACACACACACACACACACACACACACACACACACACACACACACACACACACACACACACACACACACACACACACACACACACACACACACACACACACACACACACACACACACACACACACACACACACACACACACACACACACACACACACACACACACACACACACACACACACACACACACACACACACACACACACACACACACACACACACACACACACACACACACACACACACACACACACACACACACACACACACACACACACACACACACACACACACACACACACACACACACACACACACACACACACACACACACACACACACACACACACACACACACACACACACACACACACACACACACACACACACACACACACACACACACACACACACACACACACACACACACACACACACACACACACACACACACACACACACACACACACACACACACACACAGACAGAAAAGAATCCCAGTCCGGTTTTCTTCACACCACAGGCAACTAGAATTCAGAGACAAATCTTTAACATTACTCACGCTGCTCAGTTAAAAAAAAAAAAAAAAAAGAAAGAAAGAAAGAAAGAAGCAGAAAAAATGAAAAGAAAGGAAAAAATATGTCACGGCTCTCACAGTGACAGGATAACATGTAGGGCTGGGATGAAAGCTGCTGCTGTTGCTGTTGCTGTTTTGGGCCGTAATTAACGTGGGTGTATTATCACTTCTGACTTGTCTTTGCGTTAGAGGCTGGAGATATATTTTTTTCTTTTTTCTGATCAAATGAAGTAAGGTGGGTGTGAATAGCCTCTGATTCTCCTGACTTCGTTTGTGAGGATAGAACTTTCTCTCTCTCTCTCTCTCTCTCTCTCTCTGAGGTACGGCGAGAACTTACAGATTGTGATGAGTTTAATTCGTCTTGCAGTTGTGTGTTTTTATTTCCTTCCTGAAGAAATAGTGTGGGAATATTGTACTGTATTTGGTTTCTGTTATTTTTATTTTTTTACCAATGGTAAAAGAACTGTTTATTTGTTCATGTTTTTCTCTTAAAATTTTCTTCATCCTACCCACCCTGTATATTTAGGTTGATGATGATGATGATGATGATGACTGGTATATTATGGGATTGATGATGGTGATGATGATGACGGCGATTGATGACTTACGATGATGATGACGGCGATTGATGACTTACGATGATGATGACGGCGACTGATGACTTACGATGATAAAAGACGTTGATGGTGACGGTGAATGTACGGCTATGGGTAATGATGACGACGACGATGATGATGATGATGATGATGATGATGATAATGATGATGACGTATAAGCGTCCAAAAGGTGTATGGAGAATGATGATGATGATTATGATGATGAATGATGATGAATTATGACATGATGGAGGAGGATGAGAAATAACTACCAAAAAATACGTGGGTAGAATAATCGCCACAAATTTTCCGGTAAAGCCGTCCCCTAACATATCCCTTTTTTTTTTTTCCCTTCCTACAGAGCGTGCTGCGAGAATTATCCAGCCAGATGTGGTCAGCTACAGAGGGCAAGGCATCGCTACGAGAGGTCACAGTAGCCCTACCCCGCTCCTGGAGAACGGACGCCCTTACCTGTTCCCTCCTGACGCCGCTCACAGCATCGTCAGCGCCCACGGAAGGCCATATAAGGGTCACCGCATCCCATCCTGTGTTTGACTCTCGGCCTTGGACACAGCAGAGTCAAGGCTGTGGAAGGCCAGGAGATTTTATCCAGATGGGAGGGGACCTACTAAGAGCATCCAACAACGAGTCCTTCGCTCACTCGGCCAGGCTTTTGCTAGCGGAGTGGGCCAAGTTTCGATGGGGTGTGTTTGATGAGAGAGGACACACGAATGATCCTCTCTACCCACCGACTTTCCGAGACCCCAACACTCACCAATGGGCCGCCACCAGCTGTGCAGATGGAGCGGTGAAGGGCAGTACCTGTGACCCTACTCAGCCGGGATGTGTGTTTACCCCGGAGCCCTACAGCAACAATCACCTCAGCTCATCTCTGCTGGCCTTCCCTGAGCTACGCACTGTTAGTACTCAATAAACACACAAACACACACACACACACACACACACACACACACACACACACACACACACACACACACACACACACACACACACACACACACACACACACACACACACACACACACACACACACACACACACACACACACACACACACACACACACACACACACACACACACACACAAGCAAGAAATCAAACAAGCAAAGAAAACAGAACAAACGAAAGCACAGTGAACAAATAAATGTAAAAGCATATTTAGCATATACACAAAGTAACGGGGCAAACAGAGGAAAAGGAAAATAAAAAATAAGGGAATCGAACAGTAATCATTTCACTGAGATGGCTGAATTATGTCATGTCATTTTCACATCATCACCTCTCTCCTCGCATTCCTGTAGCTACACTCTGATAGTTCTCGTAAACATTTCTATAAGTTATTATTTCCAAATTCGCCTCTTCCTACCTAAATATGGGGCTAGGTAAATACATAAAGACAAATACTTCACATCATCTTTACATTGGAAAAAGTTGATAAAGGTTGAAATGATACTGATGGCAATAAACGATAAATAAATGAATAAATATATAGAAATACATAAAAAATACCTCACACCAACTTTTGGTGGGAATAGGGTTGGTATGACATTGCATGATAGATAAGCTGATGAATAAGTAAAGGAAAAAGCCAAAAATAATCCCGTTAGTCTTTCACTGTTACGGCAGAACTTTGGAATTTTGCTTACACTAATGCAGGCAGGTTTCGTTTTCACTAATGGAGGGCATTTTTATTCAGCCGAGAGAATCCCTGCACAGCTATTGGGTTAAAAGCTATCTCTATTAAGCTCTGAGTGTTTTCATTACGGCTGACAGTAATAATTAATCCAGCATTTAACCAGATGACCGATAACTGCCATACAGAGAGGTTTCTACTTCTCTGACATTTTTCCCACTGACTATACTAACAATTCAAATATTATATATGTTGTACCGACTGTCACAGACGAATTAATCCACATCCACCTCCAATTCAATCCCCTTTTCATGTGTTCAACCTCTGGCTCGCTCGCACCTCTTCCACAGAAATATTATATGAAAATCACACTAATACTTTTTGCCGGTTCAGTATATCTTATTAGGAGGCAGTTTGGGTAGATATAGTATGAGAATATCATTTGTCAGTACAATGAACTGTTATTTCATTCCTGCTTTCACTGGATAATTTTATTCACATCAGGATTCAGGAGGTACCTTTCGTAGTGAAGGGATTAGAAACACTAAGTACTACTGGACCACAGTAAAGTGAATAAAAATCGTCTGGAGGTAACAATGGTAAACTAAACATGACGTCGTCGTACTGAAAGGAACAACAAGCCATATGTAGAAGTAAGCTGACAAGAAAGAGGTGCAAGTGGAGCCTACTAACCCCTAAACAATGATTAATTTATTCTACGACTACTGTATATTCAGCTTGGGGGACGTCGAAGTGAAGAGGTACAATTTGCTGTAGCCCACATTAACCCCTTCAATAGGAGAGGTCTTTCCCAAGTTAATAAATAGGTGTCTAGTGGCAGCACGAATAAAAATCCAAAAGGGGCCATCGTAGTTTCGAGGGGGAAGGGGAAGGTAGGTGAACGAGAACAGATGCCTGGTGGTTTACTCGTAGTAACTAGAACGCCCTGGTCATAGTGAAGGTCTTTCCACCCTCGTAGGTTTGATTCCCAAGAGATGATTGGAGCATTTTCGATCAAGAATGCCATTAGGGGAAGTAGGCTGGTCAACTACCATTAAATGCACCAGACCACGGCAGCCTAGCCCCGGGCCCCTACGAATTTTAGGGAGTTATGCGGGATTGGCTGTTACCTTTTTTTTACCTTTTTGCTTTTTATTACCAGGTTCGACAGTTCTGCAATGACAAAAACCACAACCGCGTAGCCCCAACCAAGCACAATGCCCTGTGTGGAGGACGGTCTGCATGGGAGATCATTCAACAGACAGAAGACTTCAGTGGAAACAAGTAAGGATCTGGGAGAGAGCTTAGCAGAGTTGTGTATATTATTGTAATGGAACGATAATGATAACAGTTAAAAGTATGTATGGTGAGTATGACTGTAAGTCGTGTTTAACTTAAGATTAGGGCCAGCTCAATTAAGGTCAAATCTATTTAGCTTTGCATGATTAAGGTTTAGCTTAGGCCGGTTTAGCTGAGGTTAAATCTAATTAGTTATGGTGTAGATTGCGTTGTAAAGATCATGTATGCTTAGTAGGGTTGGAAGACCATTCGGGACACAGGATACTTCAGTGAAAACAAGTATGCAGTGTGGGAGGAAGGGACAATTTTTTAGAAAGACTTGAAAAATAAGCACTCAAGAATGCTCATATAAAATACAGATAAATGACTTAAAATTCTGAACTTCCCTATGTGATCTGTGTACAGGAACCGTGCAAACAATGGAAGCAGAGGCCTAGAACCGCATCTGAGGTTCGTGCAACAGGCCACACCGCGCTACGTTTTCGTCATTGAGAACACTGCCACCATGAACCTCCAGGTGAGATAGGGACCTCGCCTAGCCTTACTTAATCTAACATAACATAACTCTTCTCAACCTAACCTACACTAGCCTAACTCACTAACTCAAACTCAGCCTAACCTAACTCAGTCTCACCTAACTCACCCAAGCCTAATCAACCTAACATAACAATCTAACTCAGCCTAACATAACTCACTCTAACCTAAATTACCAAATCAGACTCAGCCTTACCCAACTTAGCCTCACCTAACTCAGCTTCAACTAAGTCAGTCCAAACCTAACTCGGCCTAGCCCAACTTCAGCTAAACCTAACTCAACCCGACTTGACTTAGCCATACCTACCTCATCCTAACCTGACTTAGCTAAACCTAACTCCATCTCATATAAACCCAACCCATCCCAGTCTAACCTAACCTAACGTGCAAATGAAACATAGATGCCTTCACGTTATATTGTCAACGTACAATGCTGTCAGCGTAATCCATTTTAAGCTACTGTATATGTACACACTAATCTAACAGATATATGTATGATTTCTGGCAGCGTCGATGGGAGTTCCTGCGTAAGGCAATGCGTCGTGTGGTGGTGTACGACGTGCCAGACGGATCTCATGTCGGAGTGGTCACCTTCCAGTCCATAGCGGAGACCAAAGCCCCTCTCACCTACATCGGCAGCGAGGATTCAGACATGAGACAGAGGGTCGGTTCGTCGTTACCTCGAAACCCCACTGCCGTACCTGAGAGCCAAAAGTGCATGCTGTGTGGGTTGCAGGAGGCGGAGAGGGTGCTGTCTTCTGATCCAAACGGAGCAGATGGCGCCACACTCATTTTCATCACCACCGGCTCCGGCCAGACTTCTGAGCAGGAGATGAACGAGATTATCCAGAAGGCTAAGCAGAGGAAACTGAAGATCGAGGTAGTGTTATATCCGCTGTCGGAACGGAGGGGTGCTGCAGCTGCCTCTCACGGACTTGAAAGACTGGTTGAAGCTACACACGGTTCGCTTTTCACGGTCATGGATGAAGGTGTGGGTAATGATTCCAAGGTAAAGATGATGGTGGCACTGATGGACGCCTTACTAGCAGCCATACAGCGGAACGCGCCTCAAAATTCTCCCGGCACAACTGTTCTGGTGCACAATGCTGCCTATCCTGGTGGTATTGCCTCCATGTCTGTAGGATCCTTCGCTCTAGATGACTCCCTGGGCCCCAATGCGCGGTTCTCGGTCTATTACTATGACCTGAATCACGTGGGTAACGCCATCCAACTGACTGCACCCTCAGGGCAAATGATCTCCTCTGTCAACGTGCAGGAGGAGGACAGTGACGTCAACATGATCTTCATCAACCTAGAGAAGGCAGAGGTGAGCTACTCGGCATAGTTATTCTGACTGTCTGTCTGGCTGTCTGTCTCTCTGTCTCTGTCTCTGTCTCTGTCTGTCTGTCTCTGTCTCTCTGTCTGTCTCTGTCTGTCTGTCTCTGTCTGTCTGTCTGTCTGTCTCTCTCTCTCTCTCTCTCTCTCTCTCTCTCTCTCTCTCTCTCTCTCTCTCTTTCGCTTTCTCTCTCTGCATGTACTGTAGCTATGTATGTATGTATGTAGACCTATGTATGTATGTATGTATGTATCAAGGTATACACATAGTACGTGCCCTAATATCTGCTTTATGCGTACACTCTCATCAACATCCTCTAGAGAGAAAATCACATAGCTCATTACCTACTCTAAAATATCTTATCAAATGCTCTATTCCCAACGTGCAGCGTGGACTGTGGACGTACAGCGTGGAGAACCGGGCCGACTCGCACCAAGGACTGTACGTGCAGATCACCGCCAAACGCAACTCCTCCACTGGGCTGTACGTACGCCTGTGGACCAGCGCCGGCTCCAGACCCATCAACACCTCGGACCCGTCAGACCCTGTGGTGGTGTACGCTGAGGTGAAGTCCGGCGTGGCCCCCATTATGAACGCTAAGGTGGTGGCCAAACTGCAACGTCTGGGCACCAATGATACTGGCAGCAACTATCAGCCCGTCTTCCTCGACCTCTGGGATAATGGCATTGGTGGTAAGTCTATCATCTATCTAAATATCTGCCTGTCTGTCTGTCTGTCTGTCTATTGCCAGACGCCTTAATCGCGTAAAAAGTGGTCATAAATAAATTTTCTCTAACCCTCCCTCTAGCTCACAGCCCCCCTCTCTCATACATACCTTCATTAACTGCCTTCCCTCCGACTCACAACCGCCTCTCTCATGGATCTCTCCACTTCATCCCTCAATCTCATCCTTGGTCTCCCATTCCTTCTCCCTCCCTTACGATAATTTATCCTTTTACCTCATCACTACTCAAGATTCTTCCCAAGCGTAACCATCCTGTCTTAGATGCCTTCACTAACTGCCAGTAGCTTTCAGTTTGTCTTCCTTGATCTCTGAGGTAATGGCATTGGCGGAGTCTTAGTAGTTTAGTTCTTAATCATTTTAATTTTAAGACGCCTGTGTTATATTCTTGGTATCTTCTGACGATTTCATTCAGACTTACATTATTGGATAGAGATAGCCTAAATAACTCTTATTACTGCTTAGGGTTTTCTTACGTTGAATCTCATAGTTGCAAGAAAATAATAAACAATGTCATTGTAACTTAAGTAATTACCCTTCCCCTCTTTCCTCTCACCACATGACTCGGACATCGCCGTAGAGAAAGGCATATATTCTCGCTAATTCCCACAAGATAGACCTCTAATAAAAATAGGGTCATTATTAATCTGCTACATAATCAACCCTTTTTCCTTCCACCATTCCATCCAGACATCAGCATAGGAAAAGTCATCTGTTTTCCCTAGCTCCCATAAGAAAGACTACCAGTGAAGGGGCAGTTATTAATCAACCAAATTTTTTGTCCATCACCAGATCCGGACATCACCAAAGGGGACGGTATATATTCTCGCTACCTACCGCCCCTCCCCGGCAACCCAGGACGATACCTACTCAGCGCTGACGTCGATTACAACAGCGGACTAGCGGTGATAGCCAAAGGTCCTCCGTCACGGCATCACAAAGTCAAATCCATGCACTACTACCAGCAGGGGTATGACACCTGGAGCACCGACCAGGGGTGCTGTGGCTCGACTTTACCGCACGTACACACCCGACGTGCAGCGCCCTTCCTTCGTCACGTAACTCTGGGAGTACTGGAAGTCTTCACCCCGCCGATTCACAGAGACGTCACCCCGCCCTCACGTATCCTGGATCTCCGAGTTGAGGTGAATGATACGATACACGAGATAGTGCTTCGCTGGACGGCCCCTGGGGATGACTGGGATGTGGACAGCGCTCATCACTACGAGGCGGTGGTGGCACCTTTGTGGAGAGAGGCTAGAGCATTCCAGGTATGATATCCACATTTTTTTTTTCTAGCTTGAGTTATGGTAAGACGGTTTATACTTTCCTGGTGACCTTGTGGTGATAGGCTAGGGCATTTTGCTTACCCTATTCACAAAATTCCTTGAGCTAAAGTCGCAAGACTACATCATTCTCTTCACAACCTAACAAGTGCAACCATCACTGATGACGTTGTTCGTTTATATTATATATTTTCTTTGAAAAACAGCCTTCCTATTTCTGAGACATGGTAAATGTGGCATTAAACACACAAATAGGGATATTCCAAAGAAGATTAGGATCAAATTTAGACCAACCACCCAAAACACGAGAAAGATTTATATTTTTTGTTTCAGTTCCTCTTTGCGGTATTATGGTTTGGGGTGGTGGAAGAGATGGAGGCTCAACTTGACCTATACTAACCTCCTAACACACCCCAGCCCCTCCCTTCTCATTTCCCCAACCCAAAATATAATTCTGCTCACATTAAGTAGCGGCAGTGAGATGTCTTTTCATCTGAAACACTGATGAAACTTATCATAAAAAAGTAATGACACCTTTAACCAAACCACATCAGTTTGGTTAGAATAAATATTCTTATTAAAAATGAAGGCGAATATTGAACCAATTTTAACTCCATTACTTTAGTCATACAGCTCCCAAACTTCGCAAACAAACGGAACGATGATTATCATTAGAAATTACCACGAAATATAACACTAATTTCTGGTATTACTTCACTTACATGGCTTTTTTGTTTTAATAGCTAAGTTTTGTGATACTTTTCCCTGCAGGGCGACCGACTGACAGGTCTACCCCAGCCCCTCCCAGCCGGCGCTCTCCACACCACCAACCTGCATTTCACCAGATATGAAGAGGTAAGGAATACCTCAATTCCAGCCAGTGATATCTTTTTATGATTCTACTGCCACCCATTATGCAATTTTTGTTGTTGTTGCTGAAAAAAAAACTATTTCCCTTTTATGTTCACTGTAAATGTTCAGTATTCTGGGAGAAAACTGGGGTCTTTCCTTGTCAGTTGACAATTATCAGTTGCCCTATAGTTAGGGTGTATTCTGTGAGACAACTGTGGTACATCAGTGTTCATAATGTCCTTCCTGCAAATACCGACTCCACAATAGACTATAATTATAACATAGTAAGGATTTTGGTATTTACTGATAATGTGTTGCACGTGTCAGCTGTGGTACATCAGTGTGAGGGCCGTGGACGAGGTTGGTAACAAGGGTGGCGTTGGTAATATTGCGGCACTGTGGGTGCCTCGCCCTCCCACCACTTATGAGATCACCACCAGGACACAACCTGCCCTCACCACTTCTGGTAAGATTTGATCAGATGGTTGTCTGTGTTGTCCATCCATCAGCATCTCCCTGTACTGAAATAATGTTTCTTGACGCTATTTTTTTTTTTTTTTTTTTTTTTTTTGGGGGGGGGGAGATTTGTAAATTGTTTCCTTTCCTGCTGCAAAGTTTTTGCCTTGACGAAGTAAGCTTTTACAAGCTCTTGATGTTTGATTTCCATTGAAGGTTGATATGCTGGCCCAGGTTTTATAAACTCAATTTTCTGTTGTAGCTAAGATTTTTCTTTCAAGGATGGCGAGGGAAAGAAGAGCGCAGAAACTTTGTCTTTCCGTCTCTTCCTACCATATCAAATATTATTTACAATAGAAAACTGATCTTTAATTTTATTTCTGATACTTTCTAATACTGTGTGGCAACTAAACCCTCAATCCTCCTTTTAAACAGTACACTGGAAACTTTTATAACACAAAAACTACAAGCAGTGGATATTTGCCTCTGTGGTGGAGACCAGAATTTTGAAGACTTGTACTGAAGGGTAAATGGATGTAAGACCTATTTCACTGGATACTCTGATGTCAGTGTCTCTTATTTTTTTTATTTCTTGCTCTTGGATTTTACCCACCATATTGTTCATTGGTACTCTATGATCGTGATGATAATAGCGATGATGACAATCAGAATGTAAGTAAAGCTAGTTCATCGTCATTGTCCCAGTCTACATCCACCTAGAACGGATAGAAGGACCTGGATTATAAAGCATTAGTTTCATGCTGTAGTCTTGGGAAATGTTGTGGTACTTCCATTGTCAGTTTGTCACTTATCGTAACAGAGATTCAGTCATGTCCAAGTTATCTTTATTTTTTTCTTTTGCACTAACTTTGGCTCTCTGTGTGCAGGGAATTACACGATGCCATCAGAACTGGGCTCCGGCCGACCACTGGGACTGAGTGAACTTCAATTAGAGGATGTTGCGGTGATACTGGGGAGTCTTGGAGGTTTCCTGCTGGTAGTGGCCTCCCTCGTGGCTTACTGCTACTGTCACACCAGCCGGCGACGCAAACAGCAGCATGAAAAGGATGCCGAGAAGGTTGCAGGAAGTGGCGGGAGCAGTGTTCTGGTAAAATCAGGGTCTTTAACTGGTGATGATGGTGGAGGAGGAAGTCATGAGTCTCTGGATAGTGTGGTGAAGGATACGCCTGAACCTGGGCGAGACGGACGTCCTCTCTCTCCAGTCCAGTCCTGGGGTGCCACCACGCTGCTGCAGGAGCATGAGCGCCGCTTGTCTGTACACAGCGGTGCCCCTGAAGACCCCCTACCCTCCTACCAAACCGATGCTGCCCCCCTTCATGCCCCCTTCCCAGATGTGACCGTAACCGACTACCGTCCTGTGCCCAGCGGAGGAAATGAGGCCCCTGTGTATCTACCCTGCAACCATGAGGAGGTCCCTTGTCCCTGCGGTGCCCCGGGACCTGACTACACAAGCTACTCTGCAACCTGGGATGAGCCACTCACTGGTCATCTACTGTCCCGAGCCCGCACTCCTGCCCCTCCCCTTCAGCCACTACCACCACAGGCACCCCAGCAGCAGGTTGACCGAAAGCGTCGCAATGTCACCCAGGTGTAGAGAGGTCCCACTGCCCTCATCCAAAATCTGGGATCGAAATGTGATTCATCCATAAGTGGAGTGTGAATTGAAATGTGGTGCATCCACAAGTGAAGTATGATTTGGAGAGTGATGCATTCATAAATGAAGCATGATTTGCAAAGATGCATCTGTAAGTGACGCATGATTTGAAACATGATGCAGCTACGAGTGAAGTATGATTTAAAATCTTGCATCCACAAATGAAGCGTGATTCGAAACGTGATACAGCAACAAGTGAAGCATGATTCGAAACGTGATCATCCAGGAATGGAGCGTTGCTGAATCAACAATTGAAGTGTGATGAGTGAAACGAGACGTCGAATGAAACGATTCACCCACGAGTGAAATGCGATGTGATGTCACAAGCGAAGTTTTTACGATGAAGAAAAAGATATCGTCGTGGTGCAGAAATCACGATGCAAATGTGACTTCTAGTGACATAAATGCGAGTCGAGGTGCTCCCTGCTCAATGTTTACCTTACTCTTGTGAACCAGTCTTCAAACTATTTGACACAACTTGGTAAAATGAACCTCTTCCTCTGTGACGCTGCTGCCCACAAAGTCTCTCTGCCTTGGCCCTCTGCTCAGATAACGAAAGAAATGGTGATAGTAGCTGACCTTCGGGAGAAATATAGTGATATTAAACGAACCGGTGAAAAATCATGACCTTGCTCAGTGGCTAATGCGGAAAATTGTGTTTACTGATGACCATCTGTATACATCATGATGATACTCAGTGGAGTGATGAAATTCCATGGCCTTGGAGTGGCTAAGGTGAGGCAGAACTTACTTTCCGATGCAGGACTTAAGAGGCGCTGAGGTCTCGTGAAAAATGGTTTTTAACTACCCCGAAAAAAAGACACTAACTCCTCGATTGATGGTATTAAGTGAAAAGCAGTTTACATTCATAACTCTGTAAAGTATTATTGATAACATGATCTCACTTGCATTAATCGTTACTTCAGCTCCTTTTTTTAATCGAATCCTGAATGTGTGAAATATTTCAGTCTCGAATGATTTTAGTGTTGAGAATGAGTGCAAGGGACCAAATCATACTGTATGCGCTATGTTTACAAAACTTTATACATCTACTTTTTAATAATCGTCTTCATTTTAAAGAACGCATATCATAGCTCATGTAATATACACTGGAAACAGTCTCCAAAAATAATATAGAGGTTTAATGTTTTATGTGATAAATGTGTAAATACTAGATGTGATCATCTTTTTCCACTCTCTCTCTCTCTCTCTCTCTCTCTCTCTTTCTCTCTGCATATATAAATACCTTGTACACAACGTAGTCTCCTACCATAAATAAGAGAGCTATTTTTTTCCGACTTGCCACGAAAAAATGCAAAACTATTTCCTAGGCTGTTCTTAATCTACAGTGAAGGCGCGAACAGGGTGTACCGCTTTTTATGTTGTAAACGCTTCATCATAAATACAATGGAAAAAAATAAAAATGCAGCTGAATTTAGTGTGTAGCCTTAGAATAGACTTATGTAGTGTTTTGCTAACCTAAACTGGTGAAGCCTCGAAGGAGTGGAATTCTGAGTTGTAATAGACGCTTGAAATTTTTGCTCAAAGGCCATTTTGAAATTTTGGTATCCTTCTCCATCCCATCTCTAGGTGGAGATAGGGTCTGGATGATGATGATGATGGTGATGATTTTCTTTTTGCTCATGTGTAAGAATACAGCTTAAGGCCGTTTTTTTTTTTTTATTATATATTCAGGCAGGTAACAGTTTTTTTGCGGTTTACTTTATCCCTTTTATCAGTTGAGCAATTTAGACTACAATGTTCAGTGACGAAAAATGTAGCATGCTTCAGAGATCCATTCCGTCGTGATCACCAACAGAGGCATTGATTTCAACCCTCCTTTACTTTGATTAACTCCCATGAAACCCCCTCTCATAACCTTCCCCCTCCACCCCCTACCAACATCACTTCCTTGTCTTCCCTCCTCCTCCACCTCCACCCCCTCTTCTTTTGCTACTACCACCTCTCCTCTTCCTCCTCCTTCTCACCCTCCTTCATCACTACCTGCTCCATCTCTTCTTTGTTCTCCTCCCTCTTTTTTATCACTAACCCCTCCTCCTCTTCCTCTTCATTCTCCTCCTCCTCCTTCGCATCACCCCCCCCTCCTCCCTTGCTCTCCTTTCCATTTGCAAGGCACCGTTTCAACTTCCTCATGAACGGCAGTCCAACACTTGAATGTACGGTTGATGATAAAAGTTAGCGATCAAGTGAAAGCTGACAGTAGGTGTCAAAAACGGTCAAGCAGTTAACTCTCTAATACCAGGCTGTGGGCCACGGTTAAGAGATGCAACTGATTTTACTATGGTTAATTCTAGTTGTTCTAGTATATGGTTAACTGCATGACATATGGTTAACTATATGGGGCGCGGTTAGCAACGTGAAGTACAATGAATTATATAAGGCAATTAATATGGGGGTATGCTTCTCTGAATGAGATATAGCTAACTGTTAGGGGCACCTTACGGTTTTCTGTCTGAAGTACGGTTAACAATCTGAAGTGCAGTTATATATCCAAGGTATGATTAAATATCCGAGATAAAGACACAGTTTAATATGAGACATGGTTAATTATCTGATGTGTGGTTAGCATCTATGCTACAGTTAACTGAAGTACACCGGATCTCAAAAGTATCGGTGCACAGGGGGTGCTATGCCTACCGAAAAGGTTCGAATAACTGCTGACATTACCAACGTCTCATTGTGTATCATCAGTGTCTGTCTATATAAACATTACATTTGCTATATGTTTGCAAGAGGATATTGCTAGTTGGCGATATATAACACCTCCCGACATCAGGGCTACCAACGTGTGGTAGGTCGGATACTAATATTTCAGTGACCTTCGTTCTCTGGTCACAAATGTTTCACGAATGTTGTGCACCAATACTTTCGTGACACAGTGTACGACTAAATATTTAAAGTACAGTACGGTTACGTGTCTGATGTATGGTTAATTTTATCATCTGTAAGTGGTTATCCTAATTAAAACAAACTGCTACGATTAATTGTTAAAAGACTCCGCTACGATTAGCTGCCCTCTCTACAAGTACCAGATTCATAATGCGTACATACATACATTTATATATATGTAATGAAAATGTCGTCGTCCTGAAATGATTTAACCCTACATAATTGCCTATAGTCGCCCACCACAACAAAAATTTACTTAATGTATTTTCACATCCCCATCCCTACAATTTCCCAGCCTCACCTTTTATCTATCCCCCACACTCCATCCTTCCCCTCCCAATCTACTGTCTCCCAGTTCCACCCCCATGCGCATCCGCACCTCAACAGCAAATCCCTTAGTTTCAGTTTGACCCTATTTTTTATTTATTCTTCCTCCTCATTATCTCAGTCTAACTTCATTCTTTCCCACACACCTCATCCTTCCCACCCACACCCCACCATATCAACCAGTCCCGTGATACAATGTAACTCCACTATTTTTTACTTGCCAATCCTCCCCCCCCCCAATCCCTGATCTTTCCCCTACATTCCACTCCTCCCAACCCTCATTTTTCCCCCACATTCCACCCCACTCCACCTCATCAGCAAATGCCATGTTGCTATGTGAAACACCAATTTTTTATTTGCCTCACCACCTCCACCTCCCACCCCCACATCATCATTTACTCCCTTTGCAACCCCCCACCACTCAAAACCTCTCAGCCTCATCCTTTCTCCATCCCTCATTCCCTCTCCTAAACCTTCCTCTACCCGTCTCCCACCCCAGCTTATTTCACATTCTAACCCATTTCTCATTCCAAGTCATTTCTTCAGTCACAACCCTCTCTCATCCCTGACTTCCCCTCAAGTCTCCTCCTTCTTATCCATGCCTGACCTCATCACCACCTTCCATCCCTCACCCTCACCTAAAACCTTCATTTCTTCCTCCCAGTCCCTTCTATTCCCGACTTCCCAACTCCCTTCCCATTTCCCCACCCCAATCCACTTTCCTACGTTGATTGTATTCTGTGTATGAGCCGGTTTCTGCTTTGCCTGGGACCCGTGTGTGCGTGTGTCTGTGTTCCAGCGAGGCGTTACCATAATATTTTCTTACTGTGAACCGACGTCAGGAATTCGACGTGGTGTGTCTAAATACATGGACGTTGTACGGTGTTTTGCACTAGTCATTAAAGATTGCCAAGTGTGTGTAATCTCTGCTGAGTGTTACTTTATTATCCTACTCTTTTATTGTTTTTTATAAACTTAGGACGTCTGATGATCCAGTTGACTGTGCTGCTCCAACCCGATGTGGCCCGTAAGTGTATCCGTACGAGGAATGATTTGGGTTTATAGCACACACAAAATCACTCCGAGGCGAGAGACTGGTAACTTCCATCTAAAATATCAGGACTAGGTAGCATTAGCTCCTAGTCTCTCCTGACGGGGGAATAAAGAACTAAATAATAGAATACCTAAATAAGTAGTTGACGGAAGATAAGTAACATTGAGAACTACCAGTGAAAGAGCTGCAAAGTTTATGTAATCTTCCCTGATTCTGCTTTATTTTTCGTCCATATTCATAGGTGACTGATTCAAACTGACTGAAACGAATAATACCAGTAAAAAGAACAGACACCTTATTGTCCAAATGTGGTCGTTTTAATGATTTCGAGAGTGACTGGAAAGAGGACAAATGATGATAACTTCCATGTGCTTTGTTATCTTTGCTCATTTTAATTATCCTGGTAAAAAAAAAAAAAAAAAAAAAAAACAGCAATGAAAAGAACTTGCAAAATAATGTTAGCTCTGCGTATTCCACTTTGTCCTACTCATTTAATGATTTATAAGTAAAGCTAGTTTAAGTGCATAATAAAGAAAACGAGCAATTTAGGGAACTGTCAAAGTGTATGCAGTCTCCTGAGTCTCGTGTATAAGTGACTGGTTAGAACAGTTACAAAAGAAGCGTACTGTTATTTGCAAATACAGGTAAGTTCATGGGAATTATTATGCATGGTGTAATAGGGAGATAATGGGGAAGATCCTACACGAAAACACTGAGAGAGAAGTATTTAGATATGATTTTTTTTGTTTTATCACCAAGACTGTCTTCCTTACCACAAGACCACTAATGTGTTCTTAAATCTAAAGCCCGTCTATTTCTATTGCCAGACGCCTCGATCTCGAAAGGGATGGCACAAACCAATCGCCTTAATGCCATTTTGTCCTTTGCCATCAGGCTATGCTCTCTCTGACTCGCGTCCTTCACTCATGTATCTCTCCACCCAATCCCTCCATAATTTAGAATACATGTACACCAAAGAAATTACTTTATACTACGTAACCGACTTTTGGCACCGACTTAACCGACCGTTTCCAAAGGCCAAGTAGTCTTCCTAAGTACCAGACATTGCATGCCAGTTCAGAAATGGCATGTTGGTATCAGCGAAGGGGCAGATCCTGTGAAAGATCTCTAGTGTGCTTTTAACGAGATTTTAATTATCAGATTGCTCCCTGCCCTAGCCTGAAATTGATCTTACTACCTTATGAAGAACAGGCTTCATCTCTAACCACATGACCATCACCCGACCTTGTTAATAAAGGCTCAATTTAATAAAGTTTGTTAAACCTTTAAACGATTCTTTTCTTTTTTTTTTTCTTTTTTACAATCAAAGGTTTTGACACTGATCCGTGTCTCTCTCAGACATTGAAAAAAAAAAAAAATCATGCACAGTCCCAGTCAATAATTTAGTTACTCCGTTCGAAACTGTGCAGAAAACCTAAAGGCAATATTGCTAAATTTACTAACAAAAATTGAGAACAAAGGGTCGAAATCTCACATCATCAGTTCGAAACCCTAGGCAAGTAAAGGTATCACTGATCGCGACCTGGCCAATATACTCTTTACACTGTCTTGAAACTTTATCGAAGCCTAATAAGATCTTGCTAAATTAAAGAGAAATAATTTAAGGTTAATATTCTTTAACTGTGGCTACGTCTTTTTCATCTTAGTCAGGCTGCCCTCAGATGATTTTTTATTTAGCAAAGGGAAGATCTCCAGGATTAGGAAGGTTAACTGAGGCTATGATTTTCCCTCCACTTTATATAGTGTTCCCTAAGCAGACATTAATCATGCGGAGGTAACATGAATAAAGAATAAAAGGTGACATAATAGTGAAGGTGTTAATATGGCTGCAATCCTGCCTCTTCAGTTCGGAACCCCAAATGTATAAAGGTATTACTGACAAACCAGGCTAACAGTTTGTTTCAGTGTCTCGAAGCTGTGTCGGAACCTTATAAAGTCTTCCTATGTTGACCAGTAATAATCAAGGTCTTACCCCTTCAGTATATTTCTTCTGTTGAGCTAGAGCCCCCGAGAAGAAGGCTTTCCTGAGGGCTATATCTACAGGTAACTCCTCACGTTTGAAAAGACTATCTTTCGGTGTGTAAAATCGTCAAGAGACAGGATCAGAATGAAAATAGACACCATTGAGCGGAAGAGGTTCAGGGGTTAGAATCTGCACATTAATTTGGAACCACAGACGTGTAAAAGAACTATTGACTGCAGCTGTGCAGGAAAATATTTAGCCTCAAGCACTTTCAACACAATTCTTTCTTCTTTAACCATTACTACTTTCAGACGCTTTTTCCCCGATTAGGAGAGGATTTTGGAAATATGCAAGTTCCATATAGCTTTCATTAATCTCCTTCAGTACAAACATATTTCCTAAGATAAATAAAATCGACTGGAAGAAGCAAAAATGAATTAAAAAATATATATTTCATCGCCTCGAGGGGGTTAAATGTCAAGGGTCTCACTGGCAGGGAAGGAAATGACTCAGCTGAACTTTAAATACTAATATACTTAACCACATCAGCTGGGGACTCTGTCTCTGTCTCAGTCTCTGTCTGTCTGTTGTCTGTCTGTCTGTCTGTCTGTCTGTCTCTCTCTCTCTCTCTCTCTCTCTCTCTCTCTCTCTCTCTCTCTCTCTCTCTCTCTCATCAAACAGTCTTATTTTGCATCAGCTTCAAGCTCCTATATACTCTCCCCTTCACCTCGGAAATGTCCTTTCCATTATATTCTTACTGGTGTCAGATTGATTTCTTCCGCCAAGGTGAGATTTTTTTCTTTACCCCTTCAAATATTTGGGGATGCCCGATCTGTCGGAAAAAAAAAAAACGCTCAATTCGACACGGTAATATATATATATATATATATATATATATATATATATATATATATATATATATATATATATATATATATATATATATATATATATATAGATAGATAGATAGATAGATAGATAGATATGTGTGTGTGTGTGTGTGTGTGTGTGTGTGTGTATAATATCACCGTTGCAGTCGAAGCCAAATACAGGCATATGTCATCTGCATAAAGTACTAAAAATAGACAAACAGGCAGAAAGACAAACAGACGGATAGATAGACAGGTAGATAAATAGACTGATAAACAGATAGACAGGTAGATACATAAACAAATAGATAGGCAGATGGATAGACAGGCAGATAGACAAATAACGCTGGTAAATACTCCCCAGAGAAAAAAACAAAACTCCTTGAAAAAATGCACCGCAGCCATCACCGAGGTCTAGGAAGGTCCCCAGGTTCACCAGCACCAGCAAAACCACAACATCAAGGAAGAGAACCCCATCATTAACAACAGCAACAAAGGTAATCTACGGAACATCAACAGAATAGGAAGAAAATCAGAAGTGCCGGTATTAAAAGAACAGCAACAGTATTTACGGTGTCAACAGAATCACACTGACACATCCACAACATCAATAGAGTCATAATATGAAGGGCTTAAAGAACAGAAGGTAGATAATAAATGAATAAATAAATAATTAAATAAATAAGCAATGAATAGCATACACAACACACGTATCCTTTCCAAAGAAGTATAACACAAAATGCTAGGCACACACACACACACACACACACACACACACACACACACACACACACACACACACACACACACACACACACACACACACTGAAGTAAAAGGAATGAGTGATATGAGCACAACCCTCCCATGGTATAATCAGGAAGGCAAGGTCAGGTCTTATTAAGACCCCCCTTCCCTCTCCCAACATTCCACTCCCCACGCATCACCCCTCCCCTTCTCCTTACACAGACATCCCTCACCTCTCCTTGCCCCCGCATTGCAGTTCTTCCTCCCCACACATCAGCCCATCCTTTCCCTCTCCCCCATCCTTCCCCCCCCACCAAATCATCTCTCTCCCTTTTTTACCTCCTCCCCCTCTCAACCTCTTTTTCCTTTCCCTTTCACATCTCTTCTCTAACTCTACCTGCCCCCCTCCCCAGCTAACTTCCAAACCAACTTGCCATTTTCCCCTTTCTCCTTCCCCAATATCTCTGCTCTCCCTTTTCCCCTTTTTCTGTTCTCCCCTTTCCTGCCCCCTTCCTAATGCCGTGTCCCCAGTGCGTCTCCAACCCCTCCCCATTTCCCCCACCACCTCCCACATCCCCACTCCCTCTCTCCCCGCTTTCTTTCCCCACCTCACCTTCCAGTCCCCTCGCTTTTCCCCCACTTTCCTTTCAATAACTTCCTCCTTTAACCCCCTCCTCTTCCCTCCCCCCTCCTCACGCATCCCCTCTCTCCCATTCCCCCCTCCGTTGCCTACTCCCTTTCCTAAATGCACACCACATAACCTCCTCCCCCCCTTCCCCCCACAACACAGACTCAACTACCTTGCTTGATTGTGCTCTCTCTCTCTCTCTCTCTCTCTCTCTCTCTCTCTTTCTCTCTCTCTGCTTCCTATTCTTCCTGCCTTAGAATCTACCTTCCTTCCTCCATAACTATTTTTCTGTCATCCTATCATCATATTTTCCTTTCTTCCTTCGTGTTCGCCTCCCAAGCCCTTTAGCTCACTCGCTACCTTCTATCCTCACTACTTGTTTTGCCTATCGACCTGTCTATTTTCAATATTTTTATACTACATTCTTTTCTATCTACTGTATCTTATTCTACTGTCCATTCTCCCTTCCTATCTTCCTTTTTAATTCCCTTCCACTAGACCTTTCTACTGAATCATACGTACTGTACCTTCCTATCATACCTACCTATTTCCTACCTGCCTAATTACCCACTTGCTACCTACCTACCTGCCGGCCTGCCTATTTGCCTACCTACCTACCTACCTATCTACCTGCACAATGATTGCCTGCGTCCAATCGGAGAAAGTAAATCCCAGTCATAATCCTTCCTGCCAACATTTCTATCTGTCCTGCTCACTGTTTTTCACCTTCCCTGCCTCCCTGTCCTTTTCTACTACTATCATCCTCACTACCTACCTACCTATCTACTAACTTACCTATCTCCTTGACTTTCCATCTATCTACCTACCTTTTATCTCTCTACTCAACCTACCTGCCTACTTACCTACCTGCCCTTCCTACCTACCTACCAATCCACCCACCTACCTACCTACCTACCTGCCTACCTACTTATCTATCTCCTTACCTATCCATCTCCATATCTGTCTGCCATTCTACCTGTCCACCCACCTTTCTACCTACATATCAATCTGCCAGTCCACCATTCATCCAACATAGCAACCTACCGACCTATTGCAAACCTACCTACCTTTCACTTACCTGCCCATCTTCCTATCTGTTTACCTACCTTCCTACCTACCAATCAACCCCCCTACCAACGTATCTACTTATCTGCAAACCTACTTTCTTTTCACTTACCTGCCCAGCTTTCTGTCTATCCACCTACCTGCCTACCTACCTACCTTATCACATACTTGCCTGCCAACCTACCAATAAGCCAGCCTACCTACATACCTACCTACCTACCTACCTATCTGCAAAGCTACCTGCCTACCTGCCCGCCTGTCGGACTGCACATGATTACCCCGCACCCAATCACAGAAGTCACAGCCTGGTCCAAATCCCTGGCTTTACGTTCGCTCGCCCTGGCATTCTCACACTCCGCCGATTAGGTCACGTTCTGGATTAGTGCCTCATATGCAGGCCGCTCTACCCCTAATCCCGGCCCCTAATCCACCCGTATTTATTTGCCGTGGACTGCTGGATAATTTAAACACACACACACACACACACACACACACACACACACACACACACACACACACACGCATCGGTTTATACATGCTTGGGATTAGAATCTGCACACTCCCTCTCCCCCCACCCTACCAACTTCATTGCTTGATTGAATGTGACTGTAATTTGGGAGGGTGACCAAAGATTGAAATGATGGGGATGGGGAGAGATGGGTGTGTTTGTGTGTGCTCCCCCACCCCCCTCGCACCTACCCACTCTCTCTCTCTCTCTCTCTCTCTCTCTCTCTGCCTTTCGCCTTCCCCTTTCCCTCCCATTTTCCCCTCCAATTTTATCCCCTTCCCTTTTTCTCTCATCCCATCTCGTATCACCCTCATTCTTGTCTCTCCTTCCTCTTACCCTGTTTTCTCATCCTTCTCTTCTCTCCCCTCATGCCCCGCTCCCCCTCCTGCATATATACTCATGCAAATTAAAATTCTGTCCTGCCCTGCTCACTACCCTCTCCCTCTCCCTCCCTCCCCGTCCAACCATCAGCTCTTGTCTCCCTCCCCTCCCTTCTAACATCATTCACTCCCTAGTCCCCACCTCCTTCCTTCACCATCCTCACTCCTTCCCACCCCTTCTACTTTATTATGTTGTTAATTATATCTATATCTATATCTATATCTATCCATCTGTATATATATATATATATATATATATATATATATATATATATATATATATATATATATATCTATACAGTATATGTGTGTGTGTGTGTGTGTGTGTGTGTGTGTGTGTGTGTGTGTGTGTGTGAGAGAGAGAGAGAGAGAGAGAGAGAGAGAGAGAATTCCATAATTCAACCATTTAGTTAAGTAACTAGAGTCTCAGTTGATAAATTAATTCTCTCCGGCAATCGACCATTGATATTATCAGCGAAACTTTGTAACACAAGGAGTTAACTCTGAAAATTTCCAAGACTCATGAACAAACTGACTCGTAAGCTAAATACGAGCACGAGTGAATCTGACGCAGTACCACAGCTTCGGAGCTTCGGGTTTGGTACTGAAACTGTCCTCAGTGTGTCTTTACATCCAGTGGTGTGCGGATGTTTGACTTGGGAGCTGGTAGTGGCGCAGAATTTCACAACTATATTATTTCATATATTAAGAGACAACAAGAAAAATATGATAGACAAGTCATAAATAAGATGAATGTGTCTGGGTAAAATACTCCAGGAAAAATGCCCCATGGATTACTATTCAGGAAAAAAGGTAAGCTGTTTCTTATAAGTATACATCACTGTCCCAATGTTTCTTTTAATCTGACAAAAGAAATATACAGTTCACCCGCCTCCCCCCAAATTTCATTCCTCCCTCTCTCTCTCTCTCTCTCTCTCTCTCTCTCTCTCTCTCTCTCTCTCTCTCTCTCTCTCTCTCTCTCTCTCTCTCTCGAGTCATTCCTATCCCACCTATTTCCCCATCCACCACTTGTCACCCTATGGACTCAGTTTCCCTTTGGTTTTGTTTTCCCCTTTTACCTACTTTACCCATGAAGCTAGTTTCACCTTGGACCTATTTTATGCATGGTTTCATATTTTCAGTGGACCTATTTCCCACATTCACCTACTTTCTCTCCAGGGACCTGTTTCTCCCCATAGACCTGTTTCTCCCCATAGACCTGTTTCTCCCCATAGACCTGTTTCTCCCCATGACCTATTTCCACCCTATGGATCTATTTCTCCCCATGGACCTATTTCGCCCCATGGGCCTATTTCTCCCTATGGACCAATTTTCTGCTAATGGACCTATTTCTTCCAATGGACCTATTTCTCCCCATTAAGCTATTTTCCCTCCATGGACCTATTTTTTTCCAGGGATCTATTTCCAGGGATCTAAGCTATGCCCTTCAGGGACCTATTTTACCTCCATTGCCCCATTTTCTAGGTGGGGGCGCTCACCATCCACTCACTCGATGTAGTGCTGCTCTCGGGTGTCTGCCCTTTCCTCTCCATCCTTCTTTTCTTCCATTCTCTTCTGTCTTTCTTTCCTTCATACTTTCCTTGCCCTGCCTATGGGTGACTTTCCTTTCCCTCTTCTGTCTTTCTTTCCTTCATTCTTTCCACTTCCTTCAGCGTGTGGGTGACTACACTGAGCGACAAGCCAAATGGTTTCCTGTGCACCAGGAAACCATTTACTACGCTGGGTGGTAACCATATAACCAAATTTTGGCTCCTGATGGTTTAGTGGGCAATTATTGCGCTCCAATCGGATTGAGCCGGTGAAGGTTTATATCCAAGGGATGGTTGGGGTTGACTGCTCATGTAATGCCAGTCAGGGATGAGTGAGGCTGCTCACTCTCATCTTAAATGTCGGGACCAACTGCCCGGCCCCGGGCTCCTACGCTCCTCATGGGGCACTGTAGGATTGGATGATGGATGGATGGAAAGCCCCATTTTCCCCATATACACCTATTTTACTTCCGTTGCCCGATTTTCCATATATATATATATATATATATATATATATATATACCTATTTTCCCACCATGGCCTACAATTCCATCAGTGGACACTTTCCTCAAAGATCTATCCCCCATGGATCTATTTTTGCCCCCCTTTTTTTTTTTTCCTCATGGTAAACACTGGATTCTCACATGAACCTAGCTTCTTCCAGTAACCTATTTCCTATGAATTTTTTTTTATTTTTTTTATTAATGGACCTGTTCATTCACTTCGGCCCATTTCACCCAATGACTAAGCCTCCCATATGAACCTGCTTCCCAGTGGATGTATTTCCCCCACTGACTCATGCACCCAGTGACACAATCATCCCGCCTCACCACACCCCACAAGCCACAACCCAAATTTCACCCCGCCCCGCCAAATCTTCCTCAGTCCTGCCCGGCCACACAAAACCTCATCATAAACACCCATATCATATGTTGTATATATCTCTATCTATTTTTCAGCCCATCTATCAGTCTATCTCTATATCTTCTATCTGTCTATATATCATTTATTTTCCGGCATGGCTTCCTTTTCTACTATCGTCGTTTTACATTTCCAATAAATATTTCTCTCTCTCTCTCTCTCTTTTCCCACCCACCCTTCCTTCCCTTTCCCATTCTACGTTCCTTCTCCTGAACTCCATTTTCCTCACTTCCCCATTCCCAACTCCCTCCCTTCCTATTCTTTCCTTTATGATCCTCCTTTCCTCACTTAAACCCTAAATTTCTCGCCGTTCCCACTCACCCACCCACCACATCTTCTTTCCATCACTTTCCTCCTTCCTCTTTTTCTCCCTGCAACCCCAGTTTTGCCTCCATCTCTTTCCTCCTATCACAGTGTTCCCCCTGTCTCCCCTTTTTCTCTCCTCTCCCCTACATCCATCCTTCCTCTCTTCTCTCACTTTTCTCTCTTCCTCTCTTCACGCTATCTTTCACTTTTCTCTCTCCCTCTCTTCACTCTTTCTTTCACTTTTCTCTCTCCTTCTCCTTCTCTTCTTCCTCTCCTCTTCCTTCGACTCCTCTTCTGGTAAAGAGGTGCCCACAACTCACTCCAACCACCTGAGCTTAGAACTGATTATCATAATGTGACTTAATTCATTTCATGTCTCTCTCTCTCTCTCTCTCTCTCTCTCTCTCTCTCTCTCTCTCTCTCTCTCTATCTATCTATCTATCTATCTATCTATCTATATATATATATATATATATATTTATTTATTTATTTATTTATTTATTTTAGCACCTGAGTATATGTGCATGTGTTTACTTTCTCCCCCAAACTCCCTGCAGCCTGTATGATAAACATTTTTTTCCCTTTTTTCATTATATTTTTCCTTCCATTAATTTAAATATATATAGAGCGGACTTTATTACCACATTTTTAAAACTAAATCTGTCACCAAACCATACCCTCCCAATACACCACACTCTAAAAAATATATATATAAATACTAATAGAAAAAAAAAAAAACACCCTGTCAACACATCACACAGTGCCAGCTCACCTCACCACATCCTGCCACCATACCACACCCTGCCTCCATACCACACCCTGCCTCCACACCACACCCTGCTACCACACCACACCCTGCCACCTCACCACACCCTGCCACCTCACCACACCCTGCCACCTCACCACACCCTGCCGCCTCACCACACCCTGCCACCACACCACACCCTGCCACCACACCACACCCTGCCACCTCACCACACCCGGCCACCACACCACACCCTACCACCACACCACACTCTGCCACCACACCATACCCTGGCACCACACCATACCTTACCACCACACCTCACCCTGCCACACCACACCACACCCTGACACCACACCACACTCTACCACACACACCATACCCTGGCACCACACCATACCCTACCACCACATCTCACCCTGCCACCACAACGCACCTTACCGCCCCAACGTACCCTGCCACCACACCACGCCCTGCCACCACACCACACCCTGCCACCACACTCCCTGCCATTACATCACCCCTGCCTCCACCACACGCTGTCATACCATCACGCCGTACATTCACGTCCTCCACTGAAATCCCACTCAATATACATACAGTTTATTGATAATGGAAATATGTTGACGAATTGGCGTCCAGTTCATTTTGGATCCAGTAAAAAGAGAGAGAGAGAGAGAGAGAGAGAGAGAGAGAGAGAGAGCAGGCCAGAAAAAATAGAGCAGAAAAAAGACAGTCCAGATGAAAACAGCGAAGAGTTAAAACAAAACAAAAAAATACCAGCGTTCATTCCTTTGCGCGCGCGCGCGCGCGCACACACACACACACACACACACACACACACACACACACACACACACACACACACACACACACACACACACACACACACACACACACACACACACACACACGGATCGCTCAACATTAAATGGGCACGTACTCAGCTATGCCATTTTTTAGAGAGCAGATCTGCTCCATTTATGAACAGATGGACTATGCAGACTCATGCTGAACCGATGCTTTTATGGAAGTTAACATTATTTACATTACTCTTATTTTATTTATTTATTTTTTAGTGAGTTGGACATGTGGAACGGAGAGAGAATGTGAGACTGAGTGTATGTGTTGAGTGGTTAGAAGCAAGGACTAATCAGGAAACTAAAGAGCTTGGACATATGCTAACAGGGAGAGATTAATGCAATGAAATAACTTTTTAATGAGGTTGATCTTACGATATGGGAGTGAGAGTTTGGTGAGGTCTGAGTGTAAAACGACTGAAAGAAGAGGTACACCAGGAAATATACGCATATGAAGATCGCAGCATGTAGTAAACTGAGGCGAACTATAAGTGTGTCCACTTGCAGGCAGGTTGGAAGAAGAGGCGTTCTACAGTACATGAATAACGAAGTGATGTGACAATGAAGTTTGAGGAGACACGGTATATGCGCCAGGGTTTTGATTTAAGGTTATGGAGGGGCAACATAGAGAAGCATATGAAGGAAGGTGTTGTATTACAGTATGTTAAAAGATGGAGAGAAAGTTTAAGAGTATATACGAGTATATATGGTGTGGTATGTCTTGGGAATATACAGAACAGGCAGGAGCATATGGGGAAGGGCGATATGACAAAGGAGGAGATGGGGCCAACGTAGAAGAGCATAAGGGGAAGGGTTGGTTTATCATGTTAGGTGATGGGGGATTTGAAGGAGTGGCGTGTCATATGGGATAGAGGGGTAACACAGAAAAGCGTACAAGGGAGGGTGGTGTGTCATGGAGGGAAGATAGAGACAGAAGCTAGGAACTTATTATAAAGAAGCCCTGCCTGTTGTGGAAAGACATAAAGGGACAGGGTATTAATGAGCGTGGTAGTTATGGGAACAGGTAAAAAGACAAAACTGTGAAGCTGAAATGTGGAAGAAGAGGGAGTACTGATAAAGGAAAATGGTCTGTCATGGAAGGGGACACAGGGACCTGATAGGAATATTGAGGAATTCTGATGTGTTGTGGAAAGACGTAGGGAGATAAGGTATAAAACATATAAGGGGAAATGAAGTTAAAATGTGGATGATGATGATGCAGTACTAGTATGAAGGAAAATAGTATGTCATGGATGGGGTCAGAGGAACGAAATACGAGGTTAATAACAAAACGAGGTGTGCTATGGAAAGGTGAGGGGAGACAGGTGTGTAAGAACATATGATAAATGGTATGTTATGGAAACAGTTGGAAAAACAAGGCTGTGAAGTTAAGATTTAGGAGGTGAAGATGGAGTACCGGAAAGATGATGTGTTGAAAGGGACATACGAATATGACAACTGTATGAGGTAGTGCTTCATGGGGTAGTGATGGGAAAGACTCAGAAGAACGAGGTTGAAGGTTAAGGCAAGTATATGAAGGAGGATGGTGTATCGTGGGGAGTCAAGGTGGTGAAGCATATAAAACGTGGGGGATCGTTGCTGAGTAGGGACAAAAATGTTCAGAGATCATTTTGTCGAAGCCTCCCGTCACAGGATTCGTGGTCGAAACTTGCATATAGATAGATAGATAGATAGATAGTTACAGATGTACAGATATAGGCAGATAGTTGGTTTGATAACTAGATAATCAAGCAGACATATCCAGCATTTTGGCACAATGGCTTTTCTGACACTAGTGCAAAGAGAATGATGCAACAGTGTGCAGTGTGCAATACGCTGCAATAGGATGCCAATATTTACTCCGGCGGCTGTGTGTGCAGTTTATATAGAGAGGAATTACCAGTGATAGCACATAACACACGTTCACTCCCGCTCTGTTTACAAGGGCTCACCCACTCCCCCCCCTCTCTCTCTCTCACACACACACACACACACACACACACACACACACACACATAAATACATACATACATACATACACACACATTCACACATACATACATCCCAAATACGAAAAATCGACAGCGTTGTATTCATCCTCATTAACATTTTCACTACTAGAAGCCTGTCCTACATTGGATTTATCTCGGGGTAACAGTCATTAATCGAAGGAATGTGCCATCGAATTTAATAAATTAATCCTTACGACAAATACCACCAGTAATTTTCTCCGACAAGGGGAGTATGTTTTCCCCTCTGTTTGTTTGTCTGTTTGTTTGTCTGCTAGCAGAATTACTGAAAAACTGAAAGAGAAATTTGGTCCAGATTTGCTGGATAAATAGCCAATGTCCCAGGGAGCAATCGATTAACTTTGGGGACGGACCCCGATCATATTACAGAATCTGGATCGGGAAAATACTCTTTGTGAAACCGTAATCAGTGACGAGAAACCCTAACCCATTATAAAGAGTGGTTTAGAAATTGCGCTTCCCTTGTTTACAAAATGTGAAATGTTTCTTAATATTTTAAAAAATATTATTTGTTTTATGTTGCAAATGATCCTGATCATATTCCGGATCTGTTCTGGATTAATTAAAAATTGTAATAATGGCAGTTGTCAAGTATATAACATACTTAATCAAAAGAGATTCTGGATCAGGAAAACATTATTTGTGAAACCCTAATCATAATGAGAAAACTTAACCCGTTATGAGGAGTGGTTTGGAAATTACGTTGTCCTTGTCGGAGAGATATGCTCCACCGAGTGACCCTCTAGTTATAACCTCAAACTTTAAGCAATAATAATGTCCAGTCTCATGCCCGATTGAAAAAAAAAAAATCATCATTCTCCCGGGTCAGCATTCAAACTTATTCCGATTGCCCTGTGTCAAAAGCAGAAAGTCTCTTATCATCACAGTCACATATAAATAAGAAAAGGAAAGGAGAGATAATATTTGACCGCTGCACAAAAAAAAAAAAAAAAAATTTCATCGATTTGATTAAGCTATTCAAAAAAAGATAAACCGTGAGCCATAACGAATAAGTAAATAAACACATAAATGATCAAAGCTATCTAAAACAAGAGCACACGATGAAAAGTAAGAAAAAAGATCTATTCCTTCTCTCAGCCCAGTGTGCAAGAAACCAGGGTCTGTGGAGAGGCGAGCTACTTACTTAGCATAAACAATTGAATTTTGGAGAAGTTACCTCTGACTGGCTGGTCTCTCTCGTATTGCCCACTGCTCCACTTTAAGACTGGGGAGATGGGGTAGAAGAGGGGACGGGGAGGAGAAAAGAAGAGGAGGAAAGAGAGGAAGAAGAGAATGGAAGATAGGGGAGAGTGGGGAGGTGGGAAGGAGAGGGAGAGACAGTAAACGGAAAGACGAAGAAGCAGAGGGAGAGAGGGAACTGGTAGACGGTTGGAAAGAAAGAAGAGAGGAAAAAGAGGATGGAAGGTGGGGAAGAGTGAGAAGGATGTGGGAGAGAGAGCGAGGGAGGGTAAAGGGAGAAGACGAGGAGAGGGGGAAAGAAGATAGCAGGTGGGAAAGAAGGGGAAGGGAAAGACCTAAGAAGGTGGGGAGTAAGGGGCTGGAGGATTGGGGGTGACTATGGTGGTGATGGTTGTGGTGATGTGGTGGCAATGGTGATGGTGGGTGTGGAGATAGCTCCGGTGATGGTGGTGGTTGTGATGGTGATGATGATTGTAATTGGAGGTGGTGATGGGTGGTGGTGATAGTTGTGGTGGTGGTGGTGATAGTTGTGGTGATGGTGGTGGTAATGATAGTTGTGACGATGGAGGTGATGCTGATGGCTGATGGGGAAAAAGAGGCACTTAGAAAAGGAGGATATTTTGGGGAAAGCGAAAAGAAAGAAATTAACGGAAGATAGAAGAGGTACAAGGAGGGGGGGGGAGGGAAATGGGCAAGAGGGGATAAAAGAGGAGTGGGCGATGGTGTGGGAGGATCTAGTTACCGATGACCGTAAGAACACAACATCCTGTAAGAAAAAATCCTGTCTATTTGCTGAGAAACTTTTAAGATAAATTGGATGCTAGGGAGGATAGGCCTAAGGAGAAAAGTAGCACTGATTTCTGTTTCTTTTTCTTTCTCCCCATCAGTTTCTATCTAGCTTTCATTCTTTCTTTCTTTCTTTCTTCTTCCTCCTCCTCCTCCTCTTCTTCTTCTTCTCTGCTTTTTCTGTTTGTTTTTCTTCTCCTTCTTCTTCTTTTCTTTCTCTCTCTCTCTCTCTCTCTCTCTCTCTCTCTCTCTCTCTCTCTCTCTCTCTCTCTCTCTCTCTCTCTCCTTTCTATTTCTTTTTCCTTCTTCACCTTTGACTAACATTGTTATTTTGGACAAATGAAGTCAAGGCCATTCAAAATAAAACTCGATATTTTTTCTAATCTGTAAATCACTCGGTCTGTCTATATCTTTACCTGTCAGTATCAATATCTCACTGTCTATCTACCTATATATCTATCTGCCTGTCTGTCCGTGTGTCTGTTTGTCTCTGTCTATCTGCCCATGTTTTTGTGCATGAGCTTACCGGTCAATATTTATGTCTATGTATCTATCAGTCTATGTATTTATCAGTTTATCTACCTGTGAGTCTGCCGTCTATCTGTCTGTCTGTCTATCTGTCTGCCTATTTAATCCAACAGCCTGTCTATCAAGCAGCCTATCTATTGCCAGGAGTCTGATGCCAGAAATCAATCAGTGACCGTGACAAAAACACCTACAGGTCTCTCTCAGCCACGTATCAGCCAGTCTTCGTCCTCCCTCTCCCTTCCATTACTGTGTGTGTGTGTGTGTGTGTGTGTGTGTGTGTGTGTGTGTGTGTGTGTGTGTGTGTGTGTGTGTGTGTGTGTGTGTTTAATCGGATTTTGCACGTTAAAAGGACTAAAAAAAACTCTGACTCACAGAATCATAATTTTCCTCTCCTAATGCTGTTTGGAAGAAGATGAAGGGAAAAAAAAAAGCTTAACATGTCTTCTCTTGGATCTTGTCTGGCGGATATTGTTGGAATTTGTTTATGAGAGGTTGTATTTAGCTTAGAGCCATGGGACTACTTAGAGAGAGAGAGAGACAGACAGAGAGACAGAGACAGACAGACAGACAGACAGAAAGACAGAAAGACAGACAGACAGACAGACCGACAGAGGTAGAGGCAGAGAAATAATACTAACAAAAACACTTCAAAACATTCCCTGCCTGTACTAAATATTTGAAATTAACAAAACTCACTACTGAAGAAGAAACCATACTCCAACAATACACTGTGGTACTTTCACCCTACCTTGACCAAGATTTTCGTCCATTTGTAGCTTATTTCACTTATCTCAGTGGCAGAGAGAGACAATACTGCAGCTCCACATCCTTTCCCATAGTACATTTTCGTGACTGGCATCATATTCTATTGCTAATTTGTGGTTGTAACTCAGCACTAAAGAAGGAGAGAGGGCAATTTTAGACAAAGTTAGAGTAAAAATTTATGTAGTCTAAGTATGAACGCCCATCAATGACGACAGCGAATAGTGAAGCGCAAAACCAACGTCCTGGAAAAAAAAAATAAGTGGAAATTTCCTTCCTTAAAATTCCAGGGAGTAAGAAAAGCTACTCATATCTATTTCATTGATATTAATGAAACCTACGCATATACCGGTACATAAAAAAACAAAGACACACAAATACGCATGCACACACACATCAGTAAACAGACTCTCTCTCTCTCTCTCTCTCTCTCTCTCTCTCTCTCTCTCTCTCAAATCCATATCACATTCCCATTGACAACATTCGCCTACACAGTCAACAAGCATTCAGAGCAACACAAAACTGCATACCCTCCATTAACCCAGCCATTACCAGTGGCTTACACGCAACACAGCCAGGGATTAGTATTTTCAGTCCGTTCAGCACAATAACGCACTGTTTACACACTCGTTCATACATCATCACACACGTAGCATTACCACACAGCCACCAGCACATTTGCTTCTCTACGCATTATTCCTTCTTTATCTACAAAACACATGAGAGGAGCAAAAGTAAGAGAGCGCATGTCTCCGGCAAGTCAGCACCAGTCTCCTCTTTTTTTCATTTTTTTTTTTTTTACTTCTCCCCCCCCCAAAAAAAAAAAAAAATCAACCATTTGTCCATCTCGACTTTCCTCTTTCACTATCAGATTTGCTAAAATTTCATTCATCATTTTTTTTTTACATAATTTTGCCAACAGACAGACAGGCAGACAGACAGATGGAACCAAAAGAATAAGTTTCCTGGGGGTAATAAATATGAAAACACGACTCTCATCGCATCATTTTTTTCTATATATACAGTACACAACACTAAGAAAAACACACACACACACACACACACACACACACACACACACACACACACACACACACACAGGCACAAAATCATCAACATCGGATTATGAGCAAAATGTAAAGAAATTATCGACACAAAAATTCAACGAGCTCATAAACACGCTCAGTTATTAGCCTCGTCGATACGGTGATTCATTTGGTCGTGAATTCCTTCCACCTTTGAACTGTTTTCAGTTTATATGAGACCTTTTTTAGTGATCAGGCCAATCAAAGCCTATAAATAACCACAAACTATTCTTAAAACTCTCATCCGCTTCATAAAATCGTCTGAAAAAAAAAAGAATATGGAACAAAATACATCCTTGGGTTTAAGTAAACTTGTATCTAATCCCTTTCATTTCGAAAAGCTCTTCCTTTATTGAAAAAAGTTTTGATAAAGCAAAACTAATTCACCATAAAAATCTCCACACACCAAGCGTGAATTACTGACAAGATACACAGGCAACAACGCAGCCACTCAATTATTACAAGAAATTGAACACAGGAAGGTATACATATTCATTTATGGATCGGCAGATAAAGAACACCACTCTGCAATATCACACCAGCATATATAAATCTAACACCATTAGTGAATTATTTACGGAACACATAAGCAACAATTGGAGCACTCAGTCTGAACACGCTGGAACAATGGCAGTGGCTGCCAACAATAATTATGCGAAACGATAAACACAGCCAACACCTCCACAAATTGAATTATTAATCTCGTCAAATCAATGCCGTCTTTTTATCGTATATTCCAACTACCACGACTATTTTCCTCAGCTTAAGGAGAACTCTTGTATCGAAGGAGTAACTGAAGCTCATATCTATTCCATTCAACCTTTATCCGCTGAATAAAATCGACTGGAGATAGCAAAGAGTATAAAACGAAAGGCGTCACTGAACAAATCTTCAAGCATCAAACTTATCATATTTGCAGAACTGATAATCAACAAGGCAATCATTATCAAACCAACATACAAAGAAAAATATATGCATTACCTCCACTTACTTTGTCATTGACCCCCATTAATTTCTCTCTGGGTAACATGAAGGAAGGTTATTCAGGTTAAGGTAGATTGTGATTAAAAAGTCTCCCCTAACAACTTTGCTATAAAGAGGTCTTTATATTATTTTCGTGCTGTTGCCAAAGGATATTTACTCAGCTCAGGGAAGACTTACTTTATTGCAGGCGTTAATGAAGTCAAATTGTATTTTGTTCAAGTCCCTCCTTCGCTTAAAAAAAAAAAAAAAAAAAAAAAAAAAAAGGAAAGAAAAAACTCGCAATGGCAGAGGTAAACAAGACTAACATAAAAAGATTAATACCCCAAGTCATGTTCACTTCAATGCACCAGCCAAGAATTATTTGCAGAATACATACGAAAAACAGAATCACATTTGGTATCAGCCACCTACAGCAAAGAAAAATCTTTCAACAAATTTCCATACACAAACACACAACACCTCCACATGATCATTTATTTAATATACCAAGACATAAATCTGCAAGCACCAAGCCACAATTATTTACAGAACACACAAGCCGGAACAAAACCACGCAGTTTTTGAAACATATGCAAAACCTCCCGCCATGCACACGCCACTCCCGGCATCAACAAATCAACAGGTACCACAAAACTGCACACACAACACCATTTCCGCAACACACACACACACACACACACACACACACACACACACACACACACACGCACACAAATATAAAGAACCAGTACTTGCCAGCAAAAATTTTCGGGACTAAATAATAGCCTTTTCATCACAGAATGTTTGCAGATGCCAATATCTTGGTTTCCATACCATCACTGAGCCCACAATGACCAATCCTGGCCCAAAAGTTGAAATGATTTTCGATATTCTCGCGTGTCGCGATTTCCGACAATGTCGTGCCGTCGCGTCGTACGCGATCGCCAAAATTTGCTGGAGGAGATGTTTTTTGACATCCCTTGGACTCACCCAGAACAAATGTAAAATGAATTAGGTCGCTATCTACTACCATTCCTGTGAGAGAAAAAAAAAAAAAAAAAAAAAAACGAACAGACACACACATACACAGCTTGACTTGATTATTAAGGTGCATGCAAAGTCACAACGAATAGTTCAAGAAGTTATTCGTTCATATGTCCGTCGTTTTCATGATAATACTTTTAAAAAATAGGTCCAGTGCTTTAATAGACCAGGCATCAAACTCCACAACACTGTGACCGACAATATAAGGAATATTGCGAGAAATTAATAATGCATATACCTGACTTTTTCAGGGTAAGACTCGACTAAACTTCAACCACATTAATAGCATGCACAGCCATAACCAAAAATTAGGTGACATTTCTCTGTTGACTGTGACGATGGAGTGTGTTACATGAAATTCTTTATGTGGTAGCAATATTTTTTTTCTTTTTGCAGAAGATAAACAGAGGCAGGAAAAGCTATGTTTTTTAAATCCCTTCGTCAGATTACTGGTGTCCTCCGTTCATTTAAAAAATCTGCAACCGTTGAAGTTGAACAGCTGTAGATTGAATTTGGAGGGGAAACTAATCTAGAGTAGAGAGTACCAAAGAGAAGCAGTTCTGATGTTAAATGAATTCTGATCGACAGAAATTCTGCAACATGCGAAAATGACAGTATGAAGTACTCAGTAATAAAATATGAGCAAGATTATCTGTCACTTGGGGGAGGGGGTATGAGAAATAGGGAAGGCAAAGTCACAATACAGGAAGGAATTGTTAGTGATCTTTTACTCATGGCAGCACAGATCATACAGTTATCTAGGAGGTCTGTAATTCCGTCATCAGAATACATAATAGCAATACAAATGCGCTACGAGAATTGTAAGAGAGAAATGTACATGTCTTTTTTATGGTAATACCCCAAGGGAATTTTACAGCAACACTGTCATCAGTTTTTCACATCAGATTTCATAACAAGACGATAAAATGCATTATAAAACACGGAAACAGCGGATACTAGCAGAGTGTATAATGCATGTGTCTGTCTTTTTTAAAACGATTTTTTGCACTAGCTTCATCAAACAGGAATCAAATACAGAACACAAGAAACAATTCAAACACACAGACAGTGCGAATTTTAGAAAACAGATAGATAAATAAGTGCGTCGATAGATAGACTGAAAGATACAACCCGACAAAATCTTCCACAGGGATGCCCACTAATGTTTAATAATATTCAGCTTAATCCTGCATCATCCTTGAACATGCTTGGGGTTTCATTTACTCGGGACTTATCTTGGAAGGATCATGTTACATCTCTTGTAATATCTGCTTCCAAGAGATTAGGTGTGCTAAGCCGACTCCGTTCCTTCTTTACCCCTGCACAATTGTTGACTCTATACAGGGATTTTTTCCGCCCCTGTGTGGCGTACAGCTCTCACGTTTGGGGAGGCTCTCCACATACAGCTCTTCTCACTAGGGTGGAGTCAAAGGCTTTTCTTCTCATTAACTCTCCCCCTCTTACTGACTCCCTTCAATCTCTGTCTCTTCGCCGCACTGTTACATCTTTATCTCTTTTCTATCGCTACCTCAATGGTCACTGCTCTTCTGAACTATCTGCATGCATTCCTCCACCTCTACGACGGGCGCGTAGAACCCGTCTTGCAGCAAACTCTCATCCCTTTTCTGTTCAACTCTCTAATGCAAGAGTTAACCGTTACTCCCAGTCCTTCATTTATGCAACAGGTCAGCTCTGGAACTTTCTCCCTCTGTCTGTGTTTCCTGCTTCCTATGATCTCTAGTCTTTCAAACGCAGTGTGTTCAGGCATCTCAAAATGATCGGATCTTGAATTTGGCTCTCTCTTGTATTTTGTTTTTCTCTTGGAAAGAACAATAATTGCGGGCTCGCGGCCTTTGGTTCCTTCTTAGCATAAAAAAAGAAAAAAACATAGGCAAATAGATAGATACGAGCCAAAGTCCACCGACAATCCTCTTTCAACATTGTGTAATGCCTTCCATGTTTCTCATTTCTCCCTGAACGTAAGAAAGCATCCGTCCTTTTTATTCTCTTTTGTTGTGTGTGTCATATTGCTATTAAAAAGTCAAATAACACCTTGCATTACCACAGCCGGAATGGAGGTATCGGCTATCTTTTGCCCATGACTGTCCCTGTCGTATTGCTTCACAGAGCCTTCATAGAGCGTCAGTTTTGTAATATTTCACAGAGCACATCATATACGTATCGGGATTACATGATTAATAACACACACACACACACACACACACACACACACACACACACACACACACACACACACACACAATACAAACAGAATACAAACACAACAACACAAGTGGCATTACAGGAAAAATCACTTTCTTAGATGGAAGAGTCCACTGCAATAAGCCAGTTAAAAAGGTACAGCCACAGAAACTCCACGAATTGGGCCTCCTTCGAAAAACTAAATTACTGTGTGCTTGTGTATCACCTCTGTTAATATTCAAACTTTAACTACATCATATCAGAAACTTAACATACCATAATGCTCAAGGACCTAAAATATTCACCATAAACCCAAAGACACCCGAATATTATTGGGAAAATATTATATGTACTTAATTAATGCTTAAAGGACAATATATCACCAAGCCCCTGCCACACAACACCAGCTTAATACAAGAAACAATAATAAAACTACAAAATACACCAAAGGTCTACAAAACCAAAAGCTCCATTAATAATACAGTAAGATAATATATACATGTATCTTTCATTTTTAGGGTAAAACTTAACTAAGCCTCAACAAAGCTAGGATCGTCAACTTCACAATACAAGGTCCACGAACAAGATCACATAACATCAAAGTACACAAATGCAAATCCAGATGAACCACAAATTATACAGAAATGTAATGTATGCGTACACCTGCCATTTTGAGGGTAATACTTCACAAAATCACAACCATGCTAATAAGAATACAAAATTCATGAACAAGATCACACATCAGAATACACAATACCCAAATACACCAGTTTCAAGATAAAATAGTGTTTGTATGTGTATGTCATTTTCAGGATAAATACTACAACAAAACTTCAATCAAGCTAATAACAAGAACATAATACAAGATTCAAGAACAACCTCACATAACACCAAAATACACAGTGTAAAATCTGCAATACCAGAAGTAATACTGAAATGTATGTATATAAATACGTGTTTTTGTCATTTCGAGGGTTATACTTCACAAAGGCCTCAACCACGGTAATAACAAGAGCATATCATTTAAATACTGGAAGATGAACATAACAGGAGTGGAAATGACATGTTATCCAGGGGAAATGAAGTGAGAGACGGGATGTGAGGGGAGTGGGGAAAAGAGAATTGGGATGTGGAAGGGAGGGGAAAGTGGGGAGGGGGGGGAGTAGGGAAAAGGGATCTGGGATGCGAAAGAAAAGGGAAGAAGGAGGGGAAATGAAAGGGGAGAAGGGGAAGAGATGATGATGAGAGGAAGGAGGAAAGAGGGCTGTAGAATGGAGAACAGGGAGGGGAAGAAAGGTGAAAAAGTGGAAAAGAGAGTATAAAAGGGTGGGGGGGAAGGGGTGAGAGGAAGAAGGGGAAGGGAGCAAATGGAAAACAGGGAGGATAAAAGAGGGAAGGGGGAAGTAAGAGAGAGAAAAAAGTAGAAGAGAAGATGCAGAAGAGGGAGGAAAAAAAGGAGGAGAGGAGGAAGCGTGAGGGGAAGAGGGAAGACAAGAGGCGAGAGGGAAACACGAGGAGGATAAGATAGGGGATGGGTGAAGGGAAGAGAGAGACGAGGGTAAGAGAGGGGAGGGGTGGAGGGTGGCTGAGCAAAGAAGCAGAAGGGATGGGTAAGGAAGGAAATGGAAATGAGAAGGGATGCTGGAGACTGGAAAAAGAAGCAGAAGGAATGGGGAGGAAAGGAAAGCGAATGGGGAGTGGACAGGGGGGAATGGGAAAGGGGAAGGGGTAAGAGTGATGAGGGGAAGGGGGATTTGTGAAAAGTTGAGGAGAAAGACACGTAGCCTGATAACAACCCCTCCTCTAAGTAAGGTAACTTCATCACTCATTGATTTGGCCTTACCATGAACACAGTAAGAAAGACGTCCTGATGCGGAAGAAACAGCATTTTTTTTCTCTCCTTCACAAAAGAAAGTGGCCCTTTCGTTTGGTGATTTTCTTTTTCTTCCCTTTTGCTATCTCTTGACGATCTTCCTCTATTTATGAAAGGCCTCTCGTACTGAAGAGTTTAATGAAAACTGTTGGTAACACCCCTCCATCTAGAGGAAAATAATTCCCCAAGCTGAGCTAAATCTTCAGAAGACTAAGAATAATATAAGGCAAGACGTAAAACAAGATTCCCACTATTGCTAAAGGAATGCAATGTTCTCCACACAGTTACAGAACACAGACATGCTTCGGTGCAAATTGTCAATGATTAATAAACATAATAACACAGGACCAAAAAAAAAAAAAAAAAAAAGTGTTTCAAATGGTGGAGGACAGAGCGACATGGAGGCGATTTGTCTGTGGCCACCTCTTACGGAATTAAGGCGTCTGGCAATAGATAAGAAGGCAGAGAGAAAATAAAATAAATAAATAAAAAGCAAATAAATAAAATAACTTCTCTCGGGGTTATTGCTCCAGGGAACAAGTGTGACAAGTTTGAAGCGAAATGGTGGAGGAATAAAAGCATGAGGCCAGACTGAAAAAGCGTTCAGAAAGAAAAATGAGGGAAAACAGTAGCCCTCCAAACTCTGGTGTGGAAACCTGAAAAAAAGCATCATGGCAATGGAGTAGTGAACAGAATCATCTGAGGGTACCGGGAATGAAATATATAAGAACTTCTCATACTGAAGGAAGTGACGAGCGTTTTTTAGATCAGCAATGATAAAATAATTAAGGTAAGCCAGCCAGCCAGACAGACAGACAGAGACAGAAAGAGGGTGGGAATGTTTATATGAATGTGAATTGTGCACCCATCTATAGGTGCTGAATGTTTATAATTAAACGTATGTAATTAATTCATTTAGACATATCCATACCAAGTTTTCTTTGAGGTTTTGAGTGTCTATGTGGACGTGGGAGAGGAATGGCGGGGATCCAATAACAAAAATAAATTAGTAAACAAGTAAATCAAGTAGGGCACTAGTAATAAAGGAATTATGCATATTCTCATACAATATCAGTTTATGTTTGATAATGATGGGGGGAAGGGGGGAAGGGCAGGGCACATCCAGACAGCCAAAGGGCATGACATATATCTCGCCAAAATGAACTGCTAATCAGAATCCTTAATTAGAAGCTGGAAGTGTTTAATGATGTCCTAGGTTATTGTTGGTTCGGTCCTGGTGCATATGCGTCAGTTATTGCTGGAACACATTCACATATATACACCGCTGTACACCATTAATGACTGGTACATAAATTACACACACACACACACACACACACACACACACACACACACACACACACACACACACACACACACACACACACACACACACACACACACACACACACACACACACACACACACACACACACACACACACACACACACACACACACACACACACACACACACACACACACACACACACACACACACACACACACACACACACACACACACACACACACACACACACACACACACACACACACACACACACACACACACACACACACACACACACACACACACACACACACACACACACACACACACACACACACACACACACACACACACACACACACACACACACACACACACACACACACACACACACACACACACACACACACACACACACACACACACACACACACACACACACACACACACACACACACACACACACACACACACACACACACACACACACACACACACACACACACACACACACACACACACACACACACACACACACACACACACACACACACACACACACACACACACACACACACACACACACACACACATACAGGGAGGGAGAGTGAGTCACACACAAAGGGAAATACACTCACACGAACAGGAAAACACACCCTCTCTCAAGTATCATTAACACACCATTATTTTTTTCCACATCTGCCTTACCTCTCTTAAAAAATCAACGAGCTTGCAAAATAATCTCATAAGGGGAGACAGCTTATGTATTCCTTTTCACATTTAACAAAGAATATGATATCAACAGTGCACAGCTACCCTTGTTCATTAACCACCTTACTCTCTATTTGTTGCTCTTTTTTGTAATTAACTAAGCCCAAATAACATAAAAGACCCATTAATTATTTTTCCACCACACTGAGGCCGGCAGCTTGAAACATGGCCGCCACTCCAACGCAAACAAACCCTCGTGCCTTTAGGAGATGCCGAACCTCCTAATTACTCGGCGTGTAATGACTATGGTAATGAGTAAAATGTAATCAACCACCTGACGTTAATGACTCTACCTCTACCCCCCTCCCAAGTAATGACTCTTGCTTGACTTGTACCGTATTATTCGTCTTTGCAGGTAATTCGACAATGTCGTGGTGGTTCGAGCCGAAGCCAGAGTCGTGCTGAAATCTCTATGCATCCTTGTTTTCTCTTGTCTCTAATATCTAGCCATCTTGGACAGAAAAACTACATGCATAGAAAGAAATCGGCAACAATCAAGAAAAATGAAAGCTAGTGATAGGAATGTCTCCTTTCTGGAGTCGACCCCCTATAGCCCAAAATTCATGTAAGTACTTTTTTGCACAGATCGCATGCTGTTAACACACACACACACACACACACACACACACACACACACACACACACACACACACACACACACAATTATTTCCATGCCGTTACTACTGATGCCAATGATATTGCATTTGTTATTAAATACTTCATTTTCGAGCTCAAACCGGAACATAACTACTTTAAGAAATGCAGTTCACTTCTGATACTATGTTGAGGCGATATAATACCCTTAGTATATTCAGTGTCACAAGAAGAAGGACCATAACTTAAGCAGCATAGGAAGTTGTGAAGCACCTCTTCCTTGGTTTCTTATTTTTCACAATACACTTTACTGTGTGTGTGTTTTTTTTTAATGATGGTAATATATCTTTTTAGTATTGACATAGTTGGCATTTATTACATTCAATAGTATAATAAGGTGAAATATAAAGACAAAATAAGTAACAGAGAGAGACTATCCCCTTTACTCTGACTTTGCCTAATGCTGCGACATCTTCGCATTGAATGAAGCTTTGTACCAATGAACAGTAGATCGTAATGCCAGTCACGAAAAAGGGTTATGACAATAATACGAAGCCACGGTAGTCTCTTACTCTGTCACTGAGCTATGATAAATAAGGTGCAGAAGGAGAAATCTGGACATGGTTAAGGTAAAAGAACGATAGAGACTTATGCCATGGAAACTACATCCCGCACTAGATTATGATGCCATTCACTAGGAAGTGCAATAAAAAGGATGCTGAGACACGATATTCTCTTATCCTCCCAATTAGCTACTTCAGATAAGGTGCAGAAGGAAAGAAAGCTGTTCCAAGTTTAGATTATAGAACTTTTAGATTATAGAACATGAAGATTTTACCCGAGTCAATATCCCTAGCAGAATAAAACCAATGCCATCTTTCATCATTAAGTGTTATAATTACCTCAAGGATCAATGTCAGAATAAATGCTCTTTGCCCGTGCCACAGTAATTCACCTCATTGTTCACAGTGCATGTTGCATGTTCGTTATGACAATCTGATAAATGACCTTCAAATAGTCATTACTGAAAGTTCGATGCCTGTGTCATTAGCAGTCGTTATTTAGGACAATGACGAGTTTTGTAAATGAATTCTTACTTTCTTAATTTAAAATATTGCTCTAACTAGTGCTTGCCCTAAAAAATTTGCGGGACTAACTAATAGCCTTTCCATCACATAATAATTGCAAATAACATAATATTTGTTTTCATACGTTGTTCAGCCCACATTGATTACTTCTCACCAAAAAGTTAAAATAGAAAGAAAAATGGCATATTTTCGAGCGTCGTGGTTTTCGATAATTTCGCGTCGTTGCGTCGCGCGGATTAGCAAAATTTTTGTTTAGTATTTTTCTGACACCCCCTAGACTTACCCTGACCTAATGCAAAAAGAATAAGGTCGATATCTATTACTGTTCTCATGAAAGAACGAACGAACGCACAGACAAACACACAGCTTCACTTAATTATGTAGATAGTATCAAACATAAAATGTAGCAAAAATCATAGCAGTAAAGATGGTGTCATTACCAAAAGTTTGGTGTTACTATCGTCATGAGTACAGCTAAATTGGGGGGGGGGGGAGAACGAGGAGCCTAGGTCCTCTTTTTCATACTATATAAATTTTTCGAATCCATCAGCAAATGTAGGCACGTAGACCTCTATTCCCGTCTGTTAAGGTAGGTCCCTAACACTTATTCCTCAGCGATATATTTTCGATATGGCTGGCTAATATTCTTCTGTCCATTACTTTAGCAGAATATGGTGATTTTAGAATGATTTAAGTAACACAGAAGAGGACAGTCAGGTGTAATAAATAAAATTAATAACTTAGGAAGAGGTGTTAGGGAGCTTCCTTAACCAACAAGAACAGCGGCCGTATATATTAATTTGTGTTTTAATTACTCATATAGCTATTAATGACTGCACACACACACACACACACACACACACACACACACACACACACACACACACACACACACACACACACACACAGATAATCATGGCCCTGCACCTGACTTTCGTAACCAACTTTTTCTGTATGACCACGATTTTTTTTATTTTTTAGTTTTGTTTTTGCTTTCGTCAGGCGATAATTTTTTGCTTCCCACTAACCCTTGCAGTTCGATTATCGCTATTTTCATTTTCCTCTGGCTGTTGTAAGACGCTTAGCAAGAAAGACCCGTCGTAATAAAGGAGTTAGCAAAAATCTACAACAACACGTTTAGGATGATGATGCCATTTTTACGGTACTCTTATGCCCTTATTCCCGTTGATTAAGGAAGCTCCCTAGCACCTTTTTCTTGGCGATTTATTTTGCTTACCTTACTGTCCTCTTCTGTGTTACATATATCCTTCCAGTATCGTCATACTCTGCATAAACACAGTACAAATGGATATTAACCAGCCATATCCAAGAATAAATCGCTAAGGAAAAGGTGTCAGGGAGCTTCCTGAACCTACGAGAGTAAGAGACTTAGCGTTTTCAGGCTATAAACGAGAACACCCTACGTCCCTGAAATTAATTAGCAATAACAATAATAATAACAACAACAACAACAACAACAACAACAACAACAACAATAATAATAATAATAATAATAATAATAATAATAATGATCTTCGGTCATCAGTTGGATTCGAATCGCGGGGAATCAAAGCACAACATTTCTCGGCATAAGACCTCTATAACTAATATAAAGGCCGAAACAGGAAATATATAGACATCTATTATGTTGTTCGTGGTAAGGGCAAACAGTATTGGCCTATTTAGGAAGGCACTCATGGAGAAGAGGATAATATGCTGCATTCCCCTTATGACAACAATTGAAGACCCATCAGGAGAGAGAGATAGAAAGACAGGCAAACAGATAGACAGACAAAGAGAAAGAATGAGGAGAGACAAAGAGAGAGAGAGTAGGCAAGGCAAGAATTAACCCCTCCATTAATCACCATTCATCGCCAACAGATCAATAAACATTTTGGTGCGCCTCATGAAATATTAGGTCAAATGCACAGCCACCCTCACTTACATACGCCATTATTCATGAAAGAGGCCGAGTACACAAAACAACAGGTGAATTAATACGTGGGTGAGTGATGGTGAGGGAGGGTGGTAAACAGAGGGAATGTATGCTGTGTTTAATGCCTGGCTGTGTTGTGTTTGGTGTCTGGCTGTGCTGTGTATAGAGTAGCTTAAAGAATGGTGATGAATAAATTGAAATGTTCATGAGATACTTATATTTTCATTTGCTTATTCTCTCACACACGCACACTCTTGCTGGCTCTGTTGTCATCCACTCACTGTCTCAGTTTCTGACTTTCATATATATATATTGCATCATTGTGTCCAAATCTCAATCATTTCGGAGCTGCAGTTAATCATGCCCTGGATGAACTATAAGGTGAATCATTTTCGCCCAAAAGGCCATCATTAATTGTAGATCGAGAACTATTGAGAGTCGGACATGTGTTGCTATAGCGTTTTTTTTTTTCTTTTCTTTTTTTAGAACTCCCTCACCTATCATTTCCTAGGGTTATGTCGTTTCCTCCAGGGATACCCTGTCTAATACACATATAACGCCCCATCTCTCTCTCTCTCTCTCTCTCTCTCTCTCTCTCTCTCTCTCTCTCTCTCTCTCTCTCTCAACTGATATAGCTTCTTTTGTTTGAAGTAGCCTAATATAATGTTCTTCTGTTTGATGCATGGATGTAAAGTGGTGCTTAGGATGTTTATTCTCTCTCACTCACTCACTCTCACATACTATTAGTCATTGCTCTCTCTCTCTCTCTCTCTCTCTCTCTCTCTCTCTCTCTCTCTCTCTCTCTCTCTCTCTCTCTCTTTCTCACACACACACACACACAGACACACACACACACACACACACACACACACATACACATACACACACAAGCGATATAGCCTCCTCTGTTTGCAGTAGTCCAGTAGAATGGTGTTCTGTCTGATGCATGGACATAAAGTGGTGATTATGATGTTTATTCTCTCTCACTCACTCTCACATACTATTAGTCTGTACTCTCTCTTTCTCTCTCTCTCACACACACACACACACACACACACACACACACACACACACACACACACACACACACACACACACACACACACACACACACACCACCCCGTCATACCATCGACTCTCCCATACCTCTCGCTTCCCTCAAACACACAACATATCAACCTACCCTACCATCCCATCCATCCACCTCTCCACCTCACCTCTCCATCCTCTCAAAACTCATCATAACCCGGTGAATCAAATATGGCTCTACTCTCACATGGATGAAAGATAAAACCAGGGATAAGGGCTCTCTCTCTCTCCTTGACAAACAGGCTCAAACCATCCATGTAACTGACGTGAAAAGAGTGAGTAGGAGTTGGCGGTCGGGAGCGAATGGAGAGTGAGAGGGAGAGTGGATGTGGGAGAGTGAGTGTGGGAGTGGAGTGGGAGTGGGTGTGAAAGTATGGGTGTGGGAGTGTGTTTATGGGTGTGTGTGCGTGTGGGGAGGGGTGGAGGTGAGTGGGTGGATGTGGATATGAATGTGTATGAGAGAGAGAGAGAGAGAGAGAGAGAAGATAAGAAGAGTAAAGAGACGACAGGAGAAGAGAGAAGAGAAGCGAAGAGATGAGAGAGGAGAAGAGAGGAGAAACGCAAAGAGAAACGAGGAGATAAGCGAAGAGATGAGTGGAGAAGCGAGGAGAGGAGAGGAGAGAAGAGAGGAGAGGAGAAAAGTGAGAAGTGTGGAGAGAGGAGAGGAGAGCTGAGAAGCAGAGAAAGGAGAACAGAGAAGAGAGGAGAAAAACGAAGAGAAGAGAGGAGAAGAACGAAGAGAGGAGGTGAAAAGATAAAAGAGAGAAGAGAGTAGAGGAAAGAAGAGAAAAGGGTAGAAGAGAGAAGAAAGAAGAGAAGAGAGGAGAGAGAAGAGAAGAGAGGTTATAAGAATGTGTAAGGGAGAAGAGAGATTAGAAGAGCTGAAAAGAGAAGAGAGGAGAAGACTGAAGAGAGGCAAAATCAAGGGTAATTCACGTAGAAGAGCCAGCGAGCCAGTGAACATATTCCATCAAGCATGTCAGCTTTTCATCAGCCGTGTATAGGCCCGTTTTCGCTTTACGGCATAGCTGGAGTGGGAGAGTGAGGAGGGGGAGACCGAGAACGAGGGGGATGGATAAAAAAGAGGGATGACTGGAGGGGAAGTACATGGGAACGGGAATGACATCAGGGGAGTGGGTGGGAAGTAGAGGAGGAGGGATAGTAAATGAGCGTGGGTAGTACATGAGAGAGGGTGGGGAGTACATGAGAGGGGGTGGGGAGTACATGAGAGGGTGGGGAGTACATGAGAGAGGGTGGGTAGTACATGAGAGAGGGTGGGAAGCACATGAGAGGGTGGGGAGTACATGAGAGGGGATGGGGAATGCATGAGAGTGGGTAGGAAGTAAATGAGAGAGGATGGGAAGGACAATGAGAAAGGTGTATGGAGTGGACGACGGGGGTACTAATGATATGCAATACAGTCACAGAGATATTATGAATCTAGCATAAATTTTTGGACTGGTGACTGATAACTGAAACAGATGAGAAAATGGGAGGAGGAATCCCTGGAAGGTGGTGAAAAGTACTGAGGGGAAGGGTATTTGAGTAAGAATATCTTGGAGTGGTAGGAGGGGGCATTAATATACTGTACTGTGATTAGAGTGGATAAGCTCTGGGATTAAGGATCTAAAAGTAAAAAGGGAAGAACGAGAGTAGGGGAAGGAGGACAGTAAGGTGAAGAAGGACAATAAGGTGAGAGTATAGAGGATAGAAGTACATGTGGGAAGATGATTCGGAGTGGCAGAAGGGAGGGAGTAATATGTTGTGATGGTGTGTACTGGATAAGCTCTGGAACTGGGTGGCTTAAACTGAGTGGTAGAAAATACAAGGTGAAAAGATAAAAGGAAAATCCAAGATGAAATGACAAGAGGTAGGAGTATTTCAAGAAAGATGGACTGGAGTGGCAGGAGGGAGTGGTGATGAGTCTGTGACAGTGAATTAGATGATATTTACCCCTGGTCCTTGGATGAACTCTGGAATAAGGTGCTTTACAACTGAAAAACATATGGATATGAGAAACTGAAGACTTCGAGGTTGAAAGATGATAGTGAAGAGTCGGCTATTAACATGCGCTCATCTCTTCTGCCCCTCACAGCACTAGATTCATGCACTTGAATGCGACAGAAAGGACTTATGTGCATATAATCATTCATCCTTGGGCCATAATATGTACAGTTTCGCTCATAAGTAGTCGTGTTGTCTATGTTCAATGATGGTTGTCCATGGATCTTTTTCTCTTACTACTTGATCCACTTGAGTGCATCAGGCAGTAAGTTAAAAAGTTCCACATACCAGTTAGCACTACAGTTGACAACACGGTCACAGATGTAGCCTAATATTTGAACACTACTGTATCTGTCCATTAGGTCTCTCATTAAGGCTTCTATGACTCAGCACTGAAATTGGTAGGATTGGCAAACGGACTTTTGTAGATGACTGTGCATGAGGAAAGGAAGCGTGAGAGAGAGATGAGCCGAGAGTGGGATTTCTTATACAGATTTTGTCCCTATTACCTGAATTAATTGTAGGTCTAAAGGCTCGCCAGTGAATAGACAGCTTTAAAAATCCTTACAGATCTCTAGTAGCCATCATCACTTCAGAATCCTTTATATATATTTCTTTCATGTTACAAATGTCAAGGCCCCTACGCTCCTGATGAGGCAGTAAAGAACTAGAAGATGCATACAGCGTTAGACAGATATACTCATATACAGATATTCAGATTGACAGAGTAGACAGACGTAGCAAGGCAGACAGATAGATAGGTAGGTAGGTAAAAATAAACCGACAAATAGAGATAGATAGATAGATAGGTAGATAGATAGATAGATAAAAAGAATTCAGTGACGATAGTGGTTTTACATTCTAGACTGACGCAGCAGGATCGTTCACCTATTCTGTTTGATGGAAGAGTTTGCCTTTTTATCCTTTCAGAGCTTCGCCTATTTTTGGTACAGTATATTCTTGTTTCCCTAGACATCCATATGTAATTCAGGAAAAATCTCACCTACTTAATGGGTTAATGGAGGTTGTACTTAACCCCTCACAGTTCATTACGTGGCTCCTAAGCTCTATAATCGGGTGGTAATAATAATAGTAATAATAACAGTAATAGTACTATGCTCAGTTGAACATGACCAAAAATTTCCCAGTCTGTGTTGAATCCTGATTTACAGTAACAGATTAAGAAAAGAATATGATGCTGGTCACGAGGAAGTACAATGGAATGGAAGTAAAGCCGTAGTAACATCTTTTTCTCTCAGTGAGGTTCGTTAAATAAGCTGGAAAATGACGAAAGTTTTTGCCAAGTAAAGGTGAGAGAACTTTAGTAGTATTAGTAGTAGTAGTAGCAGTAGTAGTAGCAGTAGCAGTAAGAGTAGTAGTAGTAGTAGTAGTAGTAGTAGTAGTGGTAGTAGTAGTAGTAGTAGTAGTAGTAGTAGTAGTAATAGTAGTAGTAGAGATGATGATGATGATAATAATAATAATAATAGTAATAATAATAATAATAATAATAATAATAATAATAATAGTGAGAATAATAATAGTAATAATAACAACAACAACAATAATAATAATAATGATAATAATAATAATAATAATAATAATAATAATAATCAATACATCGCAGGGAATTAATGTTTTCATGCAAGTGATCTCTTGTTAAAGTAAAATGATCTCACGGTAACAATAACATGGCGTAAAAGACATACTTTTATAGGAAAAGCCTGTGCAGACTAATTCTAGTGGAGTCTGGTTTTAAGAACATAAGAAGAGAGGGTAACTGCAGTACGCCGGTTGGCCCATGCTAGGCAGCTCCTAGAAGAGTAACTGAACTACTAGAATGAGATAAGGATAGCGAAGAAGAAGGCACTTTCTTTTCGATGGGTCTCTCAATTAGCTGACAAAAAAAAAAAAAAAATCGTCTGGTAGTAGCAAACATGAAACACACACCTAATCAAACAGAAGAGTTCTCAGTGAAGAAGGATGAATGAGCGACTAACCTACGTCCCAAGTGGACATGCATACTTGATAAGACTAAAGCTGCCTGAGGGGGATACAAATCTGCCTGTAACACATGGCCGTCACTCCGAAGGGTGTCCGCAAACCACTAGACCATCAAACGTCACAGTTTTTGCAGATACAACAAGCAAATTTCCCCTGAACATTTGATGACGGATTGGGTGTTTCATTTTCAGACAGGGTGGAAGCAATCACAAAACACACACACACACACACACACACACACACACACACACACACACACACACACACACACACACTTCCACTCCCCTCCCCACACACACACTTCCACTCCACTCCCCCCACACACACACTCCCACTCCCACTGCGCGCACACACACAGACACCATAGTTTTTACACGAGGTAATATAAATAAAGACTAAATGTCACCATAACACGCACTAAGATATTTTATCTTCACACTAACTCCAGATTATGACATTTTTTCCCGCGAATCCTTGCAGTCAAAAGGTTAAATACTACACCGACTGACCTAAAGACTACCATGAATTAGATTATATATATGTATTCGTTTTAACTTCAGATAGCGAGGGTGTCAAAAAGTCCCCAGTTTTCTACAATAACTTCTGAAGCGGGTGATGATAATAGAACATACATCTAACTTTTCCTTACCGCTGCTGACTACATTCTTTAATCTGGGACACAGGCTGATCACATATTACAATTATACAGTAGGCGTTCCCTGAGTGTCACATATTACGTACGGTACTTCTTTACACAGTCCTCTCAGTTTTAATTATACAGGCCTTTTAGTCAACCAAAAGTAAGATGAGTTTGTTCATCAGTGTGGAAACCTAACATATTGTGAATTAATTTACATGATTAATAAAGCCGGCAATCGTCAAATAAAGTACAGCATATGAAGTAAACACACTCTGCCCACACTCCCACTGTCTGTACTAAACTTCGCTTTATATTTCACTTCTTCGGTTTCTCACTCCCAATTCCTAAGTTGGGAAAGGACTGATATGTTTTTCTGCCCCAATTTTGTTCCTCTTCTGCTCCCTTCTTTCTGCTGGCTAATATATCTAAGCTGAAGGAGAATCGATATATATCTTTTCCTAATATTTCACCTAATCGAACTCACACTTCTTTCTAATAGCTAATATTACCAGAGCTGGAAGGGAACTGTTTTCTCTTCTTAATATTTTATTTCTCTCACTTCTTTCTGGTGGCTAACATTCTTAAGCTTAATTTGAACCGACACGTTTCTCTTCCTAATTTTTCAGCTATTCCCTTACTTCCATCTACTAGTTGATATTATTAACCTTGAGGAAGCTTAATATCTCTTTGTCCTAATGTTACACCTCTTCTACTTCTCACATTCTTCTTCTGGTTAATATTCCTAAGCTGAGAGAGAAATGATATAGTTTCTTTTTCTAATATTTAACCAATTCTAACTTTTAACCTCCTTCTGCTGGCTAATATTCCTAAGCTTAAAGATACCAAATATGGTTCTCTTCCTAATATATCTTCTGCTTCTACCACCCCTCTTCTGGCTAATACTCTAAGCTGAAAGGGGAATGCACTGTTTCCCTTCCAAAT
>NC_137011.1:7810535-7835535 GCF_032717465.1 Coenobita brevimanus | reverse complement strand
GTAACTTTTAAATATATTTTTGCAATCACCAGACAATTATAATTAGCTTGAGAGGGATTTTTCGAACTGTTGAGCTAAATACACTGCAGCTGCTGCTGCTGCTGCTATTACTACTACTACTACCACCACCAATAATAATGATTATAATAATAATAATAATAATAATGAAAGAAAAGCATTAGGGAGCCCAGTGCTATTCGTCTGCCAGAATACACTGTTGGCAAAGTCCAAGATTTAGTCCATCTATTGATACCCTGAAGGATTCATGTTGATAGCTCACGCAGTTCATGAGATATAATGGGAAAACACACACACACACACACACACACACACACACACACACACACACACACACACACACACACACACACACACACACACACACACACACACACACACACACACACACACACACACACACACACACAGAGGCAGGCAAAAACATTATCGCTCCGCCTTCTAATGGCGGGCGATAGTAATTAATAATATTTAGTAGTAGTAATAGTAGTAGTAGTCGTAGGAGTAGTAGTAGTTGTAGTAGTAGTATTTATTATTAATAACAACAATATAAAAATAATAATGATAATAATAATAATAATAATAAATAATAATAATAATAATAATAATAATACCTGCTACTACGGCTATTCTACTTTTCTACAATTACTACTAGTTTCCCTTTAATCTTGATAAAATGGTGTAGCAGTAGTAGGAGAAACACAAAAAAGACACTCGCATTGAGGGAGTTAATCAGTGTCACACGATGGCGAGGGGTTAAACATGGCATTAACACGTCGACAATCCGGAAAATAAAAGGCATAATCCGTCTGTGTGACTCTATGTGTACATCAATCACGCCCAAACTACCAGACTAATTGCCACCAAACTTGACAGCCAAATCAAATCATTCTCTTTGATGAACATGGACTGCTTCATTTTCTGCTCCTGGATGCGCAGCTGTGTGTGGCTTTATCTCTTCCCTAAAGTAATGGACTAAGTACTGCTCTCTCCTCTAAAGCAATGCAATAACTACCGCTAGCCTTGCCCAGAAGAGCAAAATGACTCTTCTGGTGAACACTGTATACCTGAATGAAGCTACTATTTACTGGAAAAGATCTTGCTCTTAGGATCTCAAATGCTAGCATGTACATAGGCATAACCATATACGGTACATTTTTAGGGACAACTGCCACCTAAGCTGACACACACACAAAAATTTTGACCTACAGGTGAACATGACCTACGTTGCACTAGAACCCTATATTTGCACATAGGCTTCCGAAGAAAACTCTTACATTGTTAAGCCACAGCTGCTAACAGCGCTAAATGAAAGAACATTTGTAACTTGCAATAGTTCATAGCAGACACATTACTTAGGTTTTAACACGACATTCTGAGAAGAGTCAGTAAAAACTATATCACACTAAGGAACACTTGCTACTAATACTACAACACAAAAGAGAAAAGTAAACACAGAATAAATTTAATAACGCACAGGTGCAAACAGTATTACTTAGAACTGTGGAACACTTGCTATTGGTGTTATATAAGAACATGAAGAACTACCTCGAAATCATGAAGTACTTGCTGATCTGTAGTATAGAACCCAAAGAGAATAAGTAAACACATCATCAGCGCAGCGTTATATGACATCATATTAATTAAAATACCTCAAATCACAGAAACATTTCCTAAGGATATCGCAATACGACGGAGGAAACAACTAACAAGCTCTACAAAGGTGAAGGAATATTACGAAGAATTATCTTGAGCAGCTGAATACCTACTACAATTATTGTAACCTCAAAAAATAAAAAATAAAAAAAAATAAAAATAAGAATGTGTTAGGCACCAGTGAAAGATGTTGCCTTTAAATCACTCAAGACCAATGAAATACATGCCACTAGTAATACATCCCATAAAAGGAAAAAGGAATACAGTTAAAGGTGTCACTGATATGAATATCACGCCTATGAATTTTTGTTGTGGGTACTGTACCCAAGAACAGAGAGGGATAAACACTGCCTTAGTGAATTTCCAGAGGAAAAATTCCCTTAGAACTAACGCAGACCAACGAAAAGCTTATTATGAATATTACATTTCAAGATACAATAAGTACAAGAAAGAGCACGGAGGGATTGTAAAACTCGTACCTATAACTGGTCTACAGGCCGAGATACAGACCAGTCTCGATTACTTCATGCTTGTCTGATACTTGACACTTTCACTGAGTTAGATCCAACTCGCCTCAGAATTGCTGAAGTTTACATGCCCTGTTTCCTTGATCCCTTTACCTCTTGTTCTCATAGTTGAATAGTTTCGTCCTTAGCTGGACCAGTCCTTCATTTAGGTTTGGTTTAAATCAAGTCAAGCTGTCTGAAATGTAGGCCTTAACATTTTACCTTGCCTCATGACTATGAGCTTTGACCGTTTTCAAAAAGGATCTTTTCATCCTTAATTTCCTATAAATCCCTCCACCAAGTTTGATTTAAACCGGATATAATCTGCTAAAGCTGACCTTACTATTTTATATTTGCCTTTATACCTATTGTTCTCAAAGCCAATAGGTCAACTCCATGGCCCACCTTCAACCTATCCACCATGTTTAAACCAGATCAGAGAAAAACTGCTATTATGTTCACACACAGCCACACGAGTCGAACTATGTCATTGCCCTGTGGCTTCACCTTTGATCCATCGTTGTCATAATCGAATCCCTTCATCCTTTCCATACCCTCAGTCATTTCAACAGGTTTGGTCTAAATTAAACCAAAACTTTAAATTTACTTCGCAGTATGACCATCTTTGGATGGTCCCAAGAGTCACCTCATTCTTTCCTTACCCTGAACTCCTCCACCAGCATTAATCTAAATTGAAAAGAAAGAAAAAATGCATCAGTTGACTTTGCCATGTAGCCTAGACGACTGGCCTGTTGTTTCCTATAACAGTTGATTGTTAATTCACTTCCTGATAATCTACCCCTTTTTGGTCCCTATCATGTAAAAACTTTTAGTTGCGCTATTCACACGACGGACACACACGTGTCGAATTTTCACCTTGCCTTGTGGCCTTGACCTTTGGCCTATTGTTCTCAAAGTCAAATCCCTTCTTTCTTGCCATACGTAAGCCTTTCCACCAATATTAATCTAGATCGAGTAAAAACTTAAGGATGACCTTTCCATATTACCTTGACTTTTCAGTTATCATTAAAAAAAATGACCCTCGTTATACATCAAGTGTGAATAAAAACAAATCAAAACTGAGTTATACTACTAGCACACAGACACACATACACCCAGTAAAACTTTACACCTACCGTCATACGCATGCGCGGGTGATATGAACACAGAAAAAAAATGAAGCGTCAAATGAAAGAATATTCCACAAAATCTTTACCAGCCTTTAAGTAGGTGGGGACGGTCACCATCCACTCACTCAATGTCGTGCTGCTCTCGGGTGTCTGCCCTTTCCTCTCCTCCATCCTTCTTTCCTTCCATCCTCTTCTGCCTTTCTTCCCTTCATTCTTTCCTTATCCTTCTGCCTACGGGTGACTTTACAGTCCCTCTTCTGTCTTTCTTTCCTTCACTCTTTCCTCTTCCCCCTGCCTGTGGGTGACTCTACACTGAGTGACAAGCCAATTGTTTCCAGTATATCAGGAAACCATTTACGACGCTGGGTGGTAACCATGTAACCAAATTTTGGCGCCTGGTGGTTTAGTGGGTAATTAAGGCGCTCTAATCGGATTGAGCCGACGAAGGTTCATATCCAAGGGATGGTTAGGGTTGATTGCTCACATAATGCCCCTCAGGGATGAGTGAGGCTGGTCACTCTCACTTTAAATGTCAGGACCAACTTCCTTAGCCCCGGGCTCCTACGCTCCTCATGGGACAAGGTATCCCACACAAGAAAGAGTATAATTCAGAATTACTTTAAGCCAATGAAACTCCTGCTAAGAATATTGTATCCCTAAATAAAAATGGCTTAAATGTAGGAAAGCATTATACTGTTTACTTTAACTAGGCGTAAAATAGCTCTTTCTTCGTCTTGAATGCTGGACTGTATTAAGAGGTTAGAGTATGGAGCTAGTCACAAAGAAGTGCTATGGAAAGAATGCAGGACCGTGTACTATCTCATGCTGTAACTGAGCTACGGGAAATTGGCTGCAAAGGGACGAAAATCTCTGCCAAGTAGAAGTGAATGATCTACTATATAGTGATGTGTCAGATAAAAAAAAAAATATATCCCGCCAAATTCAGATCAATTGAACAATTTCTACGAGTATTACACACTCCAACAACACGCCTCTCTGGCAGCCAATCCCCTGCAACAACCCGCCACCGCACATATTCCCCAGGTTTCCCCAAGTCCAATCAGGGGAAACAGAGAGGAGGATCGAGGAGCATTATTGGAGAGTCTGGTTGTCAATAGAGTCGCCCATACGGCCTCGAGGGGGATTCTGTGGGGGTGGAATGAGCTCCTGATTATTCGCGCATGAGGGGAATCCGATCCTCTTGTTGCTACGGCTCTTCTCTTTCTCCTCCTTGTCCTCTTCCTCTATTCCTCGTGACTACCTCTCCCTCCCCCAGCTTCTGACTACTTTTTCCTTTCTTGCTATTCTTGTCTCCTATTCTTCTTCTTTCTCCTCCTCCTCCTCTTCTCTCCCTAATTTTTCCTCAGTTCAAGCAACTTCTCTTTCTTTCTTTTCCTCCTAACTTCTTCTGCCGTTTCTCCCTCCTCTTGCTCATTAATCCTCCCATCTTGTAACTTCTCACTACCTTTTCTGTTATTGCTTTTCTTTTCTCCATCTCTTCTACTTCTTCCTCCTCCCTTCCTCCTAGCTTCTACTTCTACTCACGTTTGTTTTCCTTCTCCCATCGTCCACTATCTCTTCATCTTTCCCCTCTCTTCCTCTAAAGTTCTCATTACTAATCCTCCGGTCTCTGTTCTCTTCCTGTTCGCTTATCCATAGTACTTGTCTTTGTCTTCCTCCTCCTCTCTTCATCAGTACTTCTCCTTCCTACCTCCTCTTTTCTTCTTTTCTCTCTCTTTCTCCTAATTTCGCTACATTGTCCTCCTCTCGTCTCTCAGTTCCTCATGTTGTTGCTCATGTATCCGCCTCCTCTTCCTGCTCCCTGATCCTAAGCACTTTTCTTACTGTCTCACCTTCCTGCTCCTTGCCATCTTTCCTCCTTTTCAAGAGCTTTTGATCACTTCCTTACCCCATCTCTTCCTTTACGTCTCTCCTCCAAGATTTCGCTCCTCTTCACATGTTTTATCATCATTCGTTCAGCATATTCATCTTCCTCTTTTTTTTATTTTTTATCCTCAACCCTATATCTTCAGATCATCGTCTTTCTTTTCTTCTCTCTCGCCATTTCCTCTTCTCACATTCTCTGCCTCTCCCTTCACCACTTAACTATTTTTCTTCTTCCTTCTCACATCATTACAACTTCCACCTCTCTCTCTCTCTCTCTCTCTCTCTCTCTCTCTCTCTCTCTCTCTCTCTCTCTCTCTCTCTCTCTCAAATCCCACCCACTTTTTCCCCCCGAAGCTCAAGATGCACTGCTCATTGCCTGACGACCAAACCACTTACTCCTTCCCTACCTCACCTCGGCCTTCATAATTTACCTTAATGAGACGAACAGATCTATCAGCACAAAGGCTTAAGCTACCAGAAAAGCCACTCAGTCAGCAGGCGTCGAGTCGTCCCCATAAATCGTCGGGAAAGGGGACGAAAAAAAGGAAAAAGGATGAAGATCTTGGCGGGTGACGATTTATGGTCGACTGAGGACTCCGAGGTGTCAAAGGAGGAGAGTAATATACGTCACAACCACCAGATGGCATTCACCTCGCTTTTTGATCCATCTCTCTCTCTCTCTCTCTCTCTCTCTCTCTCTCTCTCTCTCTCTCTCTCTCTCCTAGTGCTGCATTATCTATACTTTTTCCACTCCCTTTCATTTTCTTTACGTTTCCAACACCAGATGTCACTCAGTCTTCTCTAATCCATTCTTAGATAGCATTGAACTATCCTTTTCCCTCAGCACCTACTGTATGTTCGTCCATCTTCGTAGTCCCACCCTTACTTATATGCAAGTTAGATTTTTCATTTAGAGCACCAAGTTCTACAGGGGAAAAATTACTGGGACATGAAAAGGGTACTTAACTCTCCTCTTGCTAATATCTTTGTATCTTCATTTTTTTTTTTTTTTTTACAGACTCGTTCAGTACATTATCAAACTGAAAAATATGAAATGCAGCTCCAGTTTTTCAGTGACCCACCTGTTCGCTACCTTCATACTTTTTTTTTTTTTTTTTTTTTTTTTTTAACGCCATACTCGCACAACACATTATCTAACTGAAAAATAAGGAATGCATCAGCAACTTTTCAACTTATATTTTAAGTTTGCCATAGAGTAATTATGTGATTGAATTTCCATCGTTCTACATCGTTCTAACCCTGATTAGTTTGTACAGTTCCCATACCAAAAGATAAGTGTTGTAGATTATGTGATTAAAGAACCTTTTATAAATGCAGTTGACCCTCGTGCGGTGTGGTGCGGTGAGGATCTGTCCCTTCTCTCCTTGGAGCTAAGTACGAATAAATGTGTGTGTGTGTGGATGAGTAAATTGGGAGTGTGTCGTCCTGTCCCGGCTACCACCCTTCTTTTGGGGATAGCAGCCTAGGTATATTGATAGACAGATAAATGATACGCCCGTTTTGCTCTTCACTGGATTGCTATGACTTCTATGAAGATATTACAACATCTGTGAGGTTTGTTGTCGACTTGGCCTATCATTAAACTGAAGGCGTTTAACATCAATTTTACCTCTGTTAGTGCTTCCCCTTGACCCTTCAGACTGGAGTTATGTCCACGATAAGTTTGGTCAATGTTGTGTTAAAACTTACTATATTTAGGCTGCGTAACAATAAAACTACAGGAAAATACAATCCGAGATACCCATACATTCACTTATCTCGGTAATATCAAGTTCCATAGTCAAGATTATTAATGGTAAACTCGCAGTACAAACTTGAGTATCAGAGGGGCAGAAGAAAAAATGTAAGTTTTACTTGAATAACTGCAATGCAGTACACGTATTGTTTTGCATTTTAGGGGTGCAGTATAGTATTCAGCAAGTACAATTCATATATGGCGCTGTAACAAAGCCATTATATTCATTCTACTTTAACTTGGCTTAACATTGCCATTTCTCCATCTTAAATGCTGAGTTGTAACAATACATTAACCTAGAATATGATACTAGTCATATAGTGCTATGGAAAGGATATAGTCATACCATTGGCTTATTCTTCCCCTGAGTTGCGTGCAACGTACTTCAAAAGAATGAAAGGCTGGGCCAAGTTAGAGTAAAAGCAGTATAGTAAGTGAAATAAGCAAATAAGAGCTACAGCGAAAGGCATCCTGGGCATACCAACCATGCGGTTTCTATCTCGTAATCCATCTTTCTAGCATGGCAACCCTACCATTCCACTTATTCTCGAAGCGAACCGTTTTCAGGGTTTTAAAGCTACCATATGGGCAAGAATCTCCTTGTGCAGGTTCTTTGTGGAAAGGGAAGCGGTAACTTAATGTCACGACCCTTCATCTCCCCTTGCTCTCCTTCTCTCCGTTGCTATTATTTCTCTCCATCTGCCTTCGCATATATCGCTTGTTCTCTCCATTTCTCTCATTTTTCTTCATTTGTGTCATAAGCCCCGTTTCTCTATATTTCTTTCATTTATATTCATCTATCTTCCCATATGGCTTTTTTCTTTCCATTTCTTATGTTTTGGTCCATCTAGCTTGCCATATGGATATTTTCTCTCCATATCATCCATTTATCTTCATATATCATAGGGCTTTTTTTCTCTCAATTTCTTCCATTTCTTTCCATCTGTCTCGACATATGAATCGTTTTCTTTTCTTTTCTTGCATTTTTCCTTCCTTTATTTTTATGTCTCTTTCTCCTCATTTCTTTCCATCTTTCCACGTGATTTTTTTTCTCTTCATCTATCTTGCCATAATACCTATTTCTCCCCATCATTGAGTCATTTAGTCTTTTTTGCCTGGTGCTAGGAGTTTTTTTTTTTTTTTTTTTTAATTCAACTTTCCATATCAATATATCCTCTCCCAGTTATTTATTTATTTATTTATCTACCTGTCCTGCTTCTTCAAATCCCTTGGACATTATAGTTTATGGTTGGATGAGAACTCCCAGGCGCCATAGGGGAATAATATACGTAACCACCACCAGTTAGCGCTCTCTCTCTCTCTCTCTCTCTCTCTCTCTCCTGGCATATTTCCGATTTTCTTTTTTCATCTTCCCTTCGTTTTCTTTAAAACTCTAAGTTAAGATCCTCCAACGTCGACTTAATTAAAATCAAACTTTTTTTTTTTTTTTTTTTTTTTTTACCATTTCCTAGCTTTTTCATTTCCTGTTTTGTTCTTGTTTTTTTTTTTTTCTCCCTCTCCACTCACATTCTTTGGTTCCTCTTTCAGTGATAATTTTTCTTACATTTTTTCTCGTGTCTCCCTCTTCTACTTCTTTTTTTCTCTCCTCGTACTTCTTCTACCCTTCTGTTTCCTCTATCCAGTCACTATAATTATTTCATTCTCATTCTTATTTACTTTTCTATTCTTTTCGTATTATTTCTCTCCTACCACTTTGTTCACTCCTTCATTTTTTTTTTTCACACTGTCGTCTGTCGTTACTTTTTCATTTACTTTATTCCTGTTGCTCCAGATACGTCTGTCTGTCTGTCTGTCTGTCTGTCTTCCTCGTTCTTTTATTCCTTTATACGCATTTACTTTCTCTTCCTTCCTTCTCTTCTGTCCTTTTCCTTTGATAAACATTACCTCCCCCCCTCTCTCTCTCTCTCTCTCTCTCTCTCTCTCTCTCTCTCTCTCTCTCTCTCCATTTTTTCGTTCTTTCATTCTCTTTCCTTCCGTCCTTCCTCCATTCCTCTCCTGGATCCTTTATAGTACTGTACCTACTCCCGCTTCTCTCCTCCCCTCTTTCTCTCCATTTCCTACTTTCTCTGTCCCTCCATTTCCCTCTTTCTCTCTCCTTCTTTACTGCTTACCTCCTTTGTTTATCTTCCTTTCTTTCCTTCTGGTTCTTTCCTTCCATCCTCCATTCTTTTCCTGTTTCATTGTCTAGAAGGAAATTCTCTCTTCTTCTCAATCTATTTCTGTTCTCCGCTTCGTCGTCCTTCCCTGCTTCCTTCCTTCCTTCCTTCCCTTACATTCCCTTCCTCGTTTCTTCTTTCCTTCATTCATTGATTCGCTCATTCCTGCTGATTTTTCTCCCTTCCTTCATTCCTTCACTCACTTTTCCTACTATTCTTCCTCTGTTATTTTTCAGTGTCATCGTCCCAAAAGAAATTGTACTCCTCCCTTTTCCTCATTCCATTTCTACCCTCCATTTTGCCTTCCTTTCTTTCTTCTTTCCTCACTGTCGATTTCCTTTCTCTCTTCGTCCATTCCTTCTTCCGTCCTTTTTCTGTTCTTCGCCTGGAGAGGCTTTGAATCTCTACTCCTATCTTTTCTTCCTCCCTTGTCTTTCATTTTCCCTCCTTCTTTCTTTCTTTCCTTCGTTCCTTCCTGTTTAAATCTTTCCTCCTTCCTGCCTCCTACCCCTTTTATTCCACCTACCCTCCCTCTTCCTTCAGTTCTTCCTCCATTATTTCATACAGTCCTATTGGCAAAAAAATATCGCACCTCCTCTCTTTATCTCTCTTTTTTACTCCCCCTCTGTTTCTCTTTTTCTTCCCTCCATACCTATTTTTCTTCCTTTCTCCCTTTTCCTCCTTCTTTCCTTTCCTCTTTCCTCCCTTTTTCCCTCCTCCCCTCTTCTGGAAAGGTATTTGCGTCTCCTCCTACCTCTCTTTCTCTCCATTTCTGTTCGCCCTCTTGGCACACAAACTTTTACCTTCTCTCCCCTCACTTCACTTCCTTGCCAGACTTACTTCTTACTTCCTCCTCCTTCACTTACTCCTTCCTCTTCCGGTTTCTGTTCCTCCTTCTCTTTCTCCCTCCCTGTTATCTACCAGTTTTATTTCTCATACTATTCATTATCTATTTCTATCCCGCTTACTCCTCCTCTCGCTTCATTCCCTTGCCAGTCTTTTTTCTTTTTCTTCCTCTTACTTTGTCATCCTCTTCCTGACTTCTTCCTCTTTCTTGTCTTCTTCCTCTTACTTGTCTACTTCCTCTTCCTTGTCTTCTTCCTCTTACTTGCCTACTTCCTCTTCCTTGTCTTCTTCCTTTTCCTTGTCTTCTTCCTTTTTCTTGTCTTCTTCCTTTTCCTTGTCTTCTTCCTCTTCCTTGTCTTCTTCCTCCCTCTTCCTTGTCTTCTTCTTCCTTGTCTCTTTCCTTCCCCTTCCTTGTCTTCTTCCTTTCCCATACCTTCTTTCCCTTCATACCTTCTTCCCCCTCCCCCTCCTCCTCCTCCTCCTCCTCCTCCTCCTCCTAGTACTCGTGCTCGTGCTCGTGTTCTTCCTCCTCCTCCTCCTCCTCCTCCTCCTCCTCCTCCTTCTCCTAGTTTTATACATTTAAATTTTCTTCCTCATACTCATCTTCTTAGTCTATCATCTTTTTCCTCCTCTGCCTCATTCAGTCGATGTATTGCTACCTTCAGTTGAGACCGAGCGACAATTCAAATGTTTCTTGTGGCTCAGAAAGCCATTTACTACGCTGGGTGGTAACCATATAACTTAATGGACAACCGAAGATTTGTCGGTAATGGGCTTATATTGAAAGTGTACTTGGGGTTTATTTCTCACATAAAACCACTCAGGGATGGGTAACTGGTCATACTCCTAGCCCCGGAGCCCCATCCTCTTGCTAGGGTAGTAGAGGATTGGATAATACATAGACACGGGATTTTTAGTACTGAATGCTGGATAGACACAGTATTTTGTTCACTCCATAGAAATTGTCAGCAGTCACTGAAATTAAATTAGAAAAACACTGTAATTAAACTGTCTGCCTTAAATTAGCATTTACCCCCTTGCTTGATCTGAGTAGTTATTAGGTTCTCTTTCATTCTATTTATTCCATCTTCTTCCCTGCATGCAATAATATAAATCTCATCTCCCTCTCTTAATTCCTTCCTTTTTGCCTTCCATCCTGTTGTCCTTTCTTCTTTCCCTTTCTCTTTCCTTTTTTCCTTCCATCCTTCTTTCCTTCCTTCCATCCTTTTCTTTTTCCTTTCCTTCTCTCTTTCCTTCTTTTTCCCATCCATCCTTCCATCTTTCTTCTTCCCTCCTTCCTTCCTTCCTCCTTTTCTTCATTCAAATTCCTTCGGCCAAAGAGATCGTTTCCATTTTATTCTACCCGCTACTGGACGATTTTTATAATACTATTAAGCCTCTAAGGGAGACAGACAACCTTTATTAACCGCTTCACTCTTAAAGGACTCTCGTAAGTTGAATAAAACCGTCTGTCAGTAGCAAAATTAATGGACAAACTCTCTCTCTCTCTCTCTCTCTCTCTCTCTCTCTCTCTCTCTCTCTCTCTCTCTCATTTTTACGCTTTTTTTTTTTTCATTTCCTCACTCTTGTACTGAAGACTTTTTTTTTTTTTTTTACATGTCCAACTCGGGACAAAGGCTTCACGGCCTATCCCAAAGCCCAGTAGTCGCCCTACACATCTCCAGATGTCACCACTTCGGCGCTAACACCCACCGATCCTACTGAATACATGCTAGGGCTGTATCATACAGGACTGGTGTACTGGTATAAGCGGGGGTATTCTTACATGTCTGGGGGTCTTCTGGTAGATCAATAAAGTCTGCTTTTTTATGAAATTCAAACACCCAAACTGTTCCCTGGCCCAGCCGGGATCCTGGGTCCGGTAGGATTGCAGGCCGCCTCTCTACCGATTCAACCCCCTCCTCCCCCCCTAAATTTCTAGAATAAAATAATAATAATAACTTTATGTACTATCTTTCCTAACCCCTCACTGTGATGGCTTTCTATTGTTTATTCTTACTGATTTCAGACAATTATATGTTATTTTAGTAAGAGGTATGTAGTGGGATTCCCGCTCTTCTCCCCTCCGCTTACCCAGTAAATAATTCTCTCTTTCCCATTGCAGTATTTCAAGGGTGGATGCCACTGTCATATGTGTCCCTTGTCTTGTTTTCGTCTCTCTGTTCTTACATCCTGCAACCCTTAATCCTCTTTTCCTACTTCTTTTTCCAATTTCATGGCGTGTGCGAGGAGTGGGTCAACGTGCACTTTTATTTATATTTTTCCAAGATGGAGGCAGAGTAAAGAAGATCAAGTGAGAAATCGTTCCCTAGCGACGAAGAGTCTCGTTACAGAATACGATTTTAGTTTTAGCGATGCAGTTGTCACATTTATTTAGAGTTGCCTGTGGTAGTATTTGCATTTGTTGTGAGCTTTATAGAGTCGCCGAGAGGTGAACGAGGCAGTATAATTTTGCTGTCATGTCCCTCTCATTTTTCTAGCTTGTACAGTACTTTTTTCCTCCTCCTCCTTCTCCTTTTCTTCCTTATCTGCTTAGTCCATCTTTTATTCTTCCTTCTCCTATTCCATCTTTCTCCTCCTCTTCTTCTTCCTCCTCTCCTTCATCTACCTCTTACCACCTCTTCCTCTTGTCCTATCCTTATTCCCTTTCTCCAGCTGCTTCCTCCCTGTCTTCCTCTCTCCATTCCTCTTCTTCCTCATCACTCTTCTCCCTCCTTCTCCCATCATTCTTCCTCCCCTTCTTCTTCCTCCTCTTCCTTCTCCTGCTGCTCTCCTAATGGGCGAGCATGGAGCAAATTTCCTCTTAATTGCAAATCTTTTAGTAGCACCAGACCCCAAATTGCGTCGGTCAGAAAACGAACGAGGAAGAGGTGTTGAGAAGGGGAAAATACACAAAGGGGAAATACCGTTCATACATACATACATAGAAGGGAAATACACACACACACACACACACACACACACACACACACACACACACGGGAAATACTATATATATGAGGAAATATGCACGTACGCACACAAAGATGAAAATGGGGATACACACAGATAGAGAGGTGTTGAGAGAGGAAGATTGCACACACACATGGTAGATAGATTGATAGCTAAATAGACTGATAGATAGATAGCGACAGAAACAGACATAGACATGCACAAAAACATAGACATAGACATAAATAGATAGAGTATAGGTAGACAGACAGACAGATAGATTGATGAATTGTTCTATACAGTAGATATAGATATAAATATGATGAATTACACTCATGGGAAAACATACGTAGACAGAAAAGTACACGCGTCAAGCTTGGACAAAAAAGTTCATAAATACATACAGACAGAGCAAGAGGGAAAAGACATAGATGGAATATATGGAAACAGAAAATATGAGAGGCAAATGTGCATATAAAGGAGAACAGACGTGAAACACACACACACACACACACACACACACACACACACACACACACACACACACACACACACACACACACACACACACACACACACACACACACACACACACACACACACACACACACACACACACACACACACACACACACACACACACACACAGATAGTAGCTTGATAAAGAGATAGACAGACAGACAGACCGCCCTGTTTATTGACCACAATATCTATTTATCTCATTCTGACTCTTTCTGTCACTACCTATCACTTTCTCTTCCAATACCTGTCTGTTTGTCTGTCTGTCTCTTTCTGTGTAGGCTATCTGTCTGTCAGTCAGCTTCCTTTTCTGACTCCTTCACTTCCTCCATCTGTCTCTGTCTTTGTCTATCCCTGCTTGTCTGTCTGTCCCCCTTTTTCTTTTTTTCTGCCATTGTCACTTTCATTCCGTTTTTCACTCTTGCTCTTGTAGTCTGTCTGTGTCATGTCTTTCTGTCTGTTTGCCCTCCGAACACACACAAACACACATCCACACACACGCACACCCACACACACGCACACCCACACACACGCACACCCACACCCACATCTACACCTACAGTTACACACACACACACACACACACACACACACACACACACACACACACACACACACACACACAAAACTTTCCCTCCCTTTTGTTCTAATGTCTCATCAACTACGCTCCATTTGGTTCCTCTATTCACAAGTTTTGATAAAGAAAAAATATAGTTATGGTAGTTTTCCACCTATTTACTCGTTGTGTGTGTGTGTGTGTGTGTGTGTGTGTGTGTGTGTGCGTGCGTGCGCTGTTAGTTTCTCTTCCTCACTTACGATGTTTTGTTAAGAAAAAAGGCTGTACACACCTACACACAAGCAAGCAAATGCACACGCAAGCAATCACACACACACACACACACACACACACACACACACACACACACACACACACACACACACACACACACAAACACAAACACACACACGCAAACAGAGGAAATGAAAGGAGAAGTTGGATGTGGAGGAGAGGGGAAAAATAGGCCGAGGAAGAGGAAAGGGCAGAGGAGGAGAAAGAAAAGAAAGCTTAAGAAAATCTGAAACAAGTCAATGTATTTTTTACCTACCTCTAAATCCCTCTTTCTTTCCATATGTGTATTAATGGAAGAGAGGAGGGAGACAATAATTTTTCCCTTCAACCCTACAATACATTCTGTCTTTCTGTTCACTTCCTCCATTCTCAGACTTTTATTTAACCCTTTAAAGCTACTTGTTTACGTTTAATCCAGCTGCAGCCATATCAATAAGGTGACTTTTTTTTTTATCTTAATATTGCTGTCATCACACTATTTTATTGAGCATTGGCAAGAAATCTAATAATGGGGGATTCTTGTTAGATTAGGAAGGTCCCTAACACCTCTTCCGTAACGATTTATTTTTTGATATGGGTGCTTTATATCTTTTTATACGTTATTTATGCAGAGTATGGTGGCACTAGAAGGATTTATGTAACATAGAAGAGGACAGTAAGGTGCAGCAAAAAAAATAAATCACTAAGAAATAGGTGTTAGGTGAGGACAGTAAGGTGTAATAAGAAAAAACAAATCACTAAGAAAGAGGTGTTAGGAGCCTCCTTACCCGACGAGAATACGGATCACTCTTTCAGCACCACGACGCCTGTACTGGTTTTCAATCTTGCTATCTCCGTGTGGTATAGTTTTACTTTGCTTGGGAAAGACCATTATGAATTGCTTTAAAAACTCCATTAACCATTTCTTTGCGAAGAAGCTTAGTTATTATTTTCTTGCTTTCTCCAAACGATTGCCATCATCTTCAGAAATATCTCCTCATAACGAGAAGGCTCACTGAGTTACATTGAGAAACAGGCAAATGAGGAAGCGATGGAGCATTGTGGTGTTGATGTGGATGTGTTGAAAAGCATTAGGCCAAGTACTCTGAGATGGTCTGGCCATGTGGACTGAATGGCGAATGAGAAATGGAGTAGAAGAGTGTATGCGGGTAAGGTGGGGAGGAGGAAGGGGAGACCAAGGATGAGATGAAGGGATGAGGTGGAAAGGTACATGAGGAAGGGTAGAGTGGGCTGGGATAGAGGACAGTCTGGTGAACAGGGTACTGTGGGGGTGACCTCGTTTGTAGCCACCTCTTCCGGGATTAAGGCGTCTGGCAGTAAGCAATTAGAATATTAGTCATTCTGTTACGAAGACCTTTATATATGTGTACAGATAGATAGATAGACAGATAAATAGATGGATAGATAGATAGGCAGGTAGATAGGTATATAGATAGTTAGGGTATTGCTATCTACAGCGGCTTCATTAACACGTGCAGTACGATGACGCCCTTTTCTTTCTCTTTTTCTTTTTTCCTTTTCTAATTTCTTGTCGCCGCATCTAGAAGTTTTGGTTTAGCTGCAGCCCTTCCATAATATAATGGTTATATGAATCCTCTTCTCTCGATTTCTGTTTCCCATTCAAAATCTTTTTTTTTTTTTCACAACATAATTATACCAATTATTATATCCCTTCACCACAATGACGCATTTTTCTGTGATTATGTATTCTTGCTGCCACCAGACTGCATTATTCTACATTGTAAATACATCTCGTAGTGAAAGGCTTGGTGAATGCTATAAATAACCCCTTCAGTTCAAAATGTCTCCTACAAGAAAAATAAAAGCGTCTGGAGGTGGCACTAGAAATTAAAAAAAAAGTCTTTAGGAGGCTTTAAACTCCACAATTTCCCCCCACAGAAATCCCTTATAAATTTTCCCTACACCAGACACACCCGCAAAACTTTCCCTGGCCACTAATTCCCCTAAATATTCCCTACATTTATTTTCCCCAAAACTTTCCTTGTCAGTGAAACTCCTCAAAGCTATTGCCATAACAGAAGTTCACCCAAATCTTCATTGCCACAGAAATTTTCCATAAACTTTCCCTATTTCTACATTCCTCTAAAGCTATCCACACCACAAAAATCCCATCACAAAATCCCCCTGCCATTTCTCTTTCACTTTTCCCTCTCTTAACCCTTTCATTAATATCATACCTTTTCATTTCCATCTTGTTACTTCTGGTCGATTTAACGCAGCTGGTAATGGGGAAAATTTTCTAACTGGAAGCGCCATATACAACTCACAAAATATACACTCTGTCCACACTACAATTCACTCCCTCCCCACCCCAACACACTACAATGCACTCCCCCCACACACCAGAACGCACTACACTACACACACTACAATACACTCCCCCCCCACACTACAACACACCATACCACAACACGCTACACACACTAAAATGCACTCCCCACACACCACACTTACCACTTGCACCTACTACCACAGCACAGATATTCCTTCAACATAACCTCTGGGAGAGACCAGTCGAAGTCGCCGATATCCTGCGGTCCACTGGGCTCACAACGAGATGAGCTTGGGGGGCAACAGCAACAACAATAACAGCAATAACATCAACAAAAATAACAATTACAACAACAACTGCTACTGCTACGACTTCTATCACTACTACTACTACTACTACTACTACTACTTTTACTACAGCAGCAACAATAACAACAAGAACAGCAACAACAATAATAACATTAAACCCTTCACAAACAAATGGGTTTCCTGATAATTAAGGCTTTTGGTGATAGAATACACTCAAAGGATGTCACCGTACCAAAAGGGTTTAATATCAGATCATGAAAATCGTCTGGCTGTACTACGAAGGCAGGTCTAAGATGCAACTTTATTTATTGTTACTGTCGTCATTGTTGAAGCCTTTGTTTAGTATTGTCACCAGATTTTCCTTTTCCTTCTCCAGTCACTAAACCCACGTTCCCTTCACAGCTCTCTATCATTACTAGCAGCTCTGCAGTATTCACATGCATCTCCATTCTCCATCCCCTCTCCTTCCCCTACCTCTCCCTTGTCCCTTTCACTTCCTGTTCAATACCTCCCTCCCCGTCCTTAACATTCCCGTTTCCCCCATCTTTATCACTTCCCATCCTCCTCCTCCCCCTCCATTTAATATCTCTTTCACCCTCCTGCCCATCTTCCATTTTTCTTCCCCCTTTTTTCCCATTTCTCCCTCTTTCCATCTTGTGAATCTCCTCCCTCCTTGTCCTCTCCTTTCTCTTTCTCCTCTCCCTGCCATCTCCCTTCCATATCCCATCCCCTTTTCATCCCTCTCAACCCATCCCCCACCTCCCTCCCATCACCCATTTCTCTCTCATTTCCCTTTTCCCTCCTATCTCCTAACTCTTCCTTTCCCCCTCCCTTCGTCTTTCCTTTTCGCCTACCCCATCCCCTTCCCGTTCTCATTCACCCCTCCCTCCCCTTTCTTTTCACTTTTTCACATCCTTCTCTCCTCCCTCTCATTTCTCTCTCTCTCTCTCTCTTTATTTCCTGTCCATCTTTTTCTCACACTCCCACCCCTTATCTCCCATTTTAATCCCTATTCCTTCCATCTTATCCCTTTCCCTCCCATTTCTCTTTCTTCCTTTCTCCTCTATCCCTCTCCTTCCCACCCAATGCCTTTTTATTGCTGAGTCTCTCATATTACTCCATTTAGTCCACCCCCTCTCCCTTCTTCATCCCGCTTTCCCCTCGTCCACTTCTCTCTCATCACTCCTTCACACCTCGCTTCCTCCTCGCCATCCCTTCCTCTTTTCATCTCCCCTTCCCCTTCCCCTTCCTATCTCCCATTCCCATCCTCCCTCCATGACACTTCCCTCTTCCTCTCCCATTCTTCTTACCCCCCTCATCCTCCCACATCCTTCCCACTCCATATTTCCCATCCCCTTCCCCATCCCTCCCATACTTCGCCACCATTGTTACTGAATCCCTCATATTCCACCATTCAGCCTGCCCCTTCTCCCCCTCTCACACCACAGTACGTCTTGTTCCCTCTATACAATGCCTCCTTTCGCCTCACCTTCACCCTATCAATGGATCTGGGTATTGTAAGTCGAAGATGCAATACACACGTCCCACTTCACTGTGAAAAGCTCCTTAGTTATATAGAGGGTGGGCGGAGATTACTGTTATTATTACATTCACACATTCATAATTCAGTCCTTTACTAGTCGTGGAATCAACAGCGTTAGAACATAAGGCTTGCATGTTCTTTTAGTCTAGGCAAGGGAGACTAGTCACTCTTCCTTGAGTACCATTATGTGAGCAATAAACTCCATCCACCCTTATGACTAAACCCTTTAAAGATCACACTCATCAGCCCATTAGACCCCTGGCTTCCATTTGTTATATATATGATGTATTTACTCATTCACAAACTTAGTTCCTCTGTTTTTAGCACACCGTAATTTCCCACACGACTGTTCCTTTATCCTTAACAAGTTTAGCAAGATCCATTATCATCTCTTAGTTAGCTGGCTTTTGTCTCGCTCTCGTGATCTACAATCGGTTCAGTTTAACAAGATGTTAAATTAGCACCGTCCATCTTGAGTGCTTAGCTATAGCAAGAGAATAACACTAAAACAAAGTGCTAGTCACAAAGAAGTCCTTCGGAGAGGATGTAGAGTCGATGCATTGTCTTATGGAGCTGAGGGACGAAAATCTCCTACCTTTAAGACGGAAATGTAAATCCTTCATCATTTCTCAGTGACTTGGTGTTTAGCTTTCTCGTGATCTACATATTCCCCCATGACAGACTCCCATCTTTACCAGTAAGCAGCTTCCTTTGGTAACCTCAAACTAACAAGCATCATCAAATCACTATCAACATCACCACACACTAACAACCATCACAAAATCATTATCAGCGTCACCACACACTAACAACTATCACCATATCACTAACAGCATCACCACGCACTAACAAGCATCACCAAATCACTCTCAGCATCATCACACAATACTTATCTTTCCCCTTGAGAGCTCCCAACAGATGCCAGCAAACAGGTTCATTATATACTACCAAAGCACAATCAGATATTACCAAACACTGCCAAACTATCACCAACAGCAACAAACAGTTATCAGTTAGTCAATCAGTCAGTCAATCAGTCCATCAGTCAGTCGATCGTTTAATCAATCATCCACTCCTTTATTGCTCCGTCAGCTGGGCAGGGGTCTGGGGCTAGGCTGTTTGGTCAGGACATTTGAAGCTAGAAAAGATTTGCTTCTCCTGCTTGACATAATGTGAGTAATTAACCATAGCCAATCCTCGTAAATAAGCCTTTCTCCACCACGTCCAGTTGGAACGGCTTTACTCACTAGACTATCAGGCGTCTATTCAGCTATCTGGTTAACATCTAGCCTTTTATATGGCTTTCTCTACTAAAAATAAAAGTGGCTCGTTAATCAGTGCAGACTCACTTGAAAGTAGCACTACTGAATATCTAGTGAGTGGATGATGCGTTTTCCCTCGAGCTATTACAAGGTAACAAATGCATTCCCACTTAAATCCTCTCTTACGTGTCAACACACACATATATATATATATATATATATATATATATATACAGAGAGAGAGAGAGAGAGAGAGAGAGAGCTATATATAAATATATATATATATATATATATATATATATATATATATATTTATATATATAGATGTATATAGATGTATATATATACATATATATATATACCAAACGCCATTTACCCACCATCAAAACACTACCAAGCCACCACGCTTCAGCAAGCAAATATTTCCCACATCATAGCTTCCTTAACTTACAGGTAAATACCTTCACATGCTTATTTACAACTAATACTACCAAACCATCAGGAAACATTAGCAAACATTAAAAAACTGTCATACACTGCCAGTCACTTCCAGACAGCACATATTTCCGATGTTATAGCCTAGCAAGCTCATTAGCATATTCCTTAACTTGTTCATTTGGAACTAAACTCTATGCAAGCATTACCAGACACCAACAAAGCACTACCAAAATACACAACCAAACATAACCAAGCACTACAAAACACTACCAGTCATTACCAAACAGCCCAAAGTTCCGCTGTTACAGCCTACCAAACACAGCAGTATATGCATTCACCTGCTCATTTGGCTGCAGTTGAGTTGGCTATTGTGATTCCCAGGACGAACGAGGGCCCTAAACCCGCTCACCCGAACAAACACTCTTCAGTACCCAGGATAAACAAGGAACCTCTCGACCTCCCAGCCCCTTCACTTGGAAGAAAAAAAATGAGATTGTGCTGCTGTTGTTGTGGTGAAATGATGGTGTTTATTGTTGCGTGTTTGAGTAAGGGATTGAAAATGGAGATAGACTGCGGGAATGGAAGTAGACAGACAGACAGACAGACAGCAGATAGATGGATAGATAGATGGCAGACGGATAGATAGACATATATGGTTGAATGACAATAGACTGGGGGAAATGGAGTGGATAGGTAGTGATTGAGGATGATGTGGAAAGAGATAGAATAGAGCAGAAGAGAAAAGAATGGAAGGAAAGTAGAACAGAGCAGACGGATAAATGGAAGGATATAGATAAACTGTAGGTAAGTAGACAGATAGACAGACATTACGAGAGAAGAACTGAAAGTAGAAGTAGAGGATCTGACAGAGGTGGATATACGCAATGGAATGGATGACAGTGGAATGGATGGATAGATAGATACAGTGAGAGACAGACAGATAGATAGATAGACGGATAGAGAGAGAGAGAAAGAGAGAGAGAGAGCGAGAGCAAAATCTCCTGATGGTTATAGGAGTACGATAACAAAAAATATTGGATTGCAGAAATAAATTAATAAGCTTTTGAAATACTCTTGACTGGTCTCATTAGAGAAAGATATATAAACTTTTTCATTGACATGTTTTCTGATCTTTTAATCTGTGTTTTAATTCCTCTTTTTTCATTTGCTTAGATTCAAGCATCAACAAACAAGACAATTTTTTACTCCACAGTTCACGGATTTTCTCTCTCTCTCTCTCTTCCTACCTACCTATTTATCAACATACCCGGTACCTATCAGTCCACCTACCTACCTTCCTACGCACCTACCTACCTACCCATCTACCAACATACCTACCTACCTACCCATCTACCCACCTACCTATCGTCGCATCCCGATAAGGTTAGCTGCAAGTTGTAAAGCGATGTGTCTAGATGATTGTGCTGATTATCAGTACTTGTGATTACTCGTATATTAATAAGCAAAATATTCTGAGATCAGAGACTAGGTTATTTCAACATGTCAGTAGGGGTCAATTTCACGCACACACATCTGTACACTTCTCTACGTACATACTGTACATACGGGTGATGTAGACTGAGAGATATTCATGTGGCTTACTGTATAGCCTAAACAGTTTACAGTCAATCGATGTGGCCCACCATCCTCATTTCGGGGGAAAGGGGGAGAGTTGTACAATCAGGCAGTTTTCCAATAGGTGCCACCCCATGAAGGCGACCCTCTGACTCACTACGAGGAGTCAGAGGTTAGATGGGCAGAACTCATTTGGCCCTGGCGACGGCGGGGACGATGCTGCAGACGATGGAGCTGCAGCACACTCACATCGCCCTCGGCACCGCCCCATGTTCATCTGGCCCATATCCTCAATCCCCTTCATCTCCTCCTTGATGGAGGCTGACAAATAGGAAGTGGAAGAGGAGGAAGAGGGTGGTGGTGGTGGGGTGCGGGGCGGATCTTCCTGCCACTGCCCTCCCCTAACCCCCTGCCCTGGGCTGGGACGTTGTTGCCCCTCCTGGTCCTAGGGCGGGCCCTATTCCTCTCCTTAGTGTTTTCGACCTCTCTACTGATACCGAATATTCATTTCTCTCTCTCTCTCTCTCTCTCTCTCTGTTTTGAGTTTTTTTTTTTTTTTACAATATTTATTTTACTTTTAGTAAAGGTTGACTGATAGACAGAGATGGAGATTTTTTTTATTCAACCGAGAAAAAGAAAATAAAAATATCAATAATAATAATAATAATAATAATAATAATCAGAGAGAGAGTGAGAGAGCTGAATGGAAAAAGAAAAAAGTAGACTTGAACCCAGAGAAGAGGGAAAAAGCTAGAGGAATGAGACAAGGGAAAGAATGAAAATAAAACAAACAAATAAACACAAGAATAAAGCATAACTTTTCAGGACAAAGGAGAGACACACAAAAGACATGAAAAAAGCGAATAAAAAAAAAACTGAAAACGTGATACATAAACTCCCCAAAAGTAATTCGCTGATAGTAATAGAAGAGAAAATAAACAGATGAAATGGGGTAATAGAATGATGAAATTGAATGAAGACGAAAATAGACAAAATAGGTGAGAATAGGAGGTAAGAAAAAATGAGATTGATAGCAAAGGTGAGATATAAGACTATTAAAAGTAACGCGATAGTAACAGAGGCGATGGGTATGGAGACTTTGCATAATATTTAGGTGGTATTTGCATAATGGTATGGTGCTGACCCCTCATCCCACTCATCCAGTTCACCCCACCCCTTCATCCCTCTTACTCCACCCCTCTCAACCCTCTCACCCCATCTCACCACAACCATGACTAATTCCACCCACCTCTCACTCATCTCACCCGATTCTCCCCACTTACCTCGCCCCAGGGAGAGGTTGGGATCATAATAGGGTGAGGAGGGATGTATGTGTACAAACTAACCATCTCCACTCGGACAATTTACCTACTTCGGAACTGTGATTCCCTGAGTTGTTAACTGACCCAACATGACCAGACAATACCAACAAACTGATTCATCATTTTCCCGACCAGTCAACTCATGACTTCCCTTTCTACCGACCAACCAACCAACCCCCTTCCACCGGTCAGCTAACCCACCTATTCAAACTTCCACAGACCAGTCGACCAATCAACTACCCCTTCCACCAGCCGACCAGCTTATCAGTTCATCTTCCTTCCTCCAGCTTGAGCTGAACGTAGTATATCTGCTGCAAGTGAGTAATAATGATATAATATTACTGATACTGGTTGCCGTTCTCTGTGATGCTTGTCTACACCCGTTTTCTTTTGTATACTCACTGTCATTTGACCCATTCGCTGCTTAATAAAATCGTCTGGCATTTGTTGGTATAAAATACGCGTTGTCCTGAGAATGACGGGAGAAAATAGTGATATTATTAACACTTCGACTCTCGTGACCAACTCTCACCTGAATAAAATAATCCTGTATTCCCTAAAATAAATTACCTGAGTCACCCCGACAGTTGGAGAGAGTGCGTGCCATCTAGCGATTGTAAACGTAGATGTGAAAAGTGTGTAAGTTTCTAGGCTGGGTAGACGTCGCTGATGCCTCCGTCAGTCAGTACCAGCCAGACGATGGGAGGATTGGGGTGTGTCGGCTCCTTCTCTTCTGTGCCAAAACTTTCCTTTTTTTTTTTTTTTCGGGATTTCGTTTTTTTTTGGCATTAACGTGATAAAACTAGGAGGGGAGGAATGACAGTGACAGCCAGAATGTGCCACAGGCCAAAGATATCCTAAAAACAGGGGTAATAGACGAAATTTTATGACCACGGGGGGCAGTATTGAATCTGTTATAGCGTCTCGGCATCAATAACATACCCATTTGAGTAACATCCCCCAGGTTCTTGTGCCGGTTAGACTGGTGGAATTAGCTTGTTTGCCCCTTGTCAATGTTCACCCAGTGGTACAGTTAGGATCCTGGATGTAACCTGACCATGGTGAAGTCGATAAGCATAAAATCTTGCATCTGTTTATCCACAAGCGCTTAGATGTTCGGAAAGTAAATGCTCAGTACAACAACTTAAGTGTAAATGTGTGTATGCCGGGGCTTGTGAGGTGGGGTTCAGGATTCCAGGGTCCTGAATGGGGAAGGAATGAGTGTGGCCCATCAGAGTGTGCAGATTTTTGGTTAATTGTGTTTCTGTCGGGTTTTATCTTGCGCTATGGCCTTGATCTCTCACCATTCTAACGTGGGAAAAGTTGTCTGGATGATGATTATCTTTGTTATTATTAATATTATTATTACTATTATTATTATTATTATTATTATTATTTTTTTTTTATTATTGTTATTATTATAGTTATTATTATTATTATTATTATTATTTTATCATCGTCATCATCATTATTATTATCACCAGACCATCTCCCTAACCACCACACCACCACAGCACCTCTATAACCACCACCACCACCACCACCACAGCATTTCCATAACCACCACAAGCACCACTACCACCACCATCATAGCATCTCAATAACCACCATCACCACAGCATCTCAATTAACACAACCACCACCACCACCACCACCACAGCATTTCCATGACCACCATACCACCACCACCACCACTACAGCATTTCCATAAACACCACACCACCACCACCACCACCACAACATTTCCATGACCACCATACCACCACCACCACCACCACTACAGCATTTCCATAAACACCACACCACCACCACCACCACCATATCATCTTCATAACCACCACCACCATCACCAACACCACCACAGCATCTTCATAACCACCATCACCACCATAGCATCTCCATAACCACCACCACCACCACAGCATCTCAATAACCATCACCACAACATCTCCACAACCACCA